>NW_028227270.1:36638919-37238919 GCF_978045245.1 Mus caroli
TTTAGTACAAGGAGATAGGAATGGATAGATTCACATTCTTCTACATGTTAACAACCAGTTGTGGCAGCACCATTTGTTGAAAATGCTGTCTTTCTTCTACTGGATGGTTTTAGCTCCCTTGTCGAAAATCAAGTGACCATAGGTGTGTGGGTTCATTTCTGTGTCTTCAATTCAATTCCATTGGTATACTTGTCTGTCAGTATACCAGTACCATGCAGTTTTTATCACAATTGCTCTGTAGTAAAGGTTTAGGTCAGGCATGGTGATTCCACCAGAGATTCTTTTATCCTTGAGAAGAGTTTTGCTATCCTAGGTTTTTTGTTATTCCAGATGAATTTGCAGATTGCTCTTTCTAATTCGTTGAAGAATTGAGTTGGAATTTTGATGTGGATTGCATTGAATCTGTAGATTGCTTTTGGCAAGATAGCCATTTTTACAATGTTGATCCTGCCAATCCATGAGCATGGGAGATCTTTCCATCTTCTGAGATCTTCTTTAATTTCTTTCTTCAGAGATTTGAAGTTTTTATTATACAGATATTTCACTTCCTTAGTTAGAGTCACGCCAAGATATTTTATATTATTTGTGACTATTGAGAAGGGTGTTGTTTCCCTAATTTCTTTCACAGCCTCTTTATTCTTTGTGTAGAGAAAGACCATTCACTTGTTTGAGTTAATTTTATATCCAGCTACTTCACCAAAGCTGTTTATTAGGTTTAGGAGTTCTATGGTGGAATTTTTAGGGTCACTTATATATACTATCATATCATCTGCAAAAAGTGATATTTTGACTTCATCTTTTCCAATTTGTATCCCCTTGATCTCCTTTTGTTGTCGAATTGCTCTGGGTAGGACTTCAAGTACAATGTTAAATAGTTATGGGGAGATTGGACAGCCTTGTCTAGTCTCTGATTTTAGTGGGATTGATTCAAGCTTCTCTCCATTTACTTTGATGTTGGCTACTGGTTTGCTGTAGATTGCTTTTATCATGGTTAGGTATGGGCCTTGAATTCCTGATCTTTCCAAGACTTTTATCATGAATGGGTGTTGGATTTTGTCAAAGGCTTTCTCAGCATCTAACGAGATGATCATGTGGTTTTTGTCTTTGAGTTTGTTTATATACTCGATTATATTGATGGATTTCCGTATATTAAACCATCCCTGCATCCCTGGAATAAAACCTACTTGGTCAGGATGGATGATTGTTTAATGTGTTCTTGGATTCGGTTATCGAGAATTTTATTGAGTATTTTTGCATCAATATTCATAAGGGAAATTGGTCTGAAGTTCTCTATCTTTGTTGGATGTTTCTGTGGTTTAGGTATCAGAGTAATTGTGGCTTCAGAAAATGAGTTGGGTAGAGTTCCTTCTACTTCTATTTTGTAGAATAGTTTGTGCAGAACTGGAATTAGATCTTCTTTGAAGGTCTGGTAGAACTCTGCACTAAACCCATCTGGTCCTGGGCTTTTTCTGGCTGGGAGACTATTAATGACTGCTTCTATTTCTTTAGGGGCTATGGGACTGTTTAGATCGTTAACTTGATCCTGATTTAACTTTGGTACCTGGAATCTGTCTAGAAATTTGTCCATTTCGTCCAGGTTTTCCAGTTTTGTTGAGTGTAGCCTTTTGTAGAAGGATCTGATAGTGTTTTGGATTTCTTCAGGATCTGTTGTTATGTCTCCCTTTTCATTTCTGAGTTTGTTAATTAGGATGTTGTCACTGTGCCCTCTAGTGAGTCTAACTAAGGGTTTATCTATCTTGTTGATTTTCTCAAAGAACCAACTCCTTGTTTGGTTAATTCTTTGAATAGTTCTTCTTGTTTCCACTTGGTTGATTTCACCCCTGAGTTTGATTATTTCCTGTTGTCGACTCCTCTTGGGCGAATTTTCTTCCTTTTTTTCTAGAGCTTTTAGATGTGTTACCAAGCTGTTAGTGTGTGCTCTCTCCAGTTTCTTTTTGGAGGCACTCAGAGCTATGAGTTTCCCTCTTAGAAATGCTTTCATTTTGTCCCATAGGTTTGGGTATGTTGTGGCTTTATTTTCATGAAACTCTAAAAAGTCTTTAATTTCTTTTTTTATTCCATACTTGACCAAGGTATCATTGAGAAGATTTTTATTCAGTTTCCAGTTGAATGTTGGCTTTCCATTATTTATGTTGTTGTTGAAGATCAGCCTTAGTCCATGGTGGTCTGATAGAATGCATGGAAAAATTTCAATATTTTTCTATTTGTTGAGGCCTGTTTTGTGACCAATTATAAGGTCAATTTTGGAGAAGGTCCCATGAGGTGCTGAGAAGAAGGTATATCCTTTTGTTTTAGAAAAAAACGTTCTGTAGATATCTGTTAAGTCCATTTGTTTCATAACTTCTGTTAGTTTCACTGTGTCCCTGTTTAGTTTCTGTTTCCATGATCTGTCCATTGATGAAAGTGGGGTGTTGAAGTCTCCCACTATTATTGTGTGAGGTGCAATGTGTGCTTTGAGCTTTACTAAAGTGTCTTTAATGAATGTGGCTGCCCTTGCATTTGGGGCATAGATATTCAGAATTGACAGTTCCTCTTGGAGGATTTTACCTTTGATGAATATGAAGTGTACCTCCTTGTCTTTTTTGATAACATTGGGTTGGAAGTCGTTTTTATTCGATATCAGAATGGCTACTCCAACTTGTTTCTTCAGACCACTTGCTTGGAAAATTGTTTTCCCGCCTCTCACTCTGAGGTAGTGTCTGTCTTTTTCCCTGAGATGGGTTTCCTGTAAGCAGCAGAATGTTGGGTCCTGTTTGTGTAGCCAGTCTGTTAGTCTATGTCTTTTTATTGGTGAATTGAGTCCATTGATATTAAGAGATATTTAGGAAAAGTAATTGTTGCTTCCTTTTATTTTTGTTGTTAGAGTTGGCATTCTGTTCTTGTGGCAGTCTTCTTTTAGGTTCGTTGAGGGATTACTTTCTTTTTTTTTAATTTTTAATATTTTTTATTACATATTTCCCTCAGTTACATTTCCAATGCTATCCCAAAAGTCCCCCATAGCGACCCCAACTTCCCTACCCACCCATTCCCATTCTTTTGGCCCTGGCATTCCCCTATATTGGGGCATATAAAGTTTGCAAGTCCAATGGGCCTCTCTTTCCATTGATGGCCTACTAGGCCATCTTTTGATACATATGCAGCTAGAGACAAGAGCTCTGGGGTACTGGTTAGTTCATCATGTTGTTCCAACTATAGGGTTGCAGATCCCTTTAGCTCCTTGGGTACTTTCTCTAGCTTCTCCATTGGGAGCCCTGTGATCCATCCAATAGCTGACTGTGAGCATCCACTCCTGTGTTTGCTAGGCCCCTGCATAGTCTCACAAGAGACAGCTAAATTTGGGTCCTTTAAGCAAAATCTTGCTAGTGTATGCAATGGTGTCTGCGTTTAGAAGCTGATTATGGGATGGATCCCTGGATATGGCAGTCTCTAGATGGTCCATCCTTTCATCACAGCTCCAAATTTTGTCTCTGTAACTCCTTCCATGGGTGTTTTGTTCCCAATTCTAAGAAGGGGCACAGTGTCCACATTTTGGTCTTCATTCTTCTTGAGTTTCATGCGTTTAGCAAATTGTATCTTATATCTTGGGTATCCTAAGTTTTGGGCTAATATCCACCTATAAGTGAATACATATTGTGTGAGTTCCTTTGTGATTGTGTTACCTCACTCAAGATGATGCCCACCAGGTCCATCCATTTGGCTAGGAATTTCATAAATTCATTCTTTTTAATAGCTGAGTAGTACTCCATTGTGTAAATGTACCATAATTTCTGTATCCATTCCTCTGTTGAGGGACATCTGGGTTCTTTCCAGCTTCTGGCTATTATAAATAGGGCTGCTATGAACATAGTGGAGCATGTGTCCTTCTTACCGGTTGGGACACCTTCTGGATATATGCCCAGGAGAGGTATTGCTGGATCCTCCGGTAGAACTATGTCCAATTTTCTGAGGAACCGCCAGACTGATTTCCAGTGTGGTTGTACAAGCTTGCAATCACACCAACAATGGAGGAGTGTTCCTCTTTCTCCACATCCTTGCCAGCATCTGCTGTCACCTGAATTTTTGATCTTAGCCATTCTGACTGGTGTGAGGTGGAATCTCAAAGTTGTTTTGATTTGCATTTCCCTAATGATTAAGGATGTTGAACATTTTTTCAGGTGCTTCTCTGCCATTCGGTATTCCTCAGGTGAGAATTCTTTGTTCAGTTCTGAGCCCCATTTTTTAATGGGGTTATTTGACTTTCTGGAGTCCACCTTCTTGAGTTCTTTATATATATTGGATATTAGTCCCTTATCTGATTTAGGATAGGTAAAGATCCTTTCCCAATCTGTTGGTGGTTTTTTTTGTCTTATTGATGGTGTCTTTTGCCTTGCAGAAGCTTTACAGTTTCATGAGGTCCCACTTGTCAATTCTCGATCTTACAGCAAAGCCATTGCTGTTCTATTCAAGAATTTTTCCCCTGTGCCCATATCTTCAAGGATTTTCCCCACTTTCTCCTCTATAAGTTTCAGTGTCTCTGGTTTTATGTGAAATTCCTTGATCCACTTAGACTTGACCTTAGTACAAGGAGATAGGAATGGATCGATTCGCATTCTTCTACATGTTAACAACCAGTTGTGGCAGCACCATTTGTTGAAAATGCTGTCTTTCTTCCACTGGATGTTTTTAGCTCCCTTGTCGAAGATCAAGTGACAGTAGGTGTGTGGGTTCATTTCTGGGTCTTCAATTCTATTCCATTTGTCTATTTGTCTGTCACTGTACCAGTACCACGCAGTTTTTATCACAATTGGTCTGTAGTAAAGCTTTAGGTCAGGCATGGTGATTCCACCAGAGGTTCTTTTATCCCTGAGAATAGTTTGTGCTATCCTGGGTTTTTTGTTATTCCAGATGAATTTGCAGATTGCACTTTCTAATTTGTTGAAGAATTGAGTTGGAATTTTGATGGGGATTGCATTGAATCTGTAGATTGCTTTTGCCAAGATAGCCATTTTTACAATGTTGATCCTGCCAATCTATGAGCAGGGGAGATCTTTCCATCTTCTGAGATCTTCTATAATTTCTTTCTTCAGAGACTTGAAGTTTTTATTATACAGATCTTTCACTTCCTTAGTTAGAGTAACGCCAAGATATTTTATATTATTTGTGACTATTGAGAAGGGTGTTGTTTCCCTAATTTCTTTCTCAGCCTGTTTATTCTTTGTGTAGAGAAAGGCCATTGATTTGTTTGAGTTAATTTTATATCCAGCTACTTCACCAAAGCTGTTTATCAGGTTTAGGAGTTCTCTGGTGGAATTTTTAGGGTCACTTATATATACTATCATATCATCTGCAAAAAGTGATATTTTGACTTCATCTTTTCCAATTTGTATCCCTTTGATCTCCTTTTGTTGTCGAATTGCTCTGGCTAGGACTTCAAGTACAATGTTGAATAGGTATGGAGAAAGTGGACAGCCTTGTCTAGTCCCTGATTTTAGAGGGATTGCTTCAAGCTTCTGACCATTTACTTTGATGTTGGCTACTGGTTTGCTGTAGATTGCTTTTATCATGTTTAGGTATGGGCCTTGAATTTCTGATCTTTCCAAGACTTTTATCATGAATGGGTGTTGGATCTTGTCAAATGCTTTTTCCGCATCTAAGGAGGTGACCATGTGGTTTTTGTCTTTGAGTTTGTTTATATACTGGATTACGTTGATGGATTTCCATATATTGAACCATCCCTGCATCCCTGGGATGAAACCTACTTGGTCAGGATGGATGATTGTTTTTATGTGTTCTTGGATTCGTTTAGGAAGAACTTTATTGAGGATTTTTGCATCAATATTCATAAGGGATATTGGTCTGAAGTTTTCTATCTTTGTTGGGTCTTTTTGTGGTTTAGGTATCAGAGTAATTGTGGCTTCATAGAATGAGTTGGGTAGAGTACCTTCTGTTTCTATTTTGTGGAATAGTTTGTGAAGAACTGGGATTAGATCTTCTTTGAAAGTCTGATAGAACTCTGCACAAAACCCATCTGGTCCTGGGCTTTTTTTGGTTGGGACACTATTAATGACTGCTTCTATTTCTTTGGGAGATATAGGGCTGTTTAGATCATTAACCTGATCTTGATTCAACTTTGGTACCTGGTATCTGTCTAGGAACTTTTCCATTTCATCCAGGTTCTCCAGTGTTGTTGAATATAGGAGGTAGAAGGATACCTACCTTGGTATCCTTGGTAGAAGGATCTGATGGTGTTTTGGATGTCTTCAGGATCTGTTGTTATGTCTCCTTTTTCATTTCTGATTTTGTTAATTAGGATGCTTTCCCTGTGCCCTCTAGTGAGTCTGGCTAAGGGTTTATCTATCTTGTTGATTTTCTCAAAGAACCAGCTCCTTGATTGGTTAATTCTTTGAATAGTTCTTCTTGTTTCCACTTGGTTGATATCGCCCCTGAGTTTGATTATTTCCTACCGTCTACTCCTCTTGGGTGAGTTTGCTTCCTTTTGTTCTAGAGCTTTTAGGTGTGTTGTCAAGTTGCTAATGTGTGCTCTCTCTAGTTTCTTTTTGGAGGCACTCAGAGCTATGAGTTTTCCTCTAAGAAATGCTTTCATTGCATCCCATAAGTTTGGGTATGTTGCGGCTTCATTTTCATTGAACTCTAAAAAGTCCTTAATTTCTTTCCTTATTCCTTCCTTGACAAAGGTATCATTGAGAAGGGTGTTGTTCAGTTTCCACATGAATGTTGGCTTTCTATTATGTATTTTGTTATTGAAGATCAGCCTTAGTCCATGGTGATCTGATAGGATGCATGGGACAATTTCAATATTATTGTATCTGTTGAGGCCTGTTTTGTGACCAATTATGTGGTCAGTTTTGGAGAAGGTACCATGAGGTGCTGAGAAGAAGGTATATCCTTTTGTTTTAGGATAGAATGTTCTGTAGATATCTGCCAGATCCATTTAATTTATAACTTCTGTTAGTTTCACTGTGTCCCTGTTTAGTTTCTGTTTCCATGATCTGTCCATTGGTGAAAGTGGTGTGTTGAAGTCTCCCACTATTATTGTATGAGGTGCAATGTGTGCTTTGAGATTTACTAAAGTTTCTTTAATGAATGTGGCTGCCTTTGTGTTTGGAGCATAGATATTCAGGATTAATAGTTCCTCTTAGAGAATTTTACCTTTGATGAGTATGAAGTGCCCCTCCCTGTCTTTTTTGATGACTTTGGGTTGGAAGTCAATCTTATCAGATATTAGAATGGCTACCCCAGCTTGTTTCTTCATACCATTTGCTTGGAAAATTGTTTTCCAGCCTTTCATTCTGAGGTAGTGTCTATCTTTTTCTCTGAGATGAGTTTCCTGTAAGCAGCAAAATGTTGGGTCTTGTTTGTGTAGCCAGTTTGTTAGTCTATGTCTTTTTATCGGGGAGTTGAGTCCATTGATATTAAGAGATATTAAGGAAAAGTAATTGTTGTTTCCTGTTATTTTTGTTGTTAAAGTTGGCATTCTGTTCTTGGGGCTGTCTTCTTTTAGGTTTGTTGAGGGATTTCCTTCTTGTTGTTTCTAGGGCGTGGTTCCTGTCCTTGTATTGGTTTTTTCCTGTTATTATCCTTTGAAGGGCTGGCTTCGTGGAGAGATAATGTGTGAATTTGGTTTTGTTGTGGAATACTTTGATTTCTCCATCTATGTTAATTGAGAGTTTGGCTGGGTATAGTAGCCTGGGCTGGAATTTGTGTTCTTTTAGTGTCTGTATAACATCTGTCCAGGATCTTCTGGCTTTCATAGTCTCTGGTGAAAAATCTGGTGTAATTCTGATAGGCTTGCCTTTATATGTTACTTGGCCTTTTTCTCTTACTGCTTTTAGTATTCTATCTTTATTTAGTGCATTTGTTGTTCTGATTATTATGTGTCGGGAGGTATTTCTTTTCTGGTCCAGTCTATTTGGAGTTCTGTAGGCTTCTTGTATGTTCATGGGCATCTCTTTCTTTAGATTTGGGAAGTTTTCTTCTATAATTTTGTTGAAGATATTTGCTGGTCCTTTGAGTTGAAAATCTTTATTCTCATCCACTCCTATTATCCGTAGGTTTGGTCTTCTCATTGTGTCCTGTATTTCTTGGATGTTTTGAGTTAGGATCTTTTTGCGTTTTACATTTTCCTTGATTGTTGTGCTGATGTTCTCTATGGAATCTTCTGCACCTGAGATTCTCTCTTCCATCTCTTGTATTCTGTAGCTGATGCTCGTCTCTATGGTTCCAGATTTCTTTCCTAGGGTTTCTATCTCCAGTGTTGCCTAATTTTGGGTTTTCTTTATTGTGTCTACTTCCCTTTTTAGGTCTAGTATGGTTTTGTTCATTTCATTCATCTGTTTGGATGTGTTTTCCTGTTTTTCTTTAAGGACTTCTACCTGTTTGATTGTGTTATCCTGTTTTTCTTTAAGGACTTCTACCTGTTTGATTGTGTTATCATGTTTTTCTTTAAGGACTTCTACCTGTTTGATTGTGTTATCATGTTTTTCTTTAAGGACTTGTAACTCTTTAGCCATGTTCTCCTGTAATTCTTTAAGTGAGTTATTAAAGTCCTTCTTGATGTCCTCTACCATCATCATGAGATATGCTTTTAGATCCGTGTCTAGCTTTTCTGGTGTGTTGGGGTGCCCTGGACTGGGCGAAGTGGGAGTGCTGGGTTCTGATGATGGTGAGTGGTCTTGGTTTCTGTTAGTAAGATTATTACATTTACCTTTCGCCATCTGGTAATCTCTGGGGTTAGTTGTTATCGTTGTCACTGTTTAAAGATTGGAGCAGACTCTGTGTCCACTCACCTGAAGTCTCAAAATCCTGTGTCGAGTGTCGTGGGTAGCTGGCGGGTGTCAGCCGACCCTGCGCTCTAGCTACCCCGGTGCTGGTCCGGCCGGAAGAGGCCTGTGGCCCTACTCAGTCCGGTTTTCTGCTTCCCTAACTAATGCAGTCTCAGGTCCCGCGCGGAATTGGATTGGAGCAGAAGCTGTGTTCCACTCACTAGAAGTCTTAAGATCCTGTGGCGGGTGTTGTGGGTAGCTGGCGAGTGTCAGCTGACCCTGCGCCCTAGCAACCCCGGTGCTGTTCTGACCGAAAGAGGCTTGTGGCCCTACTCAGGCCAGATTTCTGCCTCCCCAACCAAAGCAGTCTCAGGTCCCGCGTGATTGGACTGGAGCAGAAGCTGTGTTCCACTCACCAGAAGTCTCAAAATCCTGTGGCGGGGGTCGTGGGTAGCTGGCAGGTGTCAGCCGACCTTGTGCTCTAGCTACCCCGATGCTGGTCAGGCCAGAAGAAGCCTGTGGCCCTACTCAGGCCGGTTTTCTGCTTCCCTAACTAATGCAGTCTCAGTTCCCGCGCGCAATTGGATTGGAGCAGAAGCTGTGTTCCACTCACCAGAAGTCTTAAGATCCTGTGGTGGGTTTTGTGGGTAGCTGGCGAGTGTCAGCCCACCCTGCACCCTAGCTACCCTGGTTTTTTTCTGAGGGATTACTTTCTTGCTTTTTCTAGGGCGTGATTTCTGTCTTTGTATTGTTTTTTTTTTTTTTTTTCTGTTATTATCCTTTGAAGGGCTGGATTCATGGAAAGATAATGTGTGAATTTGGTTTTGTTGTGGAATACTTTGGCTTCTCCATCTATGGTAATTGAGAGTTTGGCTGGGTATAGTAGCTTGGGCTCGCATTTGTGTTCTCTTAGTGCCTGTATAACATCTGTCCAGGCTCTTCTGGCTTTCTTAGTCTCTGGGTTAAAGTCTGGTGTAATTCTGATAGGCCTGCCTTTATATGTTACTTGACTTTTCTCCCTTACTGTTTTTAACATTCTATCTTTATTTAGTGCATTTGTTGTTATGATTATTATGTGTCGGGAGGAATTTCTTTTCTGGTCCAGTCTATTTGTCGTTCTGTAGGCTTCTTGTATGATCATGGGCATCTCTTTCTTTAGGTTTGGGAAGTTTTCTTCTATTATTTTGTTGAAGATATTTGCTGGCCCTTTAAGTTGAAAATCTTCATTCTTATCAACTCCTATTATCCGTAGGTTTGCTCTTCTCATTGTGTCCTGTATTTCCTGGATGTTTTGAGTTAGGATCCTTTTGCATTTTGTATTTTCTTTGATTGTTTTGTGGATGTTCTCTATGGAATCTTCTGCACCTGAGATTCTTCCATCTCTTGTATTCTGTTGCTGATGCTTGTATCTATGGTTCCAGATTTCTTTCCTAGGGTTTCTATCTCCAGCGTTGCCTCACTCTGAGTTTTCTTTATTGTGTCTACTCCCCTTTTTAGGTCTAGTATGGTTTTGTTCATTTCCATCACCTGTTTTGAGTGTTTTCCTGTTTTTCTTTAAGGACTTCTACCTGTTTGGTTTTGTTTTCCTCTTTTTCTTTAAGGACCTGTGACCCTTAACCATGCTCTCCTGTTTTTCTTTAAGTGAGTTATGAAAGTCCTTCTTGATTTCCTCTACCATCATCATGAGATATGCTTTTAAATCTGAGTGTAGATTTTCGGTTGTGTTGGGGTGCCCAGGACTAGGTGGGGTGGGAGTTCTGCGTTATGATGATGGTGAATGGTCTTGATTTCTGTTAGTAGGATTCTTATGTTTGCCTTTCACCATCTTGTATTCTCTGAAGCTAGCTGTTATAGTTGTCTCTGGTTAGAGCTTGTTCCTCAGGTTCCTCTGTTAGTCTCTATCAGCAGACCTGGGAGGCTAGCTCTCTCCTTAGTTTCAGTGGTCAGAGTATTCTCTGCAGGCAAGCTCTCTTCTTGCAGGAAAGGTGCCCAGATATCTGCTGTTCTAACCTGCCTCCTGGCAGAAGTTGTTTTCCACTCACCAGAGGTCTTAGGATCCCGTGGGGAATCCTGTGTGGGTCCTTGTGGGTGTCTGGAGACTCTGCTCGCAAGGCACCCCGGTGCTCGAGTGGACTGGAAGGGACTTGTGCCTCAGCTCAGGCCGGGTTATCTGTTTCCCTAGTTAATGCAGTCTCAGGTTCCTCGAGATTGGATTGGAGCAGACGCTGTGTTCCACTCACCAGAGGTCTTAGGATCCTGTGGGGAATCCTGTGTGGGTCCTTGAGGGTGTCTGGAGACTCCGCTGGCAAGGCACCCCGTTGCTCGAGTCACAGCATCTGGTTCTATTGTGCAGAATCATTTTCCATCTGAAGAATGTAGAATGATTTTTCTAGTTAATACTAGCTCATATCTGGGCTAGAAAGGGAAAATTAAAAAGGTATTGTTTGTGAAAGACCTTGTTCTTGATCAAATATGCATAGTGTTGTCATTACTTTGTGCTCTGTTTTAAATGATCAATAGAAACCTAGCATTCCCCTACTTATAATTGGCAGCAAGAGCAATAATGGACTATATTATTTTTGTTTGGAAACAAAACCCTTTTCTATAATTTTGTTTTTTATGTGTGTGTGCCAACAATGCTCTCAATCACACCATATCTTATGTTTTCTTAAATGAACATTTTACTCAATCTAACCTAGACTTTATCAAGATAGTATATGTCAGGAATAGAGTCTTATGTGTCAATATTTATATAAGGGCACTGAAGAAATTCTATGCAATAAAAACTCTGATATAAATGACCAGATATTATGTTATTAATAGTATATTCTATCGACTACACACATAGTTACATTTGAATCTATGCCTATGACTTGCATCTAACTTGCCATCTAGGTCACTATCCTAGAAAAATTTAGAGCATGTGATATCATTAAGCTCCACATGAGTATCCTTTGAGGTGGCAAAAGAAGACTAGCCTTGGATCCACAGTCACCAGTCATGCTTCTTAGCTTTCATAATTACATTTTTCCACATAGTGAAGGAAAAAAAATGGAAGTCAGTATCTACCTACTTTGTTTCTCAGCTAATTCATTTCAGTGGATTACATTTAAAGCAATTAACCTAGTTGATTTAAAATATTCTATTTTTTACTCAAAAATTTTAAATTGTGTGTGTGTGTCACACTGATGCACACAGTATTCTTGTGGAGGTGAGCTTTCTCTTTCCACTGTAGGTCTCATGGAAAAGACTCAGCTCATAAGACTTAATATAAGTTGCCTTTAACCTCATCTCATCTATGAATGTATGTTCTATATTTTATTCACAAAGGTGTCAGTTCCCATCTCTGATGTTGACAACAGCAGCTGGTAGGGATCAGCACAGCATTTCACTAAATTTTGACCTCCATGATGTGCTCAGATTTACTCAAGAATCACAAGCCTCTCAAGGGAAAGACATAAAGAATAAAGGTGAAGAGGAAGGGAAAAAGAAATGAGGAATCAGAGAAGTAAGAAGGGAAGAGATAGAGGAGAGACAGCATACTGTTTCTCAAATAGCTTATGGGAAGTTAAGACTAAGTGAATGTCACCAGATCTCTGTAATTTAAGGCTAAGAAATAGTTTCCACAGGATATTGATGCACTATTGTGTTTTGTAATGCATATCAGAAACAAGGAGGCTAGGCTTGTTATCTCTTGTTAAGGGCAACTAGCATTCATGCTTCCGCTATTTCTACATCTAATTTCTGTATTTCTCTGTTCAAAAAAATTGTATTTCTTGAAAAGTCAATTTACTAATAAATAGAAGTTAAGATGATTTTATTCATTTTAAAAACTGCTTTAGGGTATGGATTTAATCATTGGACATTAGAATTCATTTTAGAAAAATCATGTAAAATATAGTTATCAAATCAAGCTACTTAATATGTTTCCCTAAGGATTAATTGTGTACAGAAAAAACTCCTCTACTTTATATTTTCATCAGTCATTAACACAGCTGCCATACTGCGGTTTTTCTCCTTGATGACTTTCTTTAAATAGATGTACCAAAAGGAATGTTGTGTGAGTCACTCCCAAGCTATCTTGCTTGTTCTGTGATTAAATAATGCCACTCTTAAAGAGAGAAAAATACCTACTTTAGGAATTTGCTCTTAAGAAAAAGGAGGCTTCATTTGAACAAAATGCAATCAATGAAAAACTTGGCAGTTTGAGATTTTATTATATGTATGATTGTCTCAATTTTCATTTAATTTTCTTAGTAAAAAACTGGATTTCCCCCTATTGGTTTAGTTCAAGATCCTGAATAAAACATAACCTGTTTTATTTTCCTAATCTTTAAATAAAGACAGCACTTACATTGACTATTTTGAGGAACAAAATGTTAATGATGTTAAATTATTTTAATTAAAGTAAGACAGCTTTCTTAAATAAAGATATTAAAATACCAATTGCTATGTGCTTCAAATTGTACATTAGTCTAGCCTTTCAATTATTTGTTCTGTATTTGAGAAAAATTAATGGTTCATGATGACTTATTGGTTATGAAGTTCAAATAACTGCTATTTGACTTTGTAATGTAATAGAAATTCTGGGGTTCTATTAAACTTGCAGAAAGTAACTTAGGTTTATAATTTCAAAGTTTTATTACATTTTATTAAAAGTTTATTAAATTAAAATTTACAAACATCTAAGTGTAAAACCAAACTCAAGAAAAATATAAAAGATAATAGTCCTTACTATGGAAGTCTAACTCAGTGGGGATTGTATATTTTCCTTCTTCCTGTCCTAAATTGAAGGCTTTCAGGTTTACCCTCATCTATCCTTGCCCTGCCTCTACTAAACCTCACCACTGAGCAGCTATTCTATAGTGATTCTATTTTATCCCTTCAAAAGGGGGGTGTGGGGCTGGGATAATCCATATAATTTAGAAACATCACTCTGTCCATCCTACCAGCCCTGACTGGGTCATCAAAATAGTACAAACTACTTTCTAGGTCAGTTTCCCATGTTTGATTTTTTTTATTAAAAATAAATGCATATGTGCATGTCCATGTGTGGATTTTTACATGTGCATATAGGTGAAATTAGGAAACAGATGCTTGGATCCTCCTGGAGCTGCCTGATTGTAGGGACTGGGATCTAAACTCTGGTCCTTTCTGCTTTTAGTTACTGGGCCATTTCTCCCTTTTTTTTTTTTTTTGACTTTTATTCAAATTTAGAGGAAAAGAAAGGTGACCTTAAAACAAAGAAAAAATGTGAACATGAAAAAAAGGTGAAAATTACAGTAAATTTCCCCCTCCCTCTCTCCTTCCCTCTACCTTTACCTCTACCTCTACCATTTCTTTCTCTCCTCTTTTTCTTGTTTTTGTAGATTACCCAGAGTAGGCAGAAACTTACAGGACTTACAGTATTCCTCCTCAGCTGCTGCTAGAGTGTCAGTGTCTAGATGTATAGATCCATGCAAAGCTGAAAGACCATCCTTTAAGTCTTCCTGGGCAACTGATTTTCGAGGAAAGGGATAGCACAACAAAGAAAGGCATCAATAAATACAGTTCTTTACATAACATAGACATCACAATGCTTAAACAGATTCCATAGCTTCTATCTTTTCCAGTCTCATTGTGGCACCATGAACAAGTTTCATAAAAAGGGGACAGTGTAGTCCACTGTACAGTGATAATTAAATGGGATAATTCATTTACTATAAGAACTTAAGTACTAGAAAAGAGACTGCCTCCAGCAATAAAAGCCAATTTTTGTCATAGATCAGAGACAATTTAAGCAGTGTTCCAGCATTTAAGAGGCTAAGGCAGGAGGATGAAAAGTTAAGTTTGAGGCAAGCCCGTCTCCAAAACAAAAACAATGATTACATTTCTAAAAGATGACAAAATGTGAGTTTTCAAATAGTATATCTGATAGGCTGCTGACAAGGATTCTACCCTGGTTTTCAGAAGCTTAATAATAGCCAGAATGGTATGTTTGTTTGTTTGTTTGTTTGTTTGTTTGTTTTAATGGAGCAGGTATTAACAATGATACTCAGAAGGTTCATGTGTTTGTCTTCCATCATCACCCTGAGAACATATGTAATTATATCCAATGATGAAGCAAGATGACTACCTGGTACATGGAACAGGGCCACTCCTAGACACACACCAGCTTCTTGGGTTGATTCTAAGAATCATACCTCACTGCTGACTCTGTAGGTCATGTAATCTGCTTGCATCTGAAAGGGAATGCTTTTAGAATATTTTCCCTCAAATAACATTTTTTTGACTAAAGAATTAGTCTAATGTTCACTTGCAGAGAACTTAATCTAGCAATGAGATTGTTCTGGCAAGGGATCACATCCAAGTCCTAGGTCTATGTGATCTAGCTGGAATGACACACCTTAAATCCCTCTGGCTGAAATACAAACATGCCCTCAGTACATATATCTTTAATCTAAAACAATGAAAATAAAGTTACTTTGTAGAAAGAAAGAGTCTATATATCCAAAAGATGCCCCACTATACTGCAAAGGCACTTGCTCAGCTATCTTCCTAGCAGCTTTATTCTTAGTAGTCAAAAACTGGAAACAACCTAAATGTCCCTCAGCTATAGAATGGATCAAAAACAATGCAGTATATCTACACCATGGTATACTATTCTATTAAAACATAGATATCATGAAATTTACAGACAAATGGATGAAACTAAAAAAAAACAGGCTGAATGAAGTAACCATGACCCAGAAAGAGGTGAATAGTATGAACTCACATAATGACCACTCATAATTGGACATTAGCCATAAGGTACAGGATAACCATGCTACAATCCACAGGCCCAAAGGAATTAAGTAATAAGGAGGTATCAAGGGAGGATTTGTGAATCTCGCTTAGAACAGAAAAGCAAACTTGACTTCAGAAGTGCATGGAGGAATGGAACTAGATGGAAGACAGGGTGAGGAGAGGAATGGGGATAAAAATCAGGTGTGAGGAGGGGGGACTTTAGGGAAGGCTGGGAGTGAGAGCTACAATTGATGGGGACATCTCCTGGGATAGCTAGACACGTGGAACAGGGGAGGTTCTAGAGAGTCTGTGGGGTGACCCTAGCTGAAACTCCTACCAGTTGGAGATATGGAGACTGAATTGGCCACCTCCTGTAGTCAGGCAGAACCTACAGTGGAGAGAGGGACATCAACACACCCACAAAACCTTCAACCCAAAATTTGTCATGCCTACAAGATGTGCAGGGATAAAGATGAAACAGAGATTGAAGGAACAGCCAACCAATATCAGATCCAACTTGAGACACATCTCATGTAAGAGAGCTAATCCCTTGTACTATCAACTATACTCTGTTATGCTTGTAGACAGGAGCCTATCATACCTGTCTCCTGAGAATTTTCATCCAGCATGCAGAGATCCACAGTCAAACATCTGGTGGTATTGGGCAGCAAGTCTTGTAGACGAGTTGGGGATAGAATTGAGTAAGCTGGAGGGGTCAAAGAAACTACAAAAAGACCTACAGAGTCAACTAACATGGACCCATGAGGGGTCAGGAATACTGAGCCACCACCCAAAGAACATGCATGTTCTGAATCTAGGTCCCTTACACATTTGTAGCAGACGTGTAACCTGGTCTTCACTTGCATCCCTAACAATAGGAATGGAGTCTGTCTCTGACTCTGTTACTTGCCATTGGATCCCCTTTTCCTAACAAGACTAACTAGTTGGGCCTCAGTCAGAAAGGATGTGCTTAGGACTACTGTGACTGGATGTCCCAGGGTTGAGTGGTACGCAAGAGGGACTTCTCCTTCTCTGAGAAGAGGGGAAGGAAGTAATAGGGGAGGGATTTCTAAGGGTGTAACAGAGAAGAAAGGATGGGGAGATTTAATTGGGATGTAAAGTGAATAAATACATAAAATTTAAGAAGGAAAAGGAAGAAAAAGAAAGAAGCAGCCATGTTTGAAGCTGACAATTGAATAGACAAAGTGATGAATCAGAAAAAGATTTGACAGAATGAGTTAGAAGTAGGATATGTCCAACTCTCATAAGAACATACAGTAAAGAAAGGCTAGTTAAGAGCAAGAAGCAACAGAAAAAGAGAGAGAGAGAGAGAGAGAGAGAGAGAGAGAGAGAGAGAGAGAGAGAGAGAGAGAGAGGAGAGGAGACAGAGACAGAGAGATAGAGACAGAGACAGAGACAGAGTTAAATCAGTTCAGTCAGTGCAGATCATGGGGTTCAGTTAAGTTTGTTCCTGAGTTTCATTCCATTTGTGTAGTTCATGCAATGCAGGCCAGTAGAAGCAGCTGGAGCCAGAGAAGAATAAGGCACCATGGAAGTAGAACAAACTGCCAGAGTTAGTTTGAGACCAGGCAGAGCAATTCAGTGAGAAGCTAAGAGGAGTCAGACTGATTCAGTGAGATTGGAGAGCACATTGAGCCTAAAAAGCTGAGTTGATACAGCCAGGCAGAGTTCAAAAAGAATTAGAAAGTGTGAGATTTTTCAGCAGTAAGCTTCTGAGATGACAATAACATCTGGCAAATATAAGTTACTTTTACACTATAATATTCAAACCTGCCCTTGAATCTCTATATCTTTATTGCTGGACCATTATTTCCCCAGCTAAAAGGGACTTTTTTATTTTTCAATTCAAAAAAAGTTTTGTTCTTATAAAATATTATGATTATAGTTTTCCCTCCCTTTAATCCTTTCACATCCCCCCCACTTCCCCAGCCACCCAAAAACAAACACATAAACAAACAAACAAACAAAAGAAAACAAATTTAAAAAATTCTTTCCTTTATTAAAATTCAAACAGGCATCTAAAATAAGAAAGAGAAAAACAAGCTAATAGGTAAAAAAGAGACAAAGAAAAAGTACAAGAAACACACACAGTCACTGAAACACACACAGTCACAAACACAGAAAATGCATAAACACAAAATTAGATTATTTTTTATATGTGAGCAAAAGATCTGTAAGATGTTTTTCTTTTTTGAAAAAAGTGCCCAATGCACTGTGATATAACAACAACAAAAACAAATGAACAACCAAACATATTTTCATGTTTCCCATCTACTGCTCAGCATGGATCTGACACTTATGGTTTGTATACCCAGTGAACTCCCTTGGAGAAGTTTGATTCTTCCTTTGTGAGTGGTTATCAATTGGAGATGGCTTCTGGGTTTACAGGCTTGTGTCTCAGTGCCAAACCTCAGCTGCTCTTCATAACCCCTTCATGCTTTCAAAACCAGTACCACGTTAGTGACTCTTTCACATTACGAACTACAGCTGTAGCAGGAGGTACAACCTTGGCTATCTCTAGAACACAACTTCTATATGCTCGCAGAAAACAATTTCCAGAAGATTTCACCTCAGTGACACTGGTCTCTTCTTAATCACTGCTAATTTCTTAGCTCCAGCTAACCAACATCGATTTTCCAAGTAGTCCCTTCTATTATTCACTCTAAAGCCAGAGCCACATGGCTGAAACTGCAGAGTTCTGCTGCTTGCAGGAGCTGGAACATGGTCCCCTTGTCCTATTACATTATCACCAGCTTTCTGTTCTCCAACTCCACTACCTAAGATTGGCTGTTCTGGATCTTGCTCTGTAGATTGACCTTGGACGCAGAGATCAGCATGCCTGTCTCCTGAGGTGTGTATCACCATGCCTGGATCTAAATTTAGCTGGGTAGGATCTTGCCCCACGATCCCACTCCCTTAATCTGTTATCTCCTATTGCACAGGATTATGCTCCATTTCACTTCCTAGTACCCCTTTAATAATCAGGCCATATATTTTATATTTTTCCTTTCTAAGATTGCTATGCTTGTTCAAACTTCTCTTCACAAGACTTAACCAGAGAACAAAGTCTCTTCTGGCTTTTTTTAAACTTTCTTTGTCAATGCAATAATCCGAGTTTCTTCACCTTAGCCTCAGGAAGACTTTTCAGACATGGGCAAGAAGTTACCACATTCTTCACCAAAATACCACAAAAACAGTCTTTATGCCACATTCTGAAATTCTTTTCCTTTGAAATCCCTTGGGCCAGGTCAACAGAGTTCAACTTACTCCCCAAAACAAAGTCTTCTATATTCCTACTAGGATGGTCCATTAAGCCCCAGTTAAAGCATTCCATTGCTTTCCAAATCCGAAGTCCCCAAATCCACATTCTTTCAAATAAAAGCATGGTCAGGCCTATCACTGCAATACCCCAGTCCCTGGTACCATATTCTGTCTTAGTTAGGGTTTTAATGCTGTTAACAGACACTATGACCAAGGCAAGTCTTATAAAAACAACATTTACTTGGGGCTGGCTTACAGGTACAGACATTCAATTCATTATCATCAAGGTGGGAGCATAGCAGTATCCAGGCAGGCATGAGAGTTCTAGATCTTCATCCAAAGGCTGCTAGTGGAAGACTGACTTCCAAGCAACTAGGGTAAGAATATTGTGCCCACATCCACAGTGACACACCTACTCAAACCAGGTCACACCTATTCCAACGAGGCCACATCTCCAAATGGTGCCACTCCCTTGTCCAAGAATATACAAACTATCACAGCCATCCTCTGCTACTTATGTAGCTAGAGACATGAGTCCCACCATGTGTTTTCTTTGATTGGTGGTTTAGTCCCAGGGAGCTCTCGGGGTACTAGATAGTTCATATTGTTGTTCCTCCTATAGGGCTTCAGATTCCTTCAGCTCCTTGGGTACTTTCTCTAGCTCCTTTATTGGGGACCTGGTGCTCTGTCCAGTGGATGGCTGTGAGCATCCACATCTGTATTTCCCAGACACTGGCAGAGCCTCACAGAAGACAGCTATATCAGGCTGCTGTCTGCAAAATCTTGCTGTCATCTGCAATAGTGTCTGGGTTTGGTGATTGTTTATGGGATGAATCCCTGGGTGGAGAAGTCTCTGGATTGTCATTCCTTCAGTCTCTGCTCCAAACTTTGTCTCTGTAACTCCTTCCATGGGTATTTTGTTCCACCTTCTAAGAAGGGTTAAAGAATCCACACTTTGGTCTTCCTTATTCTTGAGTTTCATGTGTTTTGCAAATTGGATATTGGGTATTCTGAGTTTCTGGGCTAATATCCACTTGTCAGTGAGTACATATCATGTGAGTTCTTTTATGATTGAGTTACCTCACTCAGGATGATACCCTCCAGATTCATCCATTTGCCTAAGAATTTCATAAGTTCATTGTTTTTAATAGCAGAGTAGTACTGCATTGTGTAAAAGTTCCACATTTTCTGTATCAATTCCTCTGTTGAGGGACATCAGCTTCTAGCTAATATAAAAAAGGCTGCTATGAACATAGTGGAGCATGTATCCTTATTACAAGGTGGCACATCTCGATATATGCCCAGGAGTGCTACTGCTGGATTTTCCTGTAGTACTATGTTCAATTTTTAAGGAACTTTCAAACTGATTTCCAGAGTGGTTGTACCAGCTTGTAATCCTACCAGCCATGGAGGAGTGTTCCTCCTTCTTCACATTCTTGCCGGCATCTGCAGTCACCTGAGTTTTTTATCTTAGCCATTCTGACTGGTGTGAGGTGGAATCTCAGAGTTGTTTTGATCTGCATTTCCCTGCTGATTAAGGATGTTGAACATTTTTAGGTGCTTCTCAGTCATTCAGTATTCTTCGGTTGAGAATTCTTTGTTTAGCTCTGTACCCATTTTTAAAATATGGTTATTTGATTTTCAGCAGTCCAACTTCGTGAGTTCTTTATATATATCGGATATTAACTCCTTATTGGATTTAGGATTGGTAAAGATCTTTTCCCAATCTGTTGGTGGCCTTTTTGTCTTTTTGACAGTTCCTTTGCCTTGCAGAAGCTTTGCAATTTTATGAGATCCCATTTGTTGATTCTTGATCTTACAGCCCAAGCCATTGGCTTTCTGTTCAGGAATTTTCCCCCTTTGCCCATATATTCGAGGCTCTTCCCCATTTTCTCCTCCTAAGTTTTAGGGTCTCTGGTGCTATGTGAAGTTCCTTGGTCCACTTAGACTTGAGCTTTGTACAAGGAGATAACAATGGATCAATTCCTATTCTTCTACATGATAATTGCCAGGTGAGCCAGCACCATTTCTTGAAAATGCTGTCTTTTTTCCACTGGATGGTTTTAACTCCCTTGTCAAAGATCAAGTGACCATAGGTGTGTGGGTTCATTTCTGGGTCTTCATTTCTATTCCATTGATATACCTGTCTGTTGCTGTACCAGTACCATGTAGTTTTTATCACAATTCCTTTGTAGTACAGCTTGAGGTCAGAGATGGTCATTCCACCAGAGGTTCTTTAACTGTTAAGAATAGTTTTTGTTATCCTATGTATTTTTCTATTCCAGATGAATTTGCAAATTTTCAGTTCTAACCCTGTGAATAACTGAGTTGGAATTTTGATGAGGATTACATTGAATTTGTAGATTGCTTTTGTCAAGATAGCCAATTTTAATGTATGAATCCTGCCAAACTATGAGCATGGGTGATCTTTTCATCTTCTGAGATCTTTGATTTCTTTCTTCAGAGACTTGAAGTTCTTATCATACACATCTTTCACTTCCTTAGTTAGAGTCACACCAAGATATTTTATATTATTCGTGACTATTATGAAGGGTATTGTTTCCCTAAATTCTTTCCCAGACTGTTTATCCTTTGTGTAGAGAAAGGCCAATGATTTGTTTGAGTTAATTTTATGTTCAGCTTCCTCACTGAAGTTGTTTATCAGGTTTAGGAGTTCTCTATGGCATTTTTGGGGTCTCTTTTATATACTATCATATCATCTGAAAATAGTGATATTTTTGACTTCTTCCTTTGCAATTCATATCCCTTTGACCTCCTTTTGTTGTCTAATTGCTCTGGCTAGGACTTTGAGTACTATATTGAATAGTTAGGGACAGAGTGGGCAGCCTTGTCTACTCCCTGATTTTAGTGTGATTGCTTCAAGTTTCTATCCATTTAGTTTGATGTTGGCTACTGGTTTGCTTTATATTGCTTTTATTATATTTAAGTAGGGGTCTTAAATTCCTGATCTTTCTAAGACTTTTATTATGAATGGGTGTTGGATTTTTTGGCAAATGCTTTCTCAGCATCTAATGATATGATCTTGTGGTTTTTGTCTTTTAATTTGTTTATGTAGTGGGTTATGTTGATGGATTTCCATATATTGAACCATACATGCATTCCTGCATCCCTGGGATGAAGCCTACTTGATCGAGATGGATGATCATTTTGATGTGTTCTTGGATTGATTTTATGAGGATTTTATTGAGTATTTTTGCATCAATATTCATAAGAGAATTCGGTCTGAAGTTCTCTTTCTTTGTTGGATCTTTGTGTGGTTTAAGTATCAGAGTAATTGTGGTTTCATTGAATGAACTGGGTAGTGTACTTACTGTTTCTGTTTTGTGGAATAGTTTGAGGAGAATTGGAATTAAGCCTTCTTTGAAGGTCTGATAGACCTCTGCACTAAACCCATCTGGTCCTGGGCCTTTTTTGGTTAGGAGACTATTAATGACTGTTTTTATTTCCTTAGGGGATATGGGACGCTTTAGATCATTAATTAAATCCTGATATAATTTTGGTAACTGGTATCTGTCTAGAAAATTGTCCATTTCATCCAGGTTTTATAGTTTTGTTGAGTATAAGTTTTTGTAGTAAGATTTGATGATTTTTTTTTTTTTTTGGATTTCCTCAGATTCTGTTTGTTATGTCTCCCTTTTCATTTCTGATTTTGTTAATTAGGATAGTGTCCCTGTGCCCTCTAGTTAGTCTGGATAAGGGTTTATCTATCTTGTTGTTTTTCTCAAAGAACCAGCTCCTGTCTTTTTTTTTTAATATAGTTCTTTTTGTTTCCACTTTGTTGATTTCATCCCAGAGTTTGATTAGTTCTTGCCATCTACTCCTCTTGCATGAATTTTCTTCCTTTTGTTCTAGAGCTTTTAGGTTTGTTGTCAAGCTGCTAGTGTATGCTCTCTCCAGTTTCTTTTTGGAGGCACTCAGAGCTATGAGTTTTCTTCTTAGCACTGCTTTCATTGTGTCCCATAAGCTTGGATATGTTGTAGCTTCATTTTTATTTAACTCTAAAAAGTCTTAAATTTCTTTCTTTCTTTCTTCCTTGAACAAGGTATCATTGAGTAGAATGTTGTTCAGCTTCCATGTATATGTGTGTCTTCAGTTGTTTTTGTTGGAATTTAAGAGTAGCTTTAGTCTGTGGTGAACTGATAGGGTACAGGAGATTATTCCAATCTTCTTGTATCTATTGAGGCCTATTTTTTGACCACTTTTGTGGCCAGTTTTGGAAAAGGTACCATGAGGTGCTGAGAAGGAGGTATATCTTTTACTTTAGGATTTAACATATATATATATATCTGTTAAATCCATTTGTTTCATAACTTGTGTTAGTTTCACTGTGTCTCTGTTTTGTTTCTGTTTCCAGGATCTGTCCATTGTTGAGAGTGAGGTGTTGAAGTCTCCCATTATTATTGTGTGAAGTGCAATGTGTGTTTTGAACTTTACTAAAGTTTCTTTAATGATTGTCGATGCCTTCACATTTGGAGCATAGATGTTCAGAATTGAGAGTTCATCTTGGTATATTTTACCTTTGATGAGTATGAAGTGCCCCTCCTTGTCTTTTTTTATAACTTTAGGTTGAAAGTTGATTTTATTTAATATTAGAATGGTTACTCCGGTTTGTTTCTTGGGACCATTTCCTTGGAGAATTGTTTTCCAGCCTTTTACTCTGTGGTTGTGTCTGTATTTGTCCCTGAGGTTGGTTTTCTGTCTAAAGCAAAATGTTGGGTACTGTTTATGTAGCCAGTCTATTAGTCTGTCTTTTTATTGGGGAATTGAGTCCATTGATATTAAAAGATATTAAGGAAAAGTAATTGTTGCTTCCTCTTATTTTTGTTATTAGGGTTGGGATTCTGTTCTTCTGGCTATTCTCTAAGATTTGTTGAAGGAATACTTTCTTGCTTTTTCTAGGGCATAGTTTCACTCCTGGTGTTGGAGTTTTCCCTTTATTAACCTTTGAAGGGATGGATTCATGGAAAGATATTGTGTGAATTTGGTTTTGTCATGGAATACTTCGTTTTCTTGATCTATGGTAATTGAGAGTTTTACTGGGTATAGTAGCCTGGGCTGGCATTTATGATCTCTTAGTGTCTTTATAACATCTGTCCAGGATCTTCAGGCTTTCATAGTCTCTGGTGAGAAGGCTGGTGTAATTCTGATAGGTCTGCCTTTATATGTTACTTGACCTTTCCCCCTTACTGCTTTTAATATTCTATCCTTATTTAGTGCATTGTGGGTTTTGATTATTATGTTTCAGGAGATATTGCTTTTCTGGTCCAGTTTATTTGGAGTAATGTAGGCTTCTTGTATGTGTATGGGCATCTCTTTCTTTAGGTTATTGAAGTTTTCTTCTATAATTTGTTGAAGATATTTACTGTCCCTTTAAGTTGATAATCTTCATTCTCATCTATATCTATTATCTATAGGTTTGGTCTTCTCATTGTGTCCTGGATTTCCTGGATGTGTTGAGTTAAGATCTTTTTACATTTTGCATTTTCTTTGTTGTGTCCATGTTTTCTATGGAATCTTCTGCATCTGAGATTCTCTTCTCTATCTCTTGTATTCTGTTGGTAATGCTTACATCTATGTCTCCTGATTTCTTTCCTAGGATTTCTATCTCTAGAGTTGTCTCTCTTTGTGTTTTCTTTATTGTTTCTCGTTTCATTTTAAAATCTTGGATGGCTTTGTTCAATTCCTTCTTCACCTGTTTGTGTTTTCCTGTAATTCATTAAAGTATTTTTGCGTTTCCTCTTTAAGGACTTCTACCTGTTTAGCTGTGTTCTCCTGTATTTCTTTAAAGGAGTTATTGTCCTTCTTAAAAGCCTCTACCAGCATCATGAGATGTGATTTTAGATCTGAATTTTGCTTTTCTGGTGTGCTGGTGTATCCTGGACTTGCCATGGTGGGAGAACCCGGTCCTGATGACACCAAATAACCTTGTTTTTTGTTGCTTATGTTCTTATGTTTGCCTCCACCATTTGAGTATTTCTCATGCCCTCTGGTTAGACTGGCTATGGATTTATCTATATTTTTTATTTTCTCAATGAACCAGCTCCTGGTTTTGTTAATTCTCTATATAGTTCTTTTTGTTTCTACTTGGTTGATTTCATCCCTGAGTTTCATTATTTCCTGCCATCTACTCCTTGTGGGTGTATTTGCTTCTTTTTCTTCTAGAGCTTTCAAGTGTGCTGTCAAGCTGCTATTGTCTGCTCCCTCCAATTTCTTTTTGGAGGCACTTACAGTTATTAGTTTTCCACTTACCACTGCTTTTTTGTGTTCCATAGGTTTTTGTATGATATGTCTTCATTTTCATTAAATTCTAAAAAGCCTTTAATTTCTTTCTTTATTTCTTCCTTGACCAAGTTATTAGTAGAATATTGTTTAGCTTCCATGTGTATGTGTGTCTTCCATTGTTTTTGTTGGAATTTAAGAGTAGCTTTAGTCTGTGGTGATCTGATAGGGTGCAGGAGGTTATTCCAATCTTCTTGTATCTATTGAGGCCTGTTTTTTGACCAATTATGTGGTCAGTTTTAGAGAAGGTACCATGAGGTCCTGAGAAGAAGGTATATTCTTTTGCTTTAGAATGAAATGTTCTATAAATATCTGTTAGATCCATTTGGTTCATAACGTCTGTTGGTTTCACGGTGTCTCTGTTTAGTTTCTGTTTCCATGATCTGTTTATTGCTGAGAATGGGGTGTTGATGTCTCCCACTATTATTGTGTGAGGTGCAATATGTGTTTTGAGCTTTAGTAAAGTTTCCTTTATGAATGTTGGTGCCCTTGCATTAGGAGCATAGCTACTCAGAATTGAGAGTTCTTCTCATTAGATTTTTTCTTTTATCAGTATTTTTCCTTATCTTTTTTGATAACTTTAGGTTGAAAAGTAGATTGTATTCAATATTAGAATGGCTACTCCAGTTTGTTTCTTGAGACCATTTTCTTGGAGAATTGTTTTCCAGCCTTTTACTCTGAGGTAATGTCTGTCTTTTTCACTGAGGTGGGATTCCTTTATGCTGAAAAATGTTGGGTCCTGTGTATGTATTCAGTCTGTTGGTCTCTGTCTTTTTAGTGGGCAATTGAGTCCATTGATATTAAGAAATTTTAAGAAAAAATAATTTTTGCTTCCTGTTTTTTGGTTTTTTTTTTTTTGGTTGTTGTTGTTAGAGGTAGAAGTATGTTTGTGTGGCTGTCTTCTTTTTCATTTCTTAAAAGAAAATATTTCATTTCTTAAAAGAAGACATTTCCCTCCTTATATTGAAGTTTTCTTTTTATTATTCTGTGAAGGACTGGATTTATGGAGAAATTGTGTGTAAATTTGCTTTTGTTATAGAATATCTTGGTTCCTCCATGTATGGTAATTGAGAGTTTTGCTGGGTATGGTAGCCTGGGCTTGCATTTGTGTTCTTTTATGGTTTGTATGACATCTGCCCAGGATTTTCTGGCTTTCATCATCTCTGGTGAGAAGTTTGGTGTAATTCTAGTAGGTCTGCCTTTATATGTTACTTGACCTTTTCCCTTATGGCTTTTAATATTCTTTCTTTGTTTTGTGCAATTGGTGTTTTGATTATTATGTCACGGGAGGAATTTATTTTCTGGTCTAATCTATTTAGTGTTCTGTAGGCTTCCTGTATGTTCATGGGCATCTCTTTCTTTAGGTTAATGAAGTTTCCTTCTATAATTTTGTTGAAGATATTTACTGGCCCTTTAATTTGGGAATCTTTGTTCTCTTCTATACCTATTATCCTGAGGTTTGGTCTTCTCATTGTGTCCTTGATTTCCTGAATGTTTTGGGTTAGGAGCTTTTTGTATTTAACTTTTTGTATTCTTTGACTGTTAATGTTTTCTATGGTATCTTCTGCACCTGAGATTCTGTCTTCTGTCTCTTGTATTCTGTTGGCAATGCTTGCACATATGACTCCTGATAACTTTCCTATGCTTTCTATCTCCAGGATTGTCTACCTTTGTCATTACTTTATTGTTTCTACTTCCATTTTTAGATACTGTGTGGTTTTGTTCAATTCCTTCACCTGTTTGTTTGTGTTTTCCTGGAATTCTTTAAGGAATTTTTGTGATTCCTTTCGAAGGGCTATAGCTGTTTATTTGAGCTCTCCTGTATTTAAAAGAGTTATTTATGTCCTTCTTAAGGTCCTCTATCATCATCATGAGAAGTGATTTTAAATTGAAATCTTGCCTTTCTTGCATGATTCAGTATCTAGGACTTGCAGTGTTGGGAGAACTGGGTTCTAGTGCTATGTAGCCTTGGTTTCTGTTGGTAACATTCTTGCATTTGCCTCTTGCCATTTGGTTATCTCTAGTGTTAGATCGTCTTGCTGTCTCTGGTTGGAGCTTTTCCTTTCTGTGGGTCTGTCAGCCTGTGACAGCATTCCTGGGAGACCAACTCTCTCCTGGTGTGTGGAGAGCCATGCCGCAAGCAATCGCTGTGGAGAGCCGTGCGTGCCACGAGCAATCACCATTATAAGATGGCACTGGCCTCCGCTGTGCCTAACTAGTAAACAAGCCTTGTGCACAAGTGCGAGAGTGAACTCACTCCTAGTCACTGCCCATTCTTGGGGTGTAATATTGGGTTGATGCCGAGCAAGGAATCAGGAGCTGTCACGCCACATCAGGTGCTGAAACGTCATGGCTGAGGGCTATATAAGTGACTCCATTTTCTGGGGTTGGGGTCTTCCTGAGAAGTAAGCAATAAAGCTTTGCCGCAGAAGATTCCGGTTGTCCTGAGTGTGTTCTTGCTGGCGGGAACAAAAGCTCGGGATACGTTGCGCCAAAGACCCGGGAACTATCATCACACCGGCGCAAGGGAGATCCCTCGTTTGCGGGACATTACTGCTCTGCAAGGTAAGTATAGTCTTGAAATTTCTCCAGAGTTAGATGCCCTTTTGATTGTTTGCATGGTGTTTGCACTTTCCCTTTCAGTTTCATTTTGCTTCCACAGCTGGAACTGCTGACTGGTTCCCAGTCATGGTCAGGCCTGGACAGCGCCTGAACAGCAACCAATTTCAGTCTCGGACAGCGCCTGGACAGCGCTTGGACAGAGACCAGTTTCAGTCACGGTCAGGACTGGACAGTGGCAGTATGGGAATTTCTCACTCTGTAGTAGTGGCGTTAAGGTCGGTCCTGAAGCAGTGTGGCCTAAAAATCGCCACTAAGAGTATAGAGGCATTTGTCAGGGAGGTAGACCGTGTGGCACCATGGTATGCTTGCTCAGGTTCAGTTAACTGTCGATTCTTGGGACAAACTGAAAGGAGATCTAGTTAGGGAACAGCAGAACGGCAAACTTAAAGCAGGGATCATGCCATTGTGGAAATTGGTGAGATCGTGCTTAACAGATGAGGATTGTCAGCAAATGTTAGAAGCAGGGCAGAAGATTTTGGATGAAATTCAAGACAGTCTATCAGAGGCAGAGTGGGGAGAGAGATTGAAAGTTGGGATGAAACAAGGTGCACCGAAGAATATAGGCCTTTCCACGGGCCTTGAGCCTGAGGAAAAGAGATATAAAGGAAAGAATGCCTTGGGAGAGATTAGAAAAAGGGATGGAAAGGGAGAGAAGATGAGAGAAAGAACTGGAGAGGCACATAAGGAAAGGAGCCTCTACCCGCCATCAGATGAGTTCAAGGCAGTAGCTGTCAGTAGCTCAGAATTGGATAAGGAACTAAGCTCCTCTGAGGAGACAGACTTAGAGGAAGAAAGATACCAGCTAGATGAAAGACGAGCTAATCAGTCACAGAATAACATAAAGAAAGCAAAAGTAGCTAGAGACAAATGTCAAATCACTATGCAATCTTCAGATCTGCAACCTCTGGGTCCTAGTACACCTCTGCCATATGTGCAGAGGTATCAATCAGACTCATTCATTTCAAAAAAGGAACAGAGAAAAGTGCAGCAAGCATTCCCAGTCTTTGAAGGCGCAAAGGGCGGACGCGTTCACACCCCAGTGGAGTATATACAGATTAAAGAACTTGCGGAGTCAGTTTGTAACTATGGAGTCAATGCCAACTTTACTGTAGCCCAAGTCAAAAGGCTTGCAAATCTGGCAATGACCCCCGGCAATTGGATGACCATAGTAAAAGCCACATCTCCTAACATGGGAATGTATTTAGAATGGAAAGCTTTATGGCAAGACTCCTGCCAAACACAGGCAAGGGCCAATGCCAATATTGAAGGGGACCAAGGAACATGGACTTTTGAGTGCTTACAGGTCAGGGACAACACACTAATAACCAGACAAATTACCATTAGGGAGCTTATGCTCAGATCTCAGCTGCTGTAGTTAAGGCATGGAAGGCACTCTCTAAGAAGGGAGAGGCAAGTGGGCATTTGACCAAGATCACTCAGGGTGCCCAGGAGTCATTCTCAGATTTTGTGGCTAGAATGACAGAAGCAGCAGGGAGAATTTTTGGGGACCCAGAGACAGCTATGCCTTTAACTGAACAGTTGATCTATGAACAGGCTACCCAGGAATGCAGGGCGGCTATTACACCTAGAAAGAGCAAGGGACTGCAGGACTGGTTGAAGGTTTGACGTGAGCTTGGAGGGCCACTCACTAATGCCGGTTTAGCAGCTGCCATTCTACAAGGGCAAAAACGCCCTGACATGGCTGAGCTCAAACTCTGCTATAATTGTGACAAACCGGGACACTTAAAAAAGGACTGTAGAGCCCTTGTCTAAAGGAGAGCGCCAGGACTGTGTACTAAGTGTGGGAAATGATATCATTGGGCTAGAGATTGTCGTTCAGTCAGGGACATTCGAGACAGGCCCCTGCAGCCAGGATTCCCTCAAGCAGTAGATAATGAGGCCATTCCAAAAAACCAGTACAGGGCCCTCAGATCTCAGGGCCGGAAAACATATGGGACCTCGACAGGCAAAAGGTGGACCCCACAGTCCGCAGGGCAACAGAAAGATCAGCTGGGTTGGACCTCTGTACCACCACCTGATTCATGCTGATGCCCCAAATGGGAGTGCAGCCTATTCCTACTGACTATAAAGGGCCTCTGCCATCCAGGAGTGTCGGCCTAATATTGGGCCGGGCCTCCCTTACCTTACAAGATCTTATTGTTCACCCTGGAGTCGTAGATCAAGACTATGAAGGGGAACTTCAAGTTCTCTGTTCCTGTCCTCAGGGTGTCTTTTCTATTTCACAAGGGGATAGAATAGCTCAGTTAATAATTTTGCCAAGCCTACATGGCTGTTTTCCTTCCTCTGGTGTCCCTCGAGCTACCAGAGGGATTGGTTCTACTGGAAATGATTCTGCTTACTTAGTGATGCCTCTTGACTCCAGGCCATTCTTAGAATTAGTTATAGAAGGAAAACAATTTAAAGGGATTTTAGACACAGGAGCAGAAAAAGTATCCTTTCTTCCCAATGGTGGCCAAAAACTTGGCCCGTTACCCAGTCATCACATTCTTTGCAAGGTTTAGGTTATCAGTCCTGTCCCACTATTAGTTCCCGTTCTTTGAGCTGGACAGCTCCTGAAGGTCAAACAGGATGATTCACTCCCTATGTTTTACCACTCCCAGTAAATCTCTGGGGGAGAGACATCTTACAGGCACTAGGACTGACCTTGACTAATGAATACTCGCCACAAGCTGTTCAGATGATGAAGAAAATGGGCTATAAAGAAGGAAGGGGATTAGGGAAAGGAGAGCAGGGTAAACTTGAACCTATCCCTCAAAAGGGTAATAATGGGAGACAAGGTTTGGGTTTTTTCTGGGGGCCGTTGAGGGCTCCATGCCCATACCATGGCTTACAGAGGAAGTTGTATGGGTTCCTCAATGGCCTCACTCCTCTGAGAAGTTAGAAGCAGCCACAAAACTAATTTCTGAACAGCTACGCTTGGGTCATTTAGAGCCCTCTACCTCACCCTGGAATACACCTATTTTTGTAATTAAGAAAAAATCTGGCAGATGGCGCTTATTACATGATCTTAGAGCTATTAATGAACAAATGCATCTATTTGGACCAGTTCAGCGAGGGCTACCATTGCTTTCTGCCTTACCCCAAAATTGGGAAATTATAATTATAGATATTAAAGATTGCTTTTCCTCTATACCTTTATGCCCTCAAGATAGGCAAAGATTTGCATTTACCATCCCAACCATTAATCATTTAAAGCCGGATCAAAGATATCAATGGAAGGTCCTACCTCAGGGGATGGCGAATAGTCCCACCATGTGTCAACTGTATGTGCAATTGGCACTTAAGTCAGTTAGAGAGCATTTTCCATCATTACAGGTGATAATTTATATGGATGACATTCTGATTTGCCATAAAAATTCACAATTATTGCAAGATGCATACCCTATATTAGTAAAAACATTAGGGCAATGGGGATTGCAGGTGGCCACTGAAAAAATGCAAGTTGCTTGAATGGGAGCCTTCCTAGGGTCACTCATTTATCCTGACAAAATTGTTCCTCAAAAATTAGAAATTCGCAAAGATCAACTACATACCTTGAATGATTTCCAAAAATTGCTAGGAGATATTAATTGGCTAAGACCATTTTTGAAAATTCCATCAGCAGAATTAAAGCCTTTATTTGACATATTAGAGGGAGATACCCACATCTCCTCCCACAGAGCACTTACCCCAGCTGCATGTCAAACTTTACAAACGATAGAAAAGGCCTTACAAGATGCTCAATTACAACACATTGACGAGTCAAACTCATTTGAATTGTGCATATTAAAAACTGCACAGTTACCAACAGCAGTCTTATGGCAAAAAGGACCCTTATTGTGGGTCCATCCTAATGCTTCCCCTGCAAAAATCATTGAGTGGTATCCTAATGCAGTTGCTCAACTTGCACTTAGGGGGATAAAAGCAGCCATTACTCATTTTGGGAGAGAACCTCATATGCTAATTGTACCTTATACTTCTGCTCAAGTTCAAACCCTGGCAGCAACAACTAACGATTGGGCAGTCTTGGTTGCCTCTTATTCAGGACAAATTGATAATCATTATCCAAAACATCCAATTTTACAATTTGCCTTAAGCCAAGCCATAGTGTTTCCAGTAATAACAGCCAAACACCCACTTCCGGATGGGGTAGTAGTGTATACAGATGGATCCAAATCTGGCATAGGTGCATATGTAGTAAATGGCCAAGTAACATCTAAACAATATAATGAAACATCACCCCAGGTTGTAGAGTGTTTGGTAGTTCTAGAAGTCCTTGAAAATTTTCCGGGACTGCTCAATATTGTATCTGATTCCTTATATGTGGTCAATGCAGTTAATATGCTTGAAGTTGCTGGCTTAATTAGACCCTCTAGCAAGCTTGCTCACATTTTTCAGCAAATTCAGTCAGCCCTGTTACATAGAAGACATCTTGTGTATATTACTCATGTCAGGGCTCATTCTGGCCTTCCTGGCCCCATGTCTCATGGAAATGACTTGGCAGACAAAGCCACTAGAATCGTGGCTGCTGCTCTGTCCTCGCAGGCAGAGGCTGCAAAGGAGTTTCATAAATGCTTCCACGTGACAGCTGAAACATTGCGCCACCATTTCACTTTAACCAGGAAAGAAGCTCAAGACATTGTCACCCAATGTCAAAACTGTTGTCAATTTCTGCCTACTCCTCATGTAGGGGTAAGCCCCCGAGGCATCAGACCATTACAGGTCTGGCAATTGGATGTCACTCTTATTTCCTCCTTTGGAGGAAATCAATATTTACATGTTTCCATTGACACCTGCTCTGGTGTTATGTTTGCTACACCTTTAACAGGTGAGAAAGCCTCTCATGTTATACAGCACTGTTTAGAAGCATGGAGTGCTTGGGGCAAGCCCACAATTCTTAAAACTGATAATGGGTCAGCATATACCTCTACTAAATTTCAGCAATTTTGTCATCAAATGTAAGTCACTCACTTGACTGGCCTTCCTTATAATCCTCAAGGACAAGGCATTGTGGAACGTGCCCATCATACACTCAAGTCTTATCAAGAGTAGCTGTATCTGTGGCACTCTTTACACTTAATTTTTTGAATCTTGACGAGCAAGGTTGCTCTGCAGCTGATCGACATAGCTCAGACCCTGATAGACCAAAAGAAATGGTCAAATGGAAGGATGTCTTAACTGGTCTGTGGAAAGGCCCAGATCCTATTTTGATAAGATCCAGGGGAGCTGTTTGTGTTTTTCCACAGAGTGAAGACAACCCATTTTGGCTGCCGAAACGACTCACCTGCAAGATATTCATCAAGGATTGTGCAGAAGATGCCGACCTCCAGAGGACTGCTCCTGATCCTGACAATGCTGAACTTGTCTCAGGTTCCTAGTATGAGGGGCGAATAGAGATGGGCCATTCTCTCAACTTTCCCTAAACCAATGCCAGTTCACCGTGATGCTATAGTTTTTCCAAAATTCTTTACTACTAATAAAACATTAGATTTACCATATCTACCCTATGATCCTACCCGAGCACCATTAGGAGAAAATCACTCTTTATTAGAACAGGGTTCTTTATGTTTTCAAATTAATGGACCAGGAAAATGTATCAACCTCACAGCCCGAGCTTTGGGGAAGTTTAATGAGCACCGAGGAGGTTGGGTAAGCACAACCCAAGATAATTCCAATGCAGATATAACCTTTACAAATCGGACCTTCTGGCAGGAGGCAATTTGGGTTAATGGTACATTTCTACCACCTAACTTTTCAAACAAAGAACGCCCCCACCAACCAAAAATAGCCCCTCATTGTAGCTTGGAAGATGAAGGGCTGATACTGCCTTGGTCTGATTGTCAATTCTCCATCACTCGTTGGGCAGATCAGAGTAAAACCTTTTCCTTTTCTCCCAACATGATAGATGACCCAGAGAAGGAATTTGATATGAAAAAGGGACTTTTCATACAGGACTTTAGAATGCATCCCTTTTACAAGTGGGTGCTTTGTGGAGTCAATGGCAGTTGTACAGAACTCAATCCTTTGATCTTTATTCAGGGAGGAGCAGTTGGAAAAGCTTTTTTTACTGGCATCTCAAGATTTGCTCAGTATTGGGGAATACATGATGCCTCCTAGGACTGTTATGGATATACTAATAACAGTGTAGAGATCACTGGGTTCAATAAAACTTTGGTAAACCAGATTAATTATGCATCTACCCCAGTCTGTGTTTACCCCCCTTTCTTGTTTATTCTTTCAAATGATTCATTTGAAGTCTGTTCCAATGATTCTTGTAGGATTTCTCAATGTTGGGATGTAACAAAGAACACCCGTGCCATGGTGGCACGGATCTCACGTTGGATCCCTGTTCCGGTGGAAACACCCTCCACCTTATCCCTGTTTCAACAAAAAAGAGATTTTGGCATTACTGCTGCCGTGATCATAGCAATTTCAGCCAGTGCAGCTGCTGCTACAGCTGCAGGGTTCGCTATGGCTAGTACGGTTCAATCAGGCACAAAATTAAATCAGCTTTCAGCAGATCTGGCTGATGCCATCACTGTCCAAACTTCTGCTAGTACCAAGTTAAAGGGAGGGCTGATGATTTTGAATCAGAGCCTTGACCTGGCGGAGGAACAGATAGGCGTTCTACACCAGATGGCCCAGTTGGGTTGTGAAAGAAAACTGGAAGCTCTGTGTATTACCAGTGTCCAATATGAAAATTTTACTTATACAGCTAATCTGTCTAGACAGCTTTCCTTGTATCTTGCAGGAAATTGGTCTGAGGGATTCAATGAGACTCTTGAGACCCTGAGGGTGGCAGTTTTAAAGATCAACTCAAAGCGAGTGGACCTGTCATTGACAGAGGGCCTCTCCTCCTGGATTTCATCTGCATTTTCTTATTTTAAGGAATGGGTGGGGGTAGGTTTATTTGGTGTTGCCACCTGCTGTGGAATTGTGTTCATGCTCTGGTTGGTTTGCAAGCTCAGAACCCAACAAACACGTGACAAGGTTGTGATAGCTCAAGCACTTGCTGCCATTGAGCAAGGGGCCTCCCCCGAAATCTGGCTATCTGTGCTCAAAAATTAGTTGACATTGGTGGCTGGCCTCTTTTGTAGAGTTCTCCCTAGGTCATTTAGTAGTTACTGTCACATAGCACTGCGGTATCCAGGGACGGGCAACTTTCCTCATGCACAGATCAACCTAAGACACAGGGCCCGGTGGTGATAGGTTTACCCTATGACAGGAAAGGCTGTGACATTGGAGGAACGACCTAAGACAGGAGCCACAGAGGATGGGCATAATTACACAGACCTAGTCCAGCCTCAATTTAATAAAATAAAAAGGGGGAGATGTGGAGAGCCGTGCCACGAGCAATTGCTGTGGAGAGCCGTGCGTGCAGCGAGCAATCGCCATTATAAGATGGCACTGGCCTCCGCTGTGCCTAACTAGTAAACAAGCCTTGTGCACAAGTGCGAGAGTGAACTCACTCCTAGTCACTGCCCATTCTCGGGGTGTAATAATGGGGTGATGGGCGAGCAAGGAATCAGGAGCTGTCACGCCACATCAGGTGCTGAAACGTCATGGCTGAGGGCTATATAAGCGACTCCATTTTCTGGGGTCGGGGTCTTCCTGAGAAGTAAGCAATAAAGCTTTGCCGCAGAAGATTCCAGTTGTCCTGAGTGTTTTCTTGCTGGCGGGAACAAAAGCTCGGGATACTGGTGAAACTTGTGTACAGAGGGGTGTGTAACAGCCCAAGCTCTAGGTGCATATGGTGACTGGAAGGATCCTGTCCCAGCAGCTCTACTGTTCCTGTGCCCTATGTGCTCCTCGTTGCCCTACTCCAGACAGTTATTGTATAGAAAGTGGTTATCTCACCTCTGAGCATCAGACTGAAAGCACTCCTTGAAGAACAGCTCCCTCCTGGTGGGACCCATGAACAGCAGGCTGTGGGACAACCTCAGCTCCTGAGTGAAGATGGCAGATTGGCCTCAGTACCAATTGTTAACTCTTTTCCTGATGTCCACTCACATACATTTTATGTATTGAAGGATGTATTCAATTTAGGTCTTTCTCCTACACACACACACACATGCCTATACATACTTGGTCTGACTTTATAATATGGAGGATTCTTATACAGTCTGTATAATAATAAGATTTGTTTTCCAAGTATTCTTGTAGCCTGTAGAAAAAGTTTTCATTTTATTTCCAATCAACTGGTTATGATCACAGTTAAAAATGTCGGCACCCCTATTATCCATAGGAATTCTTTCTTTTTCTTCTCCAAGTAAAAAGCAATATACTTAGAAAATGAAAAAATAAATGTGATAAGTAACAAAAAATAGTTTTGTTTTTTAAATGTTGTAGCAAAAACCTCATGTCCTAGTATATGTAGTGGTTAAACACCCCTCCACTCAGTTACAGAAGCCCATATTTCAAGTTTGTGCACACTCTACACCACATATAAGAATTTACCATGTAGCAAGTGGCCAAGTTGATTTATAAGTATATCATAAATTACCTTCTAACAATACTGCAAAACATCTACCTTTAACGAAAGCTACCAACAAAAGTTCTTGATTTTTAAATATAACTTTATCATTGTATAGTACCTCATTGATTAAAAGATTGAATATATAAAAAAAAAAGAATTTACCATGTAGCTCTTCTTTTATATTTTCTTGTAGATATTTGCACTTAAATTTTTTGTTATGAAATCAATTTTGAGTTAAATTGTGCCTCAGATGTGAGGTCCAGGTTGAGATGATACTTTCCATGTATTGTATTTTAGCCTGATTTGCTGAGCATAGTTCTCATCCTGAAGTGCTTCAGCATCTTTGATGCAAGTAAAGTGATAGTTCATTTTTCTTTCCTTGTTTCCTTTCCTTTCTTTCTTCCCTTCCCTTCCCTTCCCTTCCCTTCTCTCTCTCTCTCTGTCTCTCTCTCTCTCTCTGTCTCTCTCTCTTTCTCTGTCTCTCTTTCTTTTTTGCTTTATATAGTTATTTTGTTACTGTAGGTGGAAAATAAGGCTTAAAATTATTATAAATTGTATTTTTAACATTTTGAGTAAATGAAATTCTTTGGATTTCATTTCATATTTTATAATCAGTTGATTATTTTTAAAAAATACAAAGAGCTGGGCAGTGGTGGCACATGCCTTTAATCCTAGAACTTGGGAGCAGAGGTAGGTGGATTTCTGAGTTCAAGGCCAGGCTCTTCTACAGAGTGAGTTCCAGGACAGCCAGAGCTATACAGAGAAACCCTGTCTTGAAAAACAAAAACCAAAAAACCAAAAACCAAAAACCAAAAACCAAAAACAAACAAAAAAAAGAAAGAAAGAAAGAAAGAAAGAAAGAAAGGAAGGAAGAAAGAAAGAAAGAAAGAAAGAAAGAAAGAAAGAAAGAAAGAAAGAAAGAAAGAAAGAAAGAAAAAGAAAAGAAAAGAAATACACAGTTATCTACTAATGCAATAGTGATATAACTGTTATGGGGTAACCAACTAATCTAATTAAGGCATGTTCCATGGAGTAACATACATGCTTGACACTGTAAATCTGGTCAAAATCCTATGACTGCACAGGTCAACTTAGAGGAATTTGATAACATTGTTTTGCTAAATGAATATGTACCAAACTGTCATCTAAATATTTTGTCTATACTCTGAGACTAACATTGTTTTGAGCCTTGGCCAACCACTCCCCTGAAGTGCTTTGTTAGAGACTCAATTGTGTCATGTGATGTTTTTCTGGAACCTGTCTTATGACAGGACGCTTTGCTGAGAACAGACATGTGGTGTTTTCTGGAAGCTGTCTGATGAAAGGGCATGTGATGTTTTGCTGGATGCTTGAGAGGACATCACTTGTGAGACTATGCCGGGGCCTAGCAAACACAGAAGTGAATGCTCACAGTCAGCTATTGGATGGATCACAGGGCCCCCAATGGAGGAGCTAGAGAAAGTACCCAAGGAGCTAAAGGGATCTGCAACTCTATAGGTGGAACAACAATATGAACTAACCAGTACCCCGGAGCTCTTGACTCTAGCTGCATATGTATCAAAAGATGGCCTCGTCGGCCATCACTGGAAAGAGAGGCCCATTGGACTTGAAAACTTTATATGCCCCAGTACAGGGGAATGCCAGGGCCAAAAAGTGGGAGTGCATGGGTAGGGTAGTGGGGGGGAGGGTATGGGGGACTTTTAGGATAGCATTGGAAATGTAAATGAGGAAAATACCTTATAAAATATTTATAAAAAAAGAAAGAGTATAAGAAAGTGTATAACTCAACAGACAGTGGGCAGTGCTCTGGCATTGGTTAACTGTGCTGGTCTTCCTTGGGCTTGGCTTTGCTAGTCATCATTGATGATTCTCTGACATTAGTTCACTTTGGTGCTTTTCTCTGATCTTTGCTTGTCATAACCCCATTGAGATGAATGTATCAAAGAACTTTTGGTGGTTTTATAGTTGCTTCTTGCCTCTTCAGTTGTTTCATGCCTTTGACTGAAATGTCGAGATTTCTTCTGGATCAAGCTTCTTCTGCTGACTCAAGTGAACTGGACTGATGACAATGAAGATTGGAATCACCCCAAAAAACTACTTCTAAACATGTCCACATCCCCCTTGTCCTCTTAGCCATCTTCCTTCTCTACCTTAGTTGGTGGGATATAGGGGAGTTTAGAGCATTTAAGAACCCTTATTGAAACACTTACTAAAATAGGTTTTGAAAATCTAAGCCTATACCTCCATCTATTTTTACTTGTGTGTTGAGATTCACGACTCATCCAAAGGCTGAAAGTAAATGACTGTTGAGTGTTTAGTCCTAAATGGGATATCCACATCACCCCCTCTAATACCAAGAATCATTGTTGAAGAGGGAGTAAAAACCATAAAGAGCAGGAGGATGGGGAAGGGTAGTAGGAAATACTCCTTGATGTTGTAGTCATAAGGATGCAACAGCTATGGTTTCTGTACAAAATCATTTTTAAGACTGGGATCTTCAACAACATCTACTCATGGGTGTTAAAAGGTCCCGAAGATGCACTGGCAGTTAATAGTAATCAGAGGAGGGAGACACATTTTCTTCAGTGTTGTAGGCCGGGAGAGTTGCTTCTATTCCAGCAAACAACCCACAATAAACAATATGAACAACCCTCACTCAACTCAGTAGATTAGCAGAAAAAAATATAAAAATTAATCTCTTTCATTTATTTGGGATAGAGTGAACCTTTAAAATAATTTCAGAGAATGCTCATATCTTTTTTCCTAATTTATAATTTTATTCACATTATATCACAATTGCTGCTCCCATCCTTATTCTCTTTCTAGTCTCATCCTTATAAATCCCTCCACCCATTACTCCTTCAGAAATGACCCATTTTAGTACTACCCTATCCTGTTGCATATAGTCCCAGCAGAACTAAGCATCTCCTTTCCCACTGAGTCTCAACCAGGCAATCCAAGTAGGAGAAGGTTATCCAATGGGGAAAGGAACCCACATGAAGACCAAACTGCATATGTGCTACAAATGTGGGGGGACTAGGTCCAGCCCCTGCATGCTCTTTAATTGGTGGTTTCGTCTCTGTGAGCCCTTATAGGCCCAGGTTAGTTGGCTTTTAGGTCTTCTTGTGATGTCCTAGACCTCTATGGCATGGTCAATTCTACTCAAACTTTTGCACAAGACTCCCAAGCACTGCCTGATGTTTGGCTGTGAGTCTCTGCATCTGTTTCCATCATGCACTGGGTTAAGTCTCTCAGGAGACAGTTATACTAAGTTCCTGTCTGCATTCATAGCACAGTAGTGTCAGTGGTTGGCTAGCTTCCATGGAATTGGTCTCAAATTAGTTCAGTTATTAGTTGGTTGATTGTTCAGTCTCTGCTACATTTTTATCATTGCACATATTGTAAGCAATACAAATTTTAGGTTGAAGGATAGGTTGATGTCCCCTCCCTCCACTGGAAGTCTTTCCTATCTACATGAGGTAGCCACCATAAAGCCCCAATTCTATATGTCCTCCGCTGCTAGGAGTCTCAGCTAGGGCTACCTCCATAGACTCCCTGTACTCCTCATCCTAGGTCTCCAGCTAGTCCCAGAGATGGTCCCATAGATTTCTTTATTTACATTTCAAATGCTATCCTGAATGTTCCCTATACCCTCCCCCCACCCTGCTCCCCTACCCACCCACTCCCACTTCTTGGCCCTGGCGTTCCCCTGTACTGGGGCATATAAAGTTTGCAAGACCAAGGGGCCTCTCTTCCCAATGATGGCTGACTAGTCTATCTTCTGCTACATATGCAACTAGAGACATGAGCTCTGGGAGTACTGATTAGTTCATATTGTGGTTCCACCTATAGGGTTGTAGACCCCTTCAGCTCCTTGGGTAATTTCTCTAGCTCCTCAATTGGGGGTCCTGTGTTCCATCCAATAGATGACTGTGAGCATCCACTTCTGTATTTGCCAGGCACTGTCATAGCCTCACACGAGACAGCTATATCAGGGTCCTTTCAGCAAAATCTTGCTAGCATATGCAATAGTGTCTGGGTTTTGTGGCTGATTATGGGATGGATCCCCAGGTGGGGTAGTCTCTGGATGGTCTATCCTTTCGTCTTAGCTCCAAACTTTGTCACTATTACTCTTTCCATGGGCATTTTGTTCCCTATTTTAAGGAGGAATGAAGTATCCACACGTTGGTCTTCCTTCTTCCTGATTTTCTTGTTTTTTGCAAATTGTATCTTGGATAATAGATTTCCACTCTTACTTCCAGCCCTTTCCTACCCTCCCTCTCCCCATACCTCTCCTCACCCTATCTCTCACTCAATTCCCTATCTCTATCCATGTGTGATAACTACCTTGTTTCTGCTTCTGAGTGTAATTCACACATCTTCCCTTGGGCATTCATTATTACCCAGTTCCTTTGGGTCTATGGATATTAGTTTGGTTACCCAGCAATTTATGTCTAATGTCCAATTATAAGTGAGTCTTTCTGTTTTGGGGTCACCTCACTAAGGATGATATTCCCAATTTCCATCCATTTGCTTGTAAATTTCATGATGTCTTTGTTTTTGATAACTAAATAGTATTCCATTGTGTAGATGTACCACATTTAATTTATCCATTCTTCAGTTGAGGGGCATCTAGGCTGTTTCCAGTTTCTAGCTAACTAAACTAATTAAACTAATCCAGTGGATCACTGGAAAAAATATAAATCAACTTCTGTCATTTGGTTGGTATAGCATTCAGTTTATAAAAGAATTCAGAGAATGCTTTTATCTTAATATCAATTCTTTCAATCTAAGAATTCTCAGTTTAATATGTATCTATTCATGTTTTAACAACACATATTTTTTTATATATTCTTTTCTTATATATTTCTGCAAGACTGTAGTCTCACCTCCACCCAGCCCCAGATCCATCTTTCTTTTTCCCTAGACCCCTCCTACCTTCACCTCTCCTCAGAAAAAAAGTAGGCCTTCCAGAAACATCAAGCAAATACAGCATAACAAGCTACAATAAGACCAGGCACATATTCTCATACAGAGGCTGAGTGAGGAAAACAAGCAGGAAGACAGTGATCCCAAAGGCAGGAGAAAGAGTGAGAGATAGCCCCTATTTTTACTGTTAGGAATCACACAAGAACACAAAGCTACATAACTCTGAAACATACAGAGGACCTAGGTCAGACCCATCCAAGGTCCTTGAGTCCAGGTCAGTTGATTCTGTGGGCTCTGTCCCTGTAAGGTCTTTGACCCCTGTAGCTCCTCCAATCCTTCCTACCCCTCCTCCACAGGACTCCCTATGCTCCACCTAATATTTGGCTGTGGAACTCTGCATCTGCTTCCATCTGTTTCTGGATGAAGTCTTTCTGGTCTCTCTGATGATCATTTTGCTAGACTACAGTCCCAGTACATTATTCAGGCATGACAAACTGTAGTTCAGGGGTTTTGTAGCTGAGTTGATGTCCCAATCCCTGTACTTGAGGCCTTGCCTGGTTACAGAGGATGGTCATATCAGGCTCTGTGTCCCCCATTCCCAAGAATCTTTGGTAGTGTTACCCTCATAGAATCCATAGAGTTTCTATTATACTCTTTGACTACCTCACTTTTGAAATATCCCCAATTCTAGTCATCTCTCCCATGTATTTTCTCTGTCTATCCCCCTATTGGATTCTTCCTGTTCCAATATCCACCAACCCCCCGCCCACCCACAATATCTATTCTATAACCCCTTGCCAGGAAGATTCTTGAGTCATCCCTTAACTCATCCTTGTTAACTAGCATCTCTGGGTCTGTATACTATAGCATGCCTATACTTTACAGCTAATATGCACTTATGAGTCCATATCATGCTTGTCTTTCTAGGTCTGGTACCTTACTCAGGATGAATTTTTCTAGTTCCATCCATTTGCTAGCAAATTTTTATGATGCCATCTTTCTTCTGTAGCACTGAATAATACTCATTGTATAATTGTACCACTTTTGTTTATATATTCTTTGCTTGAAGGACTCTAAGTTATTCCCAGTTTCTGGCTATTATGAATAAAGATGCTATGAACATAGGTGAGCAAATGTCCTTGTGGAAGGAAGGAATATCATTTGAGTATATGTTCAGGAGAGGTATGGCTGGGTCTTGAGGTAAATCAATTCCCAGTTTTCTGAGAAACCTCTATATTGATATCCAAAGTGGTTGTACAAATTTTCACTCCCACCAGAATGGAATAGTGTTCCCTGGATCCACATCCTCACCAGCATGAATACCCACTTGTGTTTTTATCTTAGTAATTCTGACAAGTGTCAGATGGAATCTCAAAATCATTTCGATTTGCATTTCCCTGATAGCTAAGGATGTTAAGTATTTCATTAATTGTTTCTTGGCCATTTGAGATTCCTCCATTAAGAATTCTTTGTTTAGATCTGTACTTCCATTTTTAATTGGATTATTCAGTTTGTAGACGTCTAGTTTCTTTATGTATTTTGGGTCTTAGCCCTCTGTGAAGGTGGTGAAAATCTTTTCCCATTCTGAAGGCTGCCATCTTGACCTATTGACAAAACAATTGCCTTACAGAAGCTTTTTAGTTTCATGATATCCCTTTTATTAATTTTTGAATTTAGTGCCTGTGCTATTGATGTTTTGTTCAGGAAGTTGTCTCATGTGCCAATGCATTCAAAACTATTCCCCACTTTATCTTGTATCAGGTTCAGTGTATCTGGTTTTATGTTGAGGTTTTTAATCTACTTGGGTTTGGGCTTTTTGCAAAGTGATAGATATAGATTTATTTGGATTCTTCTACATTCCAGCAACCAGGAATAACAGCACCATTTGTTGAAGATGCTTTATTTTTAAAATTGTATAGTTTTGGTTTCTTTATCAAAACTCAGATTGTAGATTTATATCTGTGACTTTTTCAATTCCACTGACAACCTTTCTGGTTTTATGCCAATAACATGCAGCTCTATTACTATAGCTGTGAAGTGCAATTTGAAATCAGTAATGCTGATACCTATGAAAGTTATTCTATTGTACAGGCTTGTTTTAACTATCCTGAGTTTTTTTTTTTTTAATTTTTTTTCCGTATGAAGGTGAGTGTTGTTCTTTCAGGGTGTTTAAAGAATTGTGTTGGAATTTTGATGTGGGTTGAGTTCAATATGAAGATTGATTTTGGTAGGATGGCCATTTTAAAATGCTGATTGATAAGATGAAATAGTTTCTACAATTTTGTTCTTCAGAAACTTGAAGTTTTCATCATACAGGTCTTTCCCTTGCTTGGTTGGCATTAACCTCAGATATTTTATATTATTTATGGCTATTGTGAAGGGTGATGTTTCCCTCATTTATTTCTCAGCTCCTTTGTCTTTTATATATAAGAGTGCTACTGTTTTTTTAAAATCATGTATCTAGCCACTTTGCTGAAAGTGTTTATCTGGTTTAGGTGTTCCCTGATAGAATTTGGGGGGGGGGGTCAGTATATATACTATCATATAATCTGTGAACAATGATATTTGACTTCTTTCTTTTCAATCTGTATTCCCTTGATCTCCTTCATCTGCCTTATTTCTCTAGCTAGGACTTCATGTACTATGTTGAATAGATAAGAAGAGAGTGGACAGCCCTTGTCTTGTCTTTGGTTGAACTGGAATTGCTTTGAGTTTCTCTTTATTTAATTTGTTGTTTGCTCTAGACTTGCTGTAAGTTTATTCTGTAAATGTATTATATTTAAGTATATCCTTTGTATCCCTGATATCTCTAAAACTTTTCATATGAAGGGGTGCTGGAGCCTTTCTGTGAAAGGCTTTTTTCAGCATCTAATAAGATGATCATGTTTTTTGTTTTCATTTTGTTTTTATAATTTGTTTGTTTATATGGTGGATTGCATTGACAGATTTGTGTATGTTGTATCATCCTGCAACTGAAACCTACTTGATCACTGTAAATTATCTTTTTGGTGTGTTATTGCATTCAGTTTGCAAGTATTTATTGTTTTTGAGTTTATGTTCTTGAGGGAAATTGATCTGTAATTCTTTTTCATTGTTGAGTATTAGAGTCCTTTTGTGGTTTGGGTATTAGGTTGCCTGTGTTCTCATAAAATAAAGTAGGAAATGATCCTTCTGTTTCTATCTTGTGGAATAGTTTGAGGAGTATTTGTTGTAGGTGGTTTGACTGCCCACTTAGTACTCCTGGAAGGTTGCATGCATCCAACCACCCTGGAGATATCTCAGATCTGTGAGTAGAAAAGAAACACACACACACACACACACACACACACACACCCCACATGCATACACACACACATACACACACACATCAGTGACTGAGCACCCCTAAATCTTAGTCTGGAAAGTGGCCAGTGGCCAGTAACCCAATATCTCACATGGATGGTTGGCTTTATATCCTAAGCTACCAAGTTCCCTTCTACTCCCTCTTTCCTCCTGATTCTCACTGGGTCATACACATGCAACTATCAGATTCCCACCCCATGCCAGCCATTGGCTACTGGCAATCTTATTGATAAATCAAAAGTGAATTGAGGGCAAGGGCCTTTTGCATCAGTATACACAGTTTCCCAATTAAATAAAAGCATCAAAATGACCACCCTACAAGTATCAGTATTATCTCTTCTTTGAAGATCTGGTAGAATTATTCTGCAGTAAAACCACCTGTCCCTTGGCTGTTTTATTTGACGGAGAATTTATTGACTATTTCTATTTTCTTGTGGGTTATAGGTCTATTTAAATACTTTTATTAGTTATTTTCTTTATTTATATTTCAAATGTTATCCTATTTCCTGGTTTCCCTTCTGAAAATCCATTATCCCCTCCCCCCTCCCCATGTTCCCCAACTGACCCACTCCCAATCCTGGTCCTGGAATTCCCCTATACTGGGGCATAGAGCCTTCACAGGACCAAGGGCCTCTCCTCCCATTGATGATCAACTAGGCCATCCTCTGCTACATATATAGCTAGAGCCACAAGTTCCACCATGCATTTTCTTTGATTGGTAGTATAGTTCCAAGGAGCTCTGAGGGTACTGATAGGTTCATATTGATGTTCCTTCTATGGGGCTTCAGATCCCTTCAGCTCCCTAGGTATACCTCTGGCTCCTTCATGGGAGATCTTGTGCTCCATCCAAGAGATGACTGTGAGCATCCACTTCTGTACTTGCCAGGCACTGGCAGAGCCTCATAGGAGACAGCTATATAAGACTCCTGTCAGCAGGCTCTTGTTGGCATCTTCCTAGTTTCTGGGTTTGGTGGTTGTTTATGGGGTGGATCCCCAAGTGGGGCAGTCTCTTCATGGTCCTTCCTTCAGGTTTTGCTACCAACTTTGACTCTGTAACTCCTTCCATGTGTATTTTGTTCCCCACAAGGATCCACACTTTGGTCTTCCTTCTTCTTGAGTTTCATGTGTTCTGCAAATTGTATTTTGGGTATTCTAAGTTGCTGGGATAATATTCACTTATCAGTGAGTGCATATGATGTGTGTTCTTTTGTGATTGGGTTACCTTACTCAGGATGATATCTTCCAGATCCATCCATTTGCCTAAGAATTTCATAAATTCATTGTTTTTAATAGCTGAGTAGTACTCCATTGTGTAAATGTACCACATTTTCTGTATCCATTCTTCTGTTGAGGGACATCTGGGTTCTTTCCAGCTTCTGGCTATTATAAATAAGGCTGCTATGAACATAGTGGAGCATATGTCCTTATTACAAGTTGGAACATTTTCTAGGTATATTCCCAGGAGAGGTATTGCTGGATCTTCCTGTAGTACTATGTCCAATTTTCTGAGGAACTGCCAGACTGATTTCCAGAATGGTTATAAGCTTGCAATCCCACCAGCAATGGAGTAGTATTCCTCTTTCTCCACAGCCTCCCCAGCTTCTGCTGTCACCTGAGTTTTTTATCTTAGTCATTCTGACTGGTGTGAGGTGGAATCTCAGGGTTCTTTTGATTTGCATTTCCCTGATGATTAAGGATGTTGAATATTTATTCAGGTTCTTCTCATCCATTCTCAATTCCTCAGTTGGGAATTCTTTGTTTAGCTCTGTACCTCATTTTTTTAGTAGATTTATTTGATTTTCTGGAATCCAGCTTTCTGAGTTCTTTTTATATGTTGAATATTAGTCCCCTATCTGACTTAGGATTGGTAAAGATTCTTTCCAAATCTTTTGGCGGCCTTTATGTCTTATTGACAGTGTCTTTTGCCTTACAAAAACTTTGCAATTTTATAAGGTCCCATTTGTCAATTCTCGATCTTACAGCCCAAGTCATTGCTGTTCAGTTCAGGAAAATTTCCCCTGTGTCAATATATTCGAGGCTTTGCACCACTTTCTCTGTAAGTTTCAGAGTGTCTGGTTTTATGTGAAGTTCCTTGATCCACTTAGACTTGAGCTTTGTACAAGGAGATAAGGATGGATCAATTCGAATTCTTCTATATGATAACGGCCAGTTGTGCCAGCACCATTTGTTGAAAATGCTGTCTTTTTCCACTGGATGGTTTTAGCTCCCTTGTCAAATATCAAGTGGCCATAGGTGTGTGGGTTCATTTCTGGGTCTTCAATTCTATTCCATTGGTCTATTTGTCTGTCACTATACCAGTACCATGCAGTTTTTATCACAATTGCTCTGTAGTAAAGCTTTAGGTCTGGCATGGTGATTCCACCAGAGGTTCTTTTATTCTTTAGAATGGTTTTTGCTATCCTAAGTTTTTGTTATTCCAGATGAATTTCCAAATTGTCCTTTCTAACTCAGTGAAAAATTGAGTTGGACTTTTGATGGGGATTCAATTGAATCTGTAGATTGCTTTTGGCAAGGTAGCCATTTTTAATATATTGATCCTGCCAATTCGTGAGCATGGGAGATCTTTCCATCTTCTGAGATTTTTTCAACTTCTTTCTTCAGAGACTTGAAATTCTTATCTTAGAGATCTTTCACTTCCTTAGTTAGAGTCACACCAAGGTATTTTTTATTATTTGTGACTATTGTGAAAGTGTTGTTTCCATAATTTCATTGTCAGCCTGTTTATCCTTTGAGTAGAGAAAGGCCACTGATTAGTTTGAGTTAATTTTATATCCAGCTACTGTACTTAAGCTGTTTATCAGGTTTAGGAGTTCTCTGGTGTAATTTTTAGGGTAAGTTATATATTCTATTATATCACCTGCAAATAGTGATATTTTGACTTCTTCCTTTCCAATTTGTACCCCTTGATCTCCTTTTGTTGTCAAATTGCTCTGGCTAGGACTTCAAGTACTATATTAAATAGGTAGGGAAAAAGTGGGCAGCCTTGTCTAGTCCCTGATTTTAGTGTGATTGCTTCAAGTTTCTCTCCATTTACTTTGATGTTGGCTACTGGTTTACTGTATATTGCTTTTATTATGTTTAGGTATGGGCCTTGAATTCCTGATCTTTCCAAGACTTTTATCATGAATGAGTGTTGGATTTTGTCAAATGCTTTCTAAGCATCTAATGAGATGATCATATGGTTTTTTTTCTTTGCATTTGTTTATTTAGTGGATTACATTGATGGGTTTCCATATATTAAACCATCCTTGCATCCTTGGGTTGAAGCCTACTTGGTCATGATGGATGATTATTTTGATGTGTTCTTGGATTCGGTTTGCGAGAATTTTAATGAGTATTTTGCATCAATATTCATAAGAAAAATAGTCTGAAGTTCTCTTTCTTTGTTGGGTCTTTGTGTGGTTTAGGTATCAGAGTAATTGTGGTGTTATAGAATGAATTGGGTAGAGTACCTTCTGTTTCTATTTTGTGAAATAGTTTGAGGAGAATTGGAATTAGTTCTTCTTTAAAGGTCTGATAGAACTGTGCAGTAAACCCATATGGTCCTGGGCTTTTTTTTTTGGTTGGGAAACAACTGATGACTGCTTCTATTTCTTTAGGGGTAATGCGACTGTACAGATCATTAATCTGATCCTGATTTAACTTTGGTACCTGGTATCTGTCTAGGAATTTGTCCATATAATCCAGGTTTTCCTGATTGTTGAGTGTCCTGAGCTATCGTTCTCGCCGGCAAGAACACACTTGGACAACAGGAATCTTCTGCAGCAAAAAGCTTTATTGCTTCTTCAGGAGGGAAGACCCCGACCTCGGAAAATGGTGTTGCTTATATAGCCCTCAGCCATGTTGTTTCAGCACCTGATGTGGTGTGTCAGCTCCTGATTCATTGCTCCCCCATCACCCCATTACTATGCCCCGAGAAAGGCAGTGACTAGGCGTGAGTTCACTCTCGCACCTGCGTACAAGGCTTGTTTACTAGTTAGGCACAGTGGAGGCCAGCGCTATCTTATAATGGAGATTGCTTGCGGCATGGCTCTCCACAGTTGAGTATTGCCTTTTATAGTGGAATCTGTTGATGCTTTGGATTTCTTTGTGTTCTGTTGTTATGTCTCCCTTTTCATTTCTGATTTTGTTAATTAGGATACTCTCCCTATGCCCTATAGTTAGTCTGGATAAGGGTTTATCTATCTTGTTGACTTTCTCAAAAAAAACAACTCCTGGTTTGGTTGATTCTTTGTATAGTTTGTTGTTGCTGTTCCTGTTGCTGTTGCTGTTGTTGTTTGTTTGTTTGTTTGTTTCTACTTAGTTGATTTCATCCCTGAGTTTGTTTATTTCCTGCTGTCTACTCCTCTTGGGTGAATATGCTTCCTTTTTTTCTAGAGCTTTTAGGTGTTCTTTCAAGCTGCTAGTGTGTGCTCTCTCTAATTTCTTTTTGGAGGCACTCAGAGCTATGAGTTTTCCTCTTAGGACTGCTTTCATTGTGTCCTGTAAGTTTGGATATGTTGTGGCTTCATTTTCATTAAATTCTAAAAATTCTTTAATTTCTTTCTTTATTTCTTCTTTGACCAAGTTATCATTGACTAAAGTTTTGTTCAGCTTTCACGTCAACATTGGCTTTCTATTATTTATGTTGTTTTTGAAGGTCAGCCTTAGTCCATGGTGATCTAATAGGGTGCATGGGATAATTTCAATGTTTTTGTATTTTTTGAGGCCTGTTTTGTGACCAGTTATATGGTCAATTTTGAAGAAGGTACCATGAAGGGCTGAGATGAAGGTATATCCTTTTTTTAGGGTGAAATGTTCTGTAGATATCTGTTAAATCCTTTTTTTTTTTTTCATAACTTCTGTTAGTTTCATTGTGTTTTTATTTAGTTTCTGTTTCCAGGATGTGTCCATTGATGAGAGTGGGTTGTTAAAATACCCCACTATTAATGTGTGTTTTGAGCTTTACTAACGTTTCTTTAATGGATGTGGCTGCTCTTGCATTTGGAGCATAGATTTCTATCTCCAATGTTGTCTCCCTTTGTGATTTCTTTATTGTTTGTACTTCCATTTTTTAGATTCTGGATTGTTTTGTTCAATTCTTTCACCTGTTTGTTAGTGTTTTCCTGAAACTCTTTAAGGGATTTTTGTGTTTCTTCTTTAAGGGCTTCTACCTGCTTACCCGTGTTTTCCTGTATTTCTGGTGTGACCAAGCTCCTGTTATCCTGGGATCCTGGAATTCTAAGATCCTGGGCATGTTACAGCACCTGGAAGTGGTGTCTCTTCTGGGGAATTTTGTGCTGTCTAGTGTGTTTGAAACCAAGGTATACCAGCACTGATCAGGAGGAACTCAAGCCACTGGTCAGGTAGGGCTACCGGGTCCTTGCTCCTGCTGTTACAGGCCCATCACAATTGGTTTGGACCAGATGTTGTGTTCCACTCACCAGTGATCCTAAGATCGCATGGAGAGTTTTCTGAGGACTGTGGGACCATCTGCTGAGTTTGTGCCCAACCTATTTAAATTCTTTTTTTTTTTTTTTTTTTTTTTTTTTTTGGTTTTTTGAGACAGGGTTTCTCTCTGTAGCCCTGGCTATCCTGGAACTCACTCTGTAGACCAGGCTGGCTTCGAACTCAGAAATTCTCCTGCCTCTGCCTCCCAAGTGCTGAGATTAAAGACATGTACCACCATGCCTGGCCTATTTAAATTCTTAATCAGATCTTGATTTAACTTTGGTAAGTGCTTTCAAAGGAGAAAATTGTCCATTAAATTTACATTTTTCAATTTTGAGGAATAAAGGTTGTAGTATCTATTGTTATTTCATGCTTCTTGTTTCTGATTTTATTAATATGAATACTCTTTGTGTGTCTCTTAATTTGGATAGTGGCTAGTTTATCTTCTTGAGTTTTTCAAAGAGCCAAGTCTTTGTTTCATTGATTCTTTGTATTGTTCTATTTGTTTCCATTTTATTGATTTGAGCCCTCAGTTTGAGTATATCCTGCTGTTTATTCCTATTGGATGTGTATACTTCTTTTTTGTTCTAGAGCTTTCAGGTGTGCTGTTAAATTTCTAGATTTCACTATCTCTGATTTTTATTATGAAGGCACTTAATTCTGTTAATGTTCCTGTTAACACTGCTTTTTCCAAGAAGTTTGGGAATGTCATGCATTAATTTTCAGTAAATTTTAGTAAGACTTTTTATCTTTTGTATTTCTACCTTGACCCAATATTCATTCCATATAGAGTTGTTGAGTTTTCATGAGTTGTAGGCTCTCTGTTGTTTTTGCCATTGTTGTAATCCAAATTTAACATGTGATATAATGTTGCCTCAGTTCTGCCAGGTGTGCCCCTTGAGGCAGTGGATAAGAAGGCATGTAATTAATGACACAGAGTATGAGAGCAAGTGAGAATGCAAACTCAGTTATTAATTCTCAAGAATGCCCTTTATACCCTCCACCTGCATCCCATTGATCTTAAGCAAGTGTGTACTCCAAGTGGCAGTTTCTCAGTGGCTGTTGTGGTCTGCGTCACCAATGTCTAGGTTCTTAGGCAGGCTTTAGTTTGTCCCTCAGGCAGTAGTTGCTTAGCTATGCAGCCCCACTTGCTGTTTAACAATGTTTATGTGGACATGGTTATCACACTGGCAGCAGGGCTTTTCTGTTCCTTCTCCAGTGGTCTGAAAGGATGCAGGGTAAACATCCAATTTTCTTGTGTTAAGAACTGCTTCGTGATCTAGTATGTCATCCATTTTGGAGAATCTTCTGTGAAGTCCTGTGAAGAAGGTATGTCCTTTTGTGTTTGGGTGAAATGTTCTGTGGATATCTGTTAGGTCCATTTGATTCATAATATTTGTTGGCTCCATTATTTCTCCATTAGTTTACGTCTGGTTGATCTGTCCATTAGTAAGAGTGGGATATTGAAGTCTCCCACTATTCATGTGTGAGGACTGATGTTATGATTTAAACTGCAGTAATGTTTCTTTTACAAATGTGGGTGCCCTTGCATTGGGAACATAGATGTAGAAAATTGAAATGTGGTCTTCGTGGGTTAATGAGTGCTAAGTGTCTTTCCCCAACTCTTTTGGTTAATTTTTATTTGAGATTGATTTTATTAGATATTAGAGGAGATATACCAGCTTGCTTCTTGGGTCATTTGCTTGCAAAGTCTTTTTCCAACCTTTTATTCAGAGGTAATGTTTATCTTTTATATTGAGGTGTATTTCTTGTATACAACAGAATGATGGATCCTGGTTTTACATCCATTCTTTTATCCTAGGTCTTTTTATTAGAGAATTGAGTCCACTGATATTGAGACATATTAATGACCAATTGGTTGTTAATTCTTGATATTTTGTTGTAATTGGTAGTGATATGGTTTTGTGTGTGTATGTGTTCCTTCTTTGGGTTATGTTGGTGTGACATTATTTACTGCCCACATTTTCATGTGTGTAGTTAAACTCCTTGGGTTAGAGTTGTCCTTATACTACTTTCCATAGAGTTGATTTTGTGGATAGATACTGATTAAATTTGATTTTGCCATTACATATCTTGTTTTCTCCATCTACGGTGATTGAAAATTTTGCTGAATATTGTAGTCTGGCCTGGCATCTGTGATCTCTTAGAGTCTACAAGACATTTACCCAGATCCTTAGAGCTTTTAAGGCTCTATTGAAAACTCTGGTGTAATTCTAATATGTCTGGCTTTATATACTACCTGGCCCTTTTCCTTTGCAGCTTTTAATAATTTTTGTTGTTCTTTTGTACATTTTGTGTTTTGATTATCCTTTAGCAGGGGTGTCGATGAGTGCATGTGTTAAGGAGTGGGTGAGTAGATGGGGGATGCAGTGTAGGTGGGTTGGGGTGTAGGTGGGAGTGGAGTTGTGGGGGTGATGGGAGGTGACTTACCTTGTTTTCAAGGATCTGGCTTGGCCTCTGGTGAGGAAGGCTTCTGTGTGGGCAGGGACATGGTCAAAAGTACACATTGTTTTAAAAAAATATTTTGTTCATGGATAAGAATATTAATTATACCAGTATACTTAAAGTTTTAGTAACCACAGGTAGCTCCTACATACAAATGTAGTAAGATGAGTATTTCAGGGTTATTTAAAACTGAACATAGTGGAGCAAACCAAAGATATGACTGGAGAGAACTTTTAAAATCATATTTGGCATGATTCAGTGTTATTTGTAAATGGTAATATACTAAGGCTGGATAATAATTATATAAAGCTGTCATTGCTAAAAATATTTTGTCATTTCAGAATTTATAAAACATATTGATAAGTCATTTTTGAAAACAACTGTGATCTTTTAATGATGAATTGGGATTTAGATAAAATGAAATGTTTCTTGGGGTCAAATTGGTAAAGGAGAAGAAGCAAGACTTAAACTGAAAGTGTGCTCTCACCACAAGTCTTGTAAGCTTTTTAGAATTATATTTATATCTTAATAGATTTGAGCTGATATTGCCATAGATTTCCTAGAATGAAAAACTGTCTCAAACCAGAAAATTGCTTTTTAAAAATGTTATTTACAATGTTTCTTTCCTTTCTTTCTTTATTAAAAATAGATTTTTAATTACAATATATTTTGATTATGGTTTACTTTCCCCATCTTTTCCCTGATCTTTCCTACTTCCCAAACCACCCAAATCCTCACTGTAAAGTTCACTTTTTCAGGATACAAACAGACATATGCAGTATATAATGATGATAATGATAGTAATTGTGACAGTGATGGCAATAGTGATGATGATAATAATAGGTGAAATTCAAACAAAAAAAACCCAGAATATAATAAAACAAATAAACAAAAGTTCACTGGGTGCACGCTAGTAGGTACTGTTCTTAGAGAGCTGACTTTGTGAAAATTCCATCTGACTTTGTGATAATTCCATCTTTTGTGAAACAGTGTGCTATATTTCCAAAATGCACCTTTCAAAATGGACCTGGCAGAGGGAACCTGACCACCTGACAGCCAATGGCACACATGGTAAACCAGTGTAGCATACCTATGGTGTTCACAGTCTGGCTCTTCCTTTAAACCTACTTTGTCCCAGATCCCCAGCCCTCATTTTATGGGATCTAGCTTACCGACACAAAGGTATGCAAGCCTTGGAAATACATATTTTAATATTCTGTGTGGCTTTGATGTTTCATGTCAACAAGTCAATAATATCTATTGAGAAATATTGGAGTAAATAATCCTTATGATTCTTTCTTATTTAAAGACCTTTGAATGTGTAAAAGCAATGCAGAAGAATGAAGATTCTAGGCCATTTCTAATCATTCCCTAATGATCATATCTGCTGCTGCTTAGAATAAAGGGGAATTTGTTTCAAATTAAGCAATAATTATTGAAATAATGAAAATAAGAGTCCTTAATATCAAGTAGTTAGTGTCAGCCTCAATGAATAAGAGAACAGTTCACTCTCCTCTGCTCTAAAATACTTAATGCATTTTTCACTCTTTCCTTCAGATAAAAAAGTAGGAAAAGAGATAAACTTATTCAGAATTCTGTGTACTTTGCCCTTTCTAACTAGATGATGTTCCTGAAAGAAATATGGGTCCCAACACATTACAATATATAAATATCAGGACCTGCATATCAATGGGCCATGTATCTTTGACCTTTGGGATATTAAAATCCTTGATAAACCACAGACACACATGAAGTTAAAAAAGAAAATAATAGTCCTTCTAAGTTATGTTTTGAACTTCCACACAGGAAGAACAATGTCTTACTTGATGCCACACACAATAAAACTACTGACAGTTTTTATTATTATGAGTTAAATTGTGATGAGGTTAGCACTTTAGTAACAAGTAATAGATAATGTTCAGGGAAGCAAAAATAGTTTCTACCAATAATATTTTACATATAATATATTTTAAGGTATCTCATTTATTTTCATTATTACCTTGTTTTATAATGAACTCAAGGAATCTTTTACTGCATTTTATCTATATTTTATTTCACCTAACTTAAGCTTTTATACAAAATTCACATATTGTGGTTGTTTGAACCACAGGTCCCATATGCTTACATTTTGAATGTTTGTAAGCTCTAAGCTATTGCTTCAGCACCTTGCCAGCCTACTTGCTTTTGTGCTTCCTATTACGATGGTCATTGACTCTAATTCTTATAAACTTTTATTACCCAATAAGCAATTTCTTCTATAAGTTTCCTTGGACATGGTATCCCTTCACAGCAATAGAAAAGTAACTAATACGTATATGAGATTCGTTGTTCAATTTTATAGAATACACTAAGTGCAATGCACTTCCTTGTCAGATCACCACCTACTATTTCCTCATAACTGTCCCCATTTCTTTACTTTGTTCTTTAATTATTTGAACTCTTTTCATAAAATGTGCATATTGCTTTTTCCCATTGACAACTCTTTCCTTAGGACAAGAAAACTCTGAGTCTGCAGGTCTAACACATGGCTGTCATATACTGACACTATGGTCATATTTACATTTCTAACCCCCCAATCATGTCTCTATGTACTGCTGCAGACTTGCTTTGTTCTTCAAGCCAATCCTCACTGCTGTGTTTCTCATACTGTAGGAATTTATTGCCTCCCAAATTTTCTAACACTTCAAATTTTCTAACACTTCTGACAGTCCTATTTACCACGAGCTCATTTTCAAGCAAACTTCTTCAACTAGGAGAGCCAAAGTTAGGATAACAATGGCATTAATGTAACTTGTTCATTATTGCTAAGAGTTTGCACTGTATAAAACATTGTCAGAATCTGAGAAGTCCAAGAGGGAAAATGTGATTTGGGACAGTTTCTGGTGATTAGAAAAGGAATGAAAATCAATGATACAGAGCAGAGCACAGGCAGAACCTAAGCTAGTAGATTAGGATATGTAGTATACAGAGCACAGGTTTTATCTAAGCTAGTAGACTAGGATATACAGCACACAGAGCACAGGCTGAACCAAAACTAGTAGTCTAGGATATGTGGCATACAGAGCACAGGCTTAATCTAAACTAATAGACTAGGATATGTAGCACATAGAGCAGGCTGAACCTAAGTTAGTAGTCTAGGGTATGTGGCATACAGAGCAGGCTGAACGTAAGCTACTTTAGGATATGTGGCACAGTCAGGACTAACTCTTTTTGTTTGTTTGTTTGTTTTTTGTTTTCTTTGTTCCTTCAAGACAGGGTTTCTCTGTATAGTCCTAGCTGTCCTGGAACTCACTCTGTAGACCAGGCTGTTCTTGAACTCAGAAATCCTCTGGCATCTGCTTCGAGAGTACTGGGATTAAAGGCATGTGCCACCACTGCCTGGCTCAGGACTAACTCTTAACACCATAACTCGGGACACATTTCAAGCCATTATTTTTTTTTCTATTTCATTATGTTCCTGTGTTGCTATGTTTCTTGTATTGCACAGGGTCCTCTACACAATCCTGGTTGTCCTGAAATTCACTACATAGACCAGATGGGCTTGAACACAACAATATTATGTGTTCTTTGTCTCCTGAGTGTGGAGAATAATGCATGTGCCATTCTCACTTAGTATGGATCTGTTAAAAACTTCTGCCCATAAACCATAACTTGGTCTTTCACAATTGAACAGTAGGAAAAGGCTATTTGAGGGCATTGCTATGTAGGCATGAAGTTTTTTCTTCTTTCTTTCCCCCAATGATATCTGTTCAGAAAAGATTTTTCAATCACATAGCAATTCAAAGTTTCATGTGCATTTATTTATGTACAACTCCATCACTTCTGGCTTAGATGGTTTTGCTGACCTAATTGGGTAATACCTAAATGATTATTTGGGGGACACTAAGCCATCTTCTCTGATAAACTGATGCCTTCATTGGCTTTTGATGAAAAGACACAAAAATGTTTTCTTGTTTTCTTTTCTGGGTCGTATGCTTTAAACAATATAAAACTAATCCTTTAATTGTTAGGTGATCTTTGAATATACACAGTGACATAATATCAGAAAACTTTTATGTGTCCTAACATGTTAGGACATTCTGAATAGCTATGAAACCTAGAAGACAGAGGGAAGCCTAATGCCATGAACTTGAAAGAGTTTAGTTCTTGTCTTATTGAGATAGAAGAAAGAAATAAGATCTCAGATGTCTCATCATAGAGGACATGACAGTGGCAGGGAAAGAATACAAGTGTCCAGACAGAAGCCAACTATCCCATCCATCAGTGTTACTCTGCCTTTGTCAGAGAACAAGCTATTTGCAGTGGGTGGTGGTTAATGCTGGTTATAACTGGTCAGAGTGCTGAGTATGAGTAATTATTGAGTGATCAGGACACAGGATGTCTATATCACCTCCTGCAGCACTCAGTGAACATCACAGAAGAGGGGCTGAAACATGTAGGAGCTAGAGGATGCAGAGAGTGTCATGAAGCACTCTCTTCTATACACAACATGCCTGTTAAGCTCATGTACTCCTAGCAGCAGTGACTTCATTCACAGGATCAGAGCTATCAACTTCCTTTGTGGGGAAAGCTCCACTGAGCCTTTAATCAGTGTTTGTGAAGGATACAGAAAAGGAGCACATCTGTATCTAATCTATATATCTCTATATATCTATATCTATGATATTTAATTAATAATGCTAAGTAAATGTAATAGGCCACAAAAAAGAACATTAATTTAGAAAGAGAATGAAATAAACTGGAGTTTTGTAGGAGGAGAAGGAGATGAGATGATAAGAATATGATCAAAAAATTTTATAAATGTGAATGAAATTGTGAAATAATAGGTGAATCTAAAATAAATACAATAAATTAGAAAAGATATGTGACTTCAGTAGGGATATTGCTGTGCTTTGGTAGTGAGTGTGATGGTTTTTATATTCTTGGACCAGGGAACGGCACCATTTGGAGGTGTGGCCTTGTTCAAATAGGTGTGACCTGGTTGGAGTAGGTGTGTCACTGTAGGTATGGGCTTAAGACTCTCACCCTAGGTGCCTGGAAGACAGTCTTCCACTAACAGCCTTTGTATGAAGATGTAGATCTCTCAGTTCTGCCTGTGCTATGCCTACCTGAATGCTGCCATGCTCCCACCTTGATGATAATGGACTGAACCTCTGAACCTGTAAGTCAGCCCCAATGAAATGTTTTTTATAAGACTTGCCTTGGTCATGGTGTCTGTTCACAGCAATAAAACCCTAAGACAGTGATGTTAGAATTGGTCCCAAATACCATGATGCCTAAAAAGATATGACCTTTCCCAGACCAGAAGGGAAATGTAAAGTTCTGCATCACAAATATGAGTTGTTAATAGAGATTAGGGAGTCTGAGTGAGAGGGACCTAGAGGAGGTGCTCTACCTCACACAGGAGGTGCTCCACCTCACACAGGAGGTGCTCCACCGCATCAGAACACAGGGAGGTGCCCCACCTCTTCAGGACACAGGGAGGTACTATGCATCACCAGGACTCATTTCAATTGAATAAGTCAGTGAGTGAATGAATAAATGAATGCATATATAAATAATAATATTCCACTCATAATTTTAAAGAGATTCCCTTAAGGAATTGGGCTCTAAATATATCAACACAGTAAAATTTGAGAAATATGAATAAATTCAGACCCATGCTAAAGAGTTATATGCCAAGACTAATGTAGGAATGCCTTGTTTGAATTTCAGGTTCTTTGACTGAGGACCTGAGTGGTTGCAACTCTAAGGTTGGGATGCTCTGTGCTGTGAGAATCTGGAAGGAGACTCTGAGGTTAATTGTTGCCAGTTGACACACATAACCTGTTGATGCTACTGGGGATGTGGGTGCTCTGCCCAGCAGTGGGACCAGCAGTGTTCATCCTAGAGTATGAATTCCATATACTACACCTAGAGCTCTGTAAAATGAGAGTGAATTAAAAAGTCACTCTACTGCCACTGAAATCCTATGATCTTCTGTGTCATTGGTTTTTTGTTTTTATGCTGGAAAAATTTCACTTTGAAGGAATTGGAGACATTTCTGTTATGTTTGTTTCAGAATGTACAGGGACTTCTGATCTTATTTAGATTTATTTTTAGACTTAATTTAAAATTTAAGAATTGAAAAAAATTAAGTACTCTCAGAATTCAAGACCATCATTTTCTCACAGGTACTGAATTATGATATTGAGCATGAAACATTAGAAATCCATCTTAGAGAGTACAGAAAACTCATTTTTTCTTTTTTTATAATTTTTTTTATTAGGTATTTTTCTCGTTTACATTTTCAATGCTATCCCAAAAGTCCCCCATACCCACCCTCCCAATCCCCTACCCACCCACTCCCCCTTTTTGGCCCTGGGGTTCCCCTGTACTGGGGCATATAAAGTTTGCAAGTCCAATGGGCCTCTCTTTGCTGTGATGTGAGACGCCTGACTCGCCAGCAAGAAAGACACCACAATAGGATCCTTCTGCACACGTTTATTGGGCTGCGCATTGACTGTGTAGGCGAAAGACCCTGAGCCCTGGGCCTCTCACTCTTATATACTATCAGTTCCCATCCACTCACAGCAGGCCACATCACCTCACCAGGTACGCAGCTTCAGCTAATCAGGGCAGCAGGGGCATATCTCCACCAAAATGGCTTCGCCAGTAACCTGGTACACCTGCGCAGCTCTCACGATGTTTGTGGTTAATATGAGGAAGTCAGGTGCAAGTCATACGACTTAGCTGCAGTCCCTGGCGCCTTTGGGACTGCCGCCACCTGCTCCCCACATCTCCCCCTTTTTTCTTTTTTGGCAGAGAGAATGTCTGTCTTATATTGCCCCCTGCAGCAATGTCCCTTACCCGTCCTTGGGAGACAAACAGCATTGGTTTGATCCCTGTCTTAGGTTGGTGACATGCCCAGGGAGTCTTATCCGTCACTGACTACTTCTCTGTCATGCCAAGTCACACTTGGGGAGATTGTGTTTTGCTTGTGGCAGGTGCATCAAAAGGCCAGGATGTTGATTAATCTATGGCCAGATCTTAATTGCTGCAAGCAAGCCTCATGGGTGAAGGTAGAGGTCTGATCCCCAGTGTGCAAGCATAGGGGCCTTACACAAAACCATCCCTTGGGCTCATCATCCAGAGAGGTCTTGGCCAGCTCCCGTGTCATTTTTCCTGGGGGAAGGGAACTAGGACACTGAACCTTCATGCAATCAGACATGCCTTCCACAGGATGCCAACAGCAAGCTATCCTCTGTGCAGTGCTTAGCCTCGCAACCCATGGCATAATGCAGCATAATTTCTTTTAGAGCGGCAAACCGAATCTGAGGAGATTGTCCCACCTCCACTGCAGCAAAAGCTTACGCTACCATGGCGAAAGTGTGGGCCTGCACATGCTGCACCTAACACATGTGCCAAACACACAACACACACACTATTACAAGCATACATCCCAGGGCTCCCATCCCCGCTCATCAGCCCTGAAGCAAGGGATAGACAGTTTGTAAACAAAGTAACTTGAAAAGGCAAAGGTACAAAGCAAGGCATCCTAGTCACAACAGCCAAATGATATAACGAATATCACTACTACAATTAACATTCTTTTTTAAAGATTTGTTTATTATATGCAAGTACACTGTAGCTGTCTTCAGACACTCCAGAAGAGGGAGTGTCGTTGCGGATGGTTGTGAGCCACCATGTGGTTGCTGGGATTTGAACTCTGGACCTTCAGAAGAGCAGCCGGGTGCTCTTACCCACTGAGCCATCTCACCAGCCCCTACAATTAACATTCTTATAAACAATAAACACAAAAGGAGATCACATACAAACAGGCATAGTCAGAAAAGAAACATTCCTTCCTCCAGCAAATTGAAATACAGAAGTTTCAAACACATTAGAACCATTCCAATAAAATTTGCATTATCCCAGGCCCCTCCTGCCACCTGGCTTAAGGGGGAAAGATCAGTGCAACTACAATTCACCCCACATAACAACCATACATATAAAGGGCACTGCCCAAGGTGGAAGGGAATCAGGAACACTCCTACAAAAAGGAAAGGGGGTCCATCTAGGTTGGGAGGGTATAGTGCCAATGCCCTTGGATATACTGGCAGGCCACACCCCTCGAATCCAGGTAACATTAACTTTAGTAGATACAGCTGATCACAACAACTCATCTGTGAAATATTTTGAATCATCTGAAAATAACAATCCTTTTAGCTGAAGCAGCATAGAAAAAAGGCAATTGTAGTGAAGCATTAGATGTAAAGAATTGAGCAAACACTTGAATGCGTCAATGACATGGGTTTCAGGAACACAGCCCCAACGTAGCTCTTCAATTCTCACTAGCCAGAGCACCTCCAGCCACAGGAACATCCACGTCCTCACAGCTCCACCTGCCCTGAATTGCTCTGGTCAGCCACTCCAGGACCTGTCGATGATCCTGAGGAAACACAAACAGACCCTCTCTCACAAACCAATTGAGAGCGCTCCTCTCTCACCTGATTCAGTGCCTCATTACCTCTCTGGAGTTCTGTGCCACATCTTTCTCTATCTTCTATGCAATTTCTCACTAACTTCCAGACTAGCAAAACCCCTTTTGGTAAAACCCTCTGTTCCTCTGCAAACGACAATTCCCCATGGTGCTTGGTGCAACTTGTCCCAAAACCGTGAACCTTAACTTGTTCCAAAACCATGAACCTTATCATTACTTTGTGTCTGCTTCCTGGCAACTTTATATTTGCCTCTAAAACAACAAAAACAAACATGAATTGACAGACATATGAACAATCTGGTGCACCAAAAACAGATAATAGGCAGGCAGGGAATAGAACTTGGTGTCTCAAGGGGACCCAGGTATCCTAACCAGAGCTAAGAATATCTCCAGAGAGAAAACAGGACGTCTCCCGTTTTCCTTCTGTCCCTAGGAGAGCTCTGAAATAGCTTATTTTCATTTTTCTCTTCTTATATTTCTTATTTTACTTATATTTCTGCGCATGCCTTCTTTTTCATTTCTCTCTGTTTCTGATATGCTTCCCTGGTGCTCCTGCAAAAGTTGCTACCCTTATCAAGGCAAGCAACAATTACTGGACCTACTGCCTAAGAAAGCATACCTCTCAGAGACTCACATTAATTTCTTTTTACTTACCAGTACCACTGTTCCCCAGCTGAAGAGTTCTGAATCCACGCAGTTGAATCCTTCTCAACAGTCTGTGTTGCAGGAACACTTCATTAACCGCTCCTTCCCCGTGATGCAGTTCTGAATCCTCCCTGTAACAGGGGGTCTTCGCTCATGCCTGAAGATGTTACTTCCCGGGTTTCGGCACCATTTGTGAGACGCCTGACTCGCCAGCAAGAAAGACACCACAATAGGATACTTCTGCACACGTTTATTGGGCTGCACATTGACTGTGTAGTCGAAAGACCCTGAGCCCTGGGCCTCTCACTCTTATATACTATCAGTTCCCATCCACTCACAGCAGGTCACATCACCTCACCAGGTATGCAGCTTTAGCTAATCAGGGCAGCAGGGGCATATCTCCACCAAAATGGCTTTGCCAGTAACCTGGTACACCTGCGCAGCTCTCACGATGTTTGTGGTTAATATGAGGAAGTCAGGTGCAAGTCATACGACTTAGCTGCAGTCCCTGGTGCCTTTGGGACTGCCACCACACCCGCTCCCCACACTGTGATGGCCGACTAGGCCATCTTTTGATACATATGCAGCTAGAGACAAGAGCTCCGGGGTACTGGTTAGTTCATATTGTTGTTCCACCTATAGGGTTGCAGTTCCCTTTAGTTCCTTGGGTAATTTCTCTAGCTCCTCCATTGGGGGCCGTGTGATCCATCCAATAGCTGACTGTGATCATCCACACTGAGAGCTTGAAACTTTTATATTTTGAGATTTTAATATAATTACATCACTCTCCTTTCCTTTTCCTTCCTCCAATCTTTCCCATACACCCATTTCCTCCATCATTTTTCACTAAGTGTCATGGGATGCATATATGCAAATATAGTCTGGATAGTGATACTTGTATATATGTCTTCAGGACTGACTGTTTGGCAACCAACTGATATGCTCTCAGATCAGGGAAGCTGGCCCAAGATGCAAATGGTAAGGCCTTTACTATATCAATCTTACTGGTGGATGGAATTCACAAAGAAAGTTCATCTTTTTCAAGTGTTTTCAAGTTGCTTCTCTAAAGTATCACTAATGTTAACTTTGCAGTGAGCATACAATTATAAAACAGGATCAGAACTAAAGGGTAAAGTGTGGAGGAAAGGGCAAATAAAACACAATAGTATCCTTTTCAGAGTTAAGTTACAAGTTTAATTAAAGTTTAACTAAAGGTCCTCTCTTAGGAAGAACAACCTGTAATAGCTATGAGCTATGCAGGGGCCCACAGCTCTCCAAAACACACCATGAACCCCAAGAGATCTGACCATGCAAGATGTCTGAGCACTTCCTGGCAAAGTCTTTTGAGGGCAGTTACCTTGGGACATCTACTTTGGTTAGAGAACATGTAGTCATGAATTAAGGAACGTTTGACTTTATGGATATTCATTAGACGGATCTCAGTATCGGCCACACAAAGGCAGAAATGGCTCTCATTATAGGCAGCAATAATACCTTTTTCCGTCTTCCCTTTTTACACTTTGTTTTCATGTTCTGTTTTCAGATAGTCCAAATAGAGTTTTTATAAACCTACCTTCTTCAGAAAATCAGTCACTAAACTCTCCACAAGTCATTTCTAAAGGTCCAGGAAAAGGCATTTGATAGGCTCAGCCCTGGCCCAACCAGCTATTAGAAGGCAGGCAAGATAAGGAACAGACCACACAAACTATCAGCTATCTAGCCTTAAGGTGTCCGCATATCTACCAGGTCCTGGACACCCTTCCTCCCTCAGTGGGCCATGCGTTTATATGCCAAATTAAGTTTCTAGAGTCTAGTTCTGATTAGGCTATGCTGTGATTTATTTACGATGTTCAGTAAAAGTAGTTAATGATTTGCAATTTTTCCACATCTCTCAAAACCACTCACTCTAGAGCAAAGCATTCATGTTAGCTCAGTTTTTTTTTCAAAGGATTCACAAAACTCTTCACTCCCACCACATACAATTTCCCACCCTCCTGCTTGTCTGCCATGTCCTCTACAGCACACATCAGTGATAACGGTAAACACAAGGAACTATCATCGGCTTGATGGCAAGGCGAGATAATAATACCTCCCTCCAGCTTTCTTCTGAAGGATGCTGTTGACAGGGAAAACACTACTGTTTGTTGAGTACTCTGGGTTTCTCAGAGACAGTCCCTGTATAAATACAAGGTATTATTACTATTATCACCGTGTTTAACATTTGGCTAATAGTAGGAAAGTTCTTTCACAACCCTCACTGTAAGCCATAACTGTAAATTTCCCCCCTCTTCTTTAAAGCTGTTGTAGAGGCTTGGAACAATGATACTAAAGTAACAATTCAAGTGCATCACTGTGTCTAATGAATAACACAGCTCTTGATTAATGGCACTTGTTCAACATCACACTGACAGGACTATGCGGTGTGGTTTTTTTTTTTTTTTTTTTGACGTTGTTGTTTTGTTTTTAAAGGAATTTCTGCCTATTTTGATTTTTTCTCCATTTAATTTAAAAAAATAGGCATCATCGGAGCTGATTTTTTTTAAAGCTGCATTTTTTTATTACCTTTTGCTCTATTCAACTGCTGCTGTATTTTTTACTGGGCAAGTAGCACGCTTTTGTCTCATGCAGATGCTGGCTACCAGACTGCCACCACTCAGTAAACCTGCTCTAGCATCCCTCCCACCCCTCCCCCCACAATCAGCAAGCTCACTGCTGTACTAGCACAAAACCTCTGCCCAGGTGGGGAAAAAGAAGGGTTGGGGGAAGGCAAACTTTGCTGAAAGGCACACACAGGTCACAGCTGACAAAAAAAACACAGCCAGGTGCTGGGATATCTATCACAAAGCCATTGGTGAATTGCAGTTGACTGCAGGCATACTTCACAGTGCTGTTTCAGAGTTTATGTATTTTACTAACCTTATTTCATAGGGTTGAAGCTATACAGTTTTATACCCCCACCGCCACTCCCAAACCTCTACTAGTTGGAAATAAATTCCTCCTTTGCTATATATCAGAGAATGACACTGGCTGTTGGCCCATCTCTATGGGCAAATGCATTCTCTGTATTTCTTTTCCTTTAGTAGTGGAGATAGGGTGCAGGGGGTGTTTCTATGTGACATGCCAAGAAGGAAAAGACTTGCAGTTCAAGGTGAAGGAAGCAGCCTTCCACTGAAATGCTGGCTTCAGCCTCTTCTTACATCCCAGTCTTGCAAATTGATCAATCCGGTGGTGATTTAAATGGCTAGCTGTGTTGTCAGCTATCTCTGAACTCCAGCTTTTCTCTCTCCTGGCAGGAACATCAGGAACACAGACTTTCCAAACAGTAATAATAACCCTACTTTCGCTTTCACATTTTTTGCTGTTGTTATTATGTCATCATGGTAAATGACCATAATTGACCCCCACAATGAAATATTGCCAGCATTCATATGAAGAGGAACTGCAATCTCACAAGCTAGCAGGCATGTGCTTTGCAAATAAATTTTTTGCTGAATTGCTAAAATCTCGAGTTCATTTAGGGATCTGGGTAGTTCTGAATTATAATGGAAAATGATTTGTTTCTGAAACAGAAGAGTGATGTGTCCAGGAAGGTAAACAGAGGGTCAGGGATTTCCAGGGTTTTTAGGTCCCCTTTATTCTTAGGGAGTAAAGTAAATACAGGGTGATGGCCCATGAGACTTTTCACCTGAGCACAGAGAGTTTGTATCTCTTTTATTTAAACACACACACACACACACACACACACACACACACACACACACACGGGGCAGGGAGAGAGATATGCTCTCTTCCACACACATTTACACTCACATACACTTTCCCTCTCCTCTCTGTCTCCCTGCCTCCCTGCCTCCCTGTCTCCCTGTCTCCCTGTTTCTCTCTCTCTCTCTCTCTCTCTCTTTCTCTCTCTTCCTCTCTCTCACCATCACCATGCTGCCAATGTCAATGCTATCATTGACATTTCTTAGCATAATAATGACATGGCAGGATAGTGAAAACAGCAGCTACAAGTCAGTCCTGTACTTGTGCATGTTAACACTGTGTTCAGAAGGAAACTATCTAAATTAGACTCCACAATTTTAAGGTGATTGGCTGAGAAAACAGCACAATTTCAAGATGGGTGTTTTAGTGGGGAAAAAAATGGGTGGGTAATTAAATGGAATCTTTTGATTCACAATTTCAAGATGGGTGTTTTAGTGGGGAAAAATGCGTGGGTAATTAAATGGAATCTTTTGCTTCTATTTACTGAGAAACCTGCTCTGTTACACAATGATTTTTTTTTATTTGCTTTTATTTACTTTTTAATGAACTGGTACCTTAAACACAGAAGTCCAGTAAAGAAGGTGCAGATCTTACTATTGGCTTTGTACAGATTCCTACGATCTGCTCTGTTTCAGCCACTACTGTCCAGGTGTAGTCCCATACAGAATCTTGAGTGAAGATCCAAAGCCTTCTGCTAATTCCTCCTCATATTCTAGAAGCAAGCTTGTCTCCAGTTCTGCTCCTCTCCCCATCAAGGATGACTTTGGGGAGAGTACCGGCCATGTTGTCACACTGATGATCTAGGCAGGAAGGGAAGTCTTTTCACTTTCATTATATATAACTTATAATGGAAAGGGTTTGTTTATTTCTATGATTCTCAGCAATAGAGAGACTGAGAAAACTGATCTAGCTAGTCTTCACAATTACAAATGTAAGTTTCCTGTGGTCCAAAAATCTATATGCAGAGGAAGACCTAAAAGAAAATTACTTCTTAATCCAAATAGATGTTATTTAATGGATAGTGACAAAGAAGGCATGTCAACCAAGATGAAAGCATCTACAAAATTTGTGCCACATTCCACTCTATGTGGTAAAATCAACAACCTAACTATTTATGCAAACTTCCTTGGCCTAGATTTGTATCTGAAATCCCAAATTAAAATGCCTAAGCTTCTGTTTGGGTTTTATTCAAATGACAATTTAAAACAAATGGAGACTAAAGGTAAAGGCACATCACTTTGAAAGGCTGTCTTTATGCTGTGTCTTATTTCTTCCTGCTTTTTAGCACAACAAAAAGGAATTAGGAAGGGCAGCAACTGTGTGTCAGGTTAGGGACTGACTTACTACTTCCCAAACAAGGCTGACTTATATGTCCCTTCCTAAATTGGTGACTCTTACCCTAGTTAGTTACTAGGGTAACTAGTTAGTTAGTAGCTAGTTAGTTACATTACAATTTAAAAATACACAAATGTTTTACTTGATATTTGAAAGTGTCTATTAGCTCAAATAAGTGGTTATTTTCAACACATTAATAATACTTTTAAAAGACCTGCTTTATAAGATATATGTCTTATAAAGAAACTCTATCTCATTATCTTTAACCTTGATATCAACTTTCATTTCAAAGTAGTCTGTATCTGACACACAATTCCTTTAGAGTTACTCTTTTACCTTGAAGTAACCCAAACATAAAACTAGTCTACATAGGAGTGTTGATTTGTGATAATTTGTGCAGATTGTAGAAGGTGGAAGAATGTTCCAGTTTCTTATTTTATAATCTGGATTTTAGAAGAATTTGGTTGAAAGGTGGCTGGTCTGAGAATGTCTATGGGTTAATGAGACACACTTCCATGGCAGACAGGTACTCACTCTCATCACTAAGATGGACAAATATTTGTTTATGTGTTATGTGAAGCCATGAGAAGTTTATGGTTTTTATGCCATGTCTATTTCAAAGCTAGCCATACGACTCAATGGTTATGAGCAGTCACTATCTTACACAGAACCTGAGTAATGTTCTTCCACATTGTGAAACACAGCTGCCTATGATGTGCCAGATGATCTGGCGCATGCTTCTGACATCTCCAGGCACCTTCATACATGTAATACATATGAACTCCATAAAGAGCATGGACATACACATAAAACAAAATGAATAAAGACATAAATAACCATACATTCCATCCTTTGTGGGGGTGAAAATTGCTTTGAGATAAAAGAGAGAAGAGGATGAGGAAAAAATGATGGTGACTTACATGTGGATGGCAGTGGTGAAGCGTCTCTTAGACTAGAGGATAGTGTTTCAGTCTACCTGCAGATAGATGATATCCCTGGTGCGCTGGAGACGCAGTATATGGGATGGGAATAAAAGATGATGTAAAGTGTCTAAGTTAAATAGATCAGAGCAAGTAGGAAGACAGCAGTAACAGATATAGCAGAAAAGGTCAGGTATCCAAGCTTAGATGATACCACATTCTTGTGAGATAAATTTCCTGGGAAATAGAAATTGAAATAAAAATATTTTAATAATGGTAACAATGGGAAATCAGTTGTATAATTTAAGTGTCAACGTAATTCTAGACCTCTTATGTAAATTCCTAGTTAGAAAATGCATTTAGTTTGCACATAGATATGCTATGTTGACAAGTTGGAGCTGATGGGATGTGAGCAGAAGTGATTTATGTAAATTCTCTGTCATCTCCAATATGTCGACCTTTTACTTCTCTTGGACACTGGCTTATCTGGCTATTGGCAAGATGATATACCATACAACCCAGACTTCACATTTTCAAACGGAGGTTAGGTTACAGGATAAAAAGAACACAAATCCAGAGAATGTTGTGAAACACTCATCTTCCCCTTTTCCATGCTAAAACATTCAGTTATCTAGAACAAAATAGTCTATTTATGTAAAATTATTTGGTATCTTTCTGTAATGAACATCTAGTCTTATTAATACCCAGTGTTCTGAGATAAAATTTTGGTAGTGTAATCCACAAACACAGATGTTACTTTGGAGATCTTTTATAATTATAAACCTGCAGATTTCTTAATTGCACTTTGGTAGCTATTTTGATGCTGGATCTTGCTTCTAACTGTCTGTCCCCATCTCTCCTGAAGCTATAAAACAGGCTGATCAAGGGCTGCCATGTGATCTGTGCTGATCCAGTGGAGAACACATTGGCATCCAACACACCTAACTAGCAGCACTCAGATTTCAGAGCAAAGTGACATTTTACAGTTTGATTCTCAGTCTCTTGCCCTGACTGTGAAAAGTGAGCTACAGTTTGTCATTTAGCTCTTAAAACCCTAACCAGTAAAGGATATTTTTGCTTCATTAGATATAGTCTTTTTTATCTTTTTGTTCCTCCTGAGCTGTAGTGCAAAGAACAACCTGTAATAAATTGCTCCCACTTCACAACCAAAAATAAAATCTTTTTAAATTCAAGTACTTTCGTTTCAACTGGGATAATGCCAAATTTGGTGCAAGACTATGATAAATTAAATTTCATCCTCAAAATCCCCAAAAGACTGGACTCCAGTAGATTTTTTATAACCCAGGAAACATTCTTTCAGGGAAAATATTCATATAGTTAGGAAGGCCTTAGCCATTAGGGATGAGGGGCACAGCCTCCTCTCCCCCACCCCCATTTTCACTCCAACACCCAACTCCACATTCTCACTTTCAACCTTTGGCTTCTCCATCACTTTTGCCTGCTTGTTTGAAACTTGACATCTGATTAACGCTAAAGAATGTAGATCTGTCTTCCCATTAAACTTGTAAACACAATCATATGTTGTAAACCTCCTGGCACAGGTAGCCTGGATGCACTGTGTTCAATGAAGGTAGAACTGATGATAGCAACACGTTTCATCTCATGTGGGTCCAATGTTTGCAAGAAACAGAATTACAGATGAGAATGTAAAAGAAAACACCTATTCTAAATAAAAACAGCACTCATAAGTACATGTCCAGATCTTTCTATGGTGATATTACACAGAGTAAAGAAGACACAATAGTATTTTTCTGGTAGATCACCATTTAAATTTATGTTGGTTTCCTCAGGATATTTTTGAATAATAATCCTCAATGGAATAGACAATACTTAAATTTAATCTATAAAATATGAGATCAAAAGGCACTTCAAATCTAACAAGTTGAAGAGAAATTGTTATAACAATAGAAAATATGCTAAAATGCTTATTTCTACCTTATGTTCAGGTAGAAAAATATTAAATATCTCTCTCTCTCTCTCTTTCTCTCTCTCTCTCTCTCTCTCTCTCTCTCTCTCTCTCTCTCTCTCTCTCTCTGTGTCTCTCTTCCATGTGTGTGTGAGTGTATTTTAATTACTAATGATCAGGTTACTGCTGTTTATGCTCAGTGTTTCCTGTTTGTTTACTCTGTCAAAAGTCTACCCTGTAGTATTCATGGCTATGAAAAATACAGGGAATGATATTAGCACAAGAGCTGTCAGAGTGTGGAAAGGGCACGTACTAACATGACATTACTAACAGATGTCAAATCTATAAATAGCAAAATCAGTGGTCAGGATAACTCAGACAAAAAAAAGTTAGTCTGCAATCAAAAACTAATTTGAAAAACATTTTTCCCCTTTTAACACAGTAGCTCAGCACAGTGTCTTTACAACCAATTTCAAAAGTCAACACAAAGGTTGTGTACTAAATAAGTTAGAGAAGCAGACTCTATAACCAGACTACCTGGAAGGAATCCCAGATCTGTTACTTATGAGCTGTTATAAACTAGAGCACATGTTCTTTCCTTAGACAGAGAGAGAAAAGCTTCAGCCCCCACAGAGTGATTCTGAGGATGTGGGAGTGAACATGGAGCATAGGGTATGGCACTTAGTAAAAGCCCATATGTATATGTATGTGTATGTGTGTTTTTGTGTGTATGTATATAAATATACACATATATCTGTATATCTATATCTATAGAAATATAGATATTTCTTCTCAGGTGATGGACTATTTAGATGACAATTCACACAGATGGATTAAGTATTAAAACTCTGTCTTCATCATCAGTTTTTTTTTAATTAGGTATTTTCCTCATTTACATTTCCAATGCTATCCCAAAAGTCCCCCATACCCTCCCCCCCACCCCCCTCCCCACCCACTCCCACTTTTTGGCCCTGGTGTTCCCTGTACTGGGGCATATAAAGTTTGCAAGTCCAATGGGCCTCTCTTTCCAGTGATGGCCGACGAGGCCATCTTTTGATACATATGCAGCTACAGTCAAGAGCTCCGGGGTACTGGTTAGTTCATATTGTTGTTCCACCTATAGAGTTGCAGATCCCTTTAGCTCCTTGGGTACTTTCTCTAGCTCCTCCATTGGGGGCCCTGTGATCCATCCAATAGCTGACTGTGAGCATCCACTTCTGTGTTTGCTAGGCCCCGGCGTAGTCTCACTAGAGAGTGCTATATCAGGGTCCTATCAGCACAATCTTGCTAGTGTATGCAATGGTGTCAGCGTTTGGAGGCTGATTATGGGATGGATTCCTGGATATGGCAGTCTCTAGATGGTCCATCCTTTTGTCTCAGCTCCAAACTTTGTCTCTGTAACTCCTTCCATGGGTGTTTTGTTCCCAGTTCTAAGAAGGGGCAAAGTGTCCACACTTTGGTCTTCGTTCTTCTTGAGTTTCATGTGTTTTGCAAATTGTAACTTATATCTTGGGTATTCTAAGTTTCTGGGCTAATATCCACTTATCAGTGAGTACATATTATTTGAGTTCTTTTGTGATTGGGTTACTTCACTCAGGATAATGCCCTCCAGGTCCAACCATTTGCCTAGGAATTTCATAAATTCATTCTTTTTAATAGCTGAGTAGTACTCCATTGTATAAATGTACCACATTTTTTTGTATCCATTCCTCTGTTGAGGGACATATGGGTTCTTTCCAGCTTCTGCCTATTATAAATAAGGCTGCTATGAACATAGTGGAGCATGTTTCTTTCTTACTAGTTAGAACATCTTCTGGATATATGCCCAGGAGAGGTATTGCAGGATCCTCCGGTAGTACCATGTCCAATTTTCTGAGAAACTGCCAGACTGATTTCCAGAGTGGTTGTACAAGCTTGCAATCCCACCAACAATGGAGGAGTGTTCCTCTTTCTCCACATCCTTGCCAGCATCTGCTGTCACCTGAATTTTTGATCTTCGCCATTCTGACTGGTGTGAGATGGAATCTCAGGGTTGTTTTGATTTGCATTTCCCTGATCATCATCAGTTTTCTTATGAAAGAGAAAACATACACCAACACATTTTTTATATTTGAAGACTTAGTTTCAAAACTCTTGTCATCTCTAGGTGAGTTTTATTTTATGAAGCAAATAACTTTAGTAAATAAAAACACTACTGGAAGACAAAACAAAATGAAACAAAACAAAAACCCAGCAATGATTCTTGGTTTTAATAAAAATATTAAGCTATAGTTAAAATATTTGTACTTAATATTATTTCATATTGCCCATACCTTCATAGTTTTTCATAAAATAAAGTAAGGGTAACCTTGAGGTGAATAGTAAAATTGGAAAAATAGTATTGCTCCACTGTTGTGTTATATTCCTGTACTTCAAGGTCTCATTCTCTGGTCTTAGAAGTAATTTAAACTGTGGAAACTACACTACAGTGTTGATTTGGAGTTACATCTCTCCTGGTGGGCTCAAATTAAGAGAAAATAGTCAAAAGTCAAAATGCAGAGCTAACTTAACAAGGGTTCCTGCATTGCTCACCATGTATTACATTTCTTCTCTACTGCAATCATGTATCCCATGTTCCTTCTTGATCTTGAGATGAAGCTGAAAGAGAAGACCTGGAGAAGCATTGGTAGTCATGTTTACTTCCTGTACAGAAAGCTAACTTACCAGGACAGGGAAAGGGTAGCACTAGTCCATGGAGTGCAGCCTGTGAAAATGTTAGAACACTGATTCTACAGAAACTTGTTTTTCAGGGAGTGGGCAGAGGCCTGTAAAGGGGGAAACACAAGCAAAGTTTTCATTATTCTCACCGCATGAAGCTTCACTCACCCCCCAATTGCACATCCTGTGTTTTCAGCTTCTTTCTGAAGAGATATTTGGGCAAGGTATTCTATAGCCACTGTACTTTTACAGATTTGCATGAACTTCCCAAAGATACATCCAGATGGGAACTTATCTAAAGCCCAAGCCTCACTCCATTTCTGTGGATTTCTTAGACAGCACATGGTAGGAATCTATGCCATGCTCTGGCATGCACACTATGGGTTCTAAGCAATGAATGCTAGTGAGCTACTAATGAGAGACAGTGGCTAAGTGCTTTTTAGATTTGTACTCAGGTGTACTACATAAAGATTCTCTTATCTCAGAGAGCATAGGCTCCTACCATCTCCTCTGTTGGTACAAGATAGGATGAGCAACTTATTAAGTACTTTGCATTGGATTTCTCTCCCTTCTTGATTTACTTTCTCTTGCCTGAATGACTATTCTCTGGAATCTTCTTCTAAAATAAACTCTGAAATCTTTTATGTTAGGCTATGATTTTGAATGAGCCCAGCCTAAGATACTCAGTAACCTTAAAACAAGTTTCCTTTTATTTTGACTTCATTATGACAAGTTGGAAAAGATTTATTTCTAGTCTGAGCTAAGTTACTGTGACCTTGGAAGAATTAGTTAGTCTCTGAGTTTATTCATGTATTGAATGATAGCATTTGGCTGTTTCTAAAACTTAATCAATATCTAAGAGTATATAACTAGATGAGAATTAACCCTGTAGTTTACAATGAAGAGACCATGTAACATTAGTCTATCAGTGTTCATGTGTTTATGGGGTCTCATTTCAGTGTCAAGTAGGTCACTTAGATTTGTGAAATGTCCACAAAGATATAAATTTAGTGTTGCTTTTCTACTCACACATCAATACTCAGCAGAGTCAACCCTGGTTTACATGTGCCTCTTAATCACAGAACTGGAGAGTCAATAATTGTGATGGTCTCACCCGGGATTATCTGATAGCTAGTTTCCTAGCACATCTGAATCTGCCATTTCCAAAGAGGCATTGGATTGCAAAATTTGTTAAACTTAATTACATACACATCAAAAATGTTAGAAATGTTGTGATATTATGTGAATACTATTTATCTGTCAAAACTCAAGTTTCATGGTACTCTGGAAGGCTCACTTTACTCCTTAAAACCTGGACCGTATTAAAGTCCTCAAGCTTAAGATCTTTATTTAGATTTTGTCTTTGTCTTCCTTTATATCATTCATCAGGCTCCGTTTAGGAGCCAATGAATAAGTTTATCTATTCTCTGGCATACCTGTCAGCTTCCAAATGCTGCACTGTAGAGCAGCCCCTGAACTCCCTGGCCTTTGTGGACACTGGATGAATACCCAATACTTTCTGCTTGAACATTTCGTCTAAGATATAATCCTGCCAAGTAAGGTACAGAGTTCAAATAACTAGATGGCATAAGTAAATAAGTAAAAACAAAAAACAAAACAAAACAAAACAAAAAACCCACTCTAATTTAAAAATTTGTTAATGGTAAAAATAACAAGTGTTCAGAAAAACAAATTGGAGATTTTGCTGAAAGAAATGATTATTATTTAGGACATCTTGAAGAATGGGTATATTCATCATGGATTAAGAATTAACACAGCAGGCTCTCTGCTCCTGTTCCAGAGACAGCCGCATCTTCTTGTGCAGTGCCAGCCTCATCCAGTAGACAAAATGTTGAAGGTCAGTGTGAATGGATTTGGCCGTATTAGGTGCCTGGTTACCAGGGCTGCCTTCTGCTCTCCACTTGGCAAAGTAGAGATTGTTGCCATCAAAGACCCCTTCATTGACCTCAACTACATGGTTGACATGTTCCAGTATGATTCCACCCATGGCAAATTCAACAGCACAGTCAAGGCTAAGAATGGGAAGCTTGTCATCAACAGGAAGCCCATCACCATCTTCCAGGAGCGAGGTCCCACTAAAATCAAATAGGGTGAAGCTGGTGTTGAGTATATTACAGAGTCTACTTACTGGCATCTTCACCACATGGAGAAGGCCAGGGCCCACTTGAAGGGTGGGTCCACAAGGGTCATCACCTTCTGATGATGCCCCTATGTTTGTGATGGGTGTGAACCACGAGAAATATGACAACTCACTCAAGATTGTCAGCAATGCATCCTGCACCACCAACTGACAAGATTATTAACAATGCATCCTGCACCACCAACTGCTTAGCCCCCTCCCCCCAACCCCGTCCAAGGTTATCCATGACAACTTTGGCATCATGGAAGGGCTCATGACCATGGTCCATGCCATTACTGACACTCAGAAGATTGTGGATGGCCCCTCTGGAAAGCTGTGGAGTGATGGCTGCGGGGCTGCCCATAACATCAACCCTGCATCCACTGGTGCTGCAAAGGCTGTGCAAGATGGCAAGTCCATCTCTGAGCTGAGTGGGAAGCTCACTGGCATGGCCTTCCATGTTCCTGCCCTCAATGTATCCATTGTGAATCTGACATGCTACCTGGAGAAACCTTCCAAGCATGATGACATCAAGAAGGTGGTGAAACAGTCATCTGAGGGCCCACTGAAGGGCATCCTGGGCTACACTGAGGACCAGGTTGTCTCCTGAGACTTCAACAGCAACTCCTACTCTTCCACCTTTGATGCTGGCGCTGGCGTTGCTCTCAATGACAACTTTGTAAAGCTCATTTCCTGTTATGACAATGAATACAGCTACAACAATGGAGTGGTAGACCTTATGGCCTACATGGTCTCCAAGGAGTAAGAAACCCTGGACCACCCACCCCAGCAAAGACACTGAGAGCAGAAGGGATGCTCTCGGTTGCTGAGGAGTCCCTATCCCAACTCGGCTCCCAACAATGATCATCTCCCTAGCAATTTCCATCTCAGACCCCCATAGTAACAGGACGGGCCTAGAGAACCCTCCCTACTCTCTTGAATACCACAAATAAAGTTTGCTGCATTCACACACACAAAAAAATTAACACAGCAAAATCACAGCAATGAATAGACAAAAGGGAGTAGACGAAGTATTTCTCTGCACCTAATGCAGAAGAAAGGGGAGATTATGGAGGCCTGGATAATGAGACAGGAAGATGTTAAGAGCAAAGGATGTGCAGATGATCACCATCTTAAAAGTCTTTTTCTAAGATGTATTTTTCTTTTGTTTATATCCACATGTGGGTACATGCATATAGGTGCAGATGGCCATAAACACTTGCATGCTGCATGAACTGCATCTAGAATTACAAGTGCTTATGGGCTTCCTCACATGGGCTTTGAGAATCAAGCTTATAAGGAGCAGTGTACACTCTAAACCACTAAGCCATTTCTCCTAGGTATCAGAGACTTCAGACAACAATAAATTTCAAGGGGTCTGTTTGTTCCACCTAAATATTACCGGAATTTATAGAGTCCTCGATACTCAGTGGTACTGAAAGGAGCATTTGTTTCAAACATGTTTTAGAGATGTTTATATTTTTAAAATTTATGCTGCCAAATTTCTCATGGATTTGTGAAATACAAAATAAATACAGACATAATTAGAAAGGTAAAAGTTCAGTTATACAGATATGCTTCAGAAACTAAACAAAAACAGACATAAAAACTTTTGTAAAGCATGCATCTCCTCGATTTTTTAATGGTCTTTGAATTTAATTCAAAAGAAAATATATTGCTGCTAGGTTGTTGTTGCCCAACAACAGGCCAACCATAGGCTTAGCATTTTAGCCACTCAGGGTGATGGAGATGGAATTTTTTAATAAAATAAGTTTCATTATGGTGGACTTACTCATCATTTTCCAAAGAGTAGAGCAAGCAAGGAAAGCTATGTGCCTGTGAACTTCATGCAGCATTTAACCGTGTTCTAAATTTACCATGTGGGTGTATTCAGCTTCTTTTCTGGTCCTTTCTGTAAGATATGTCCCAGGACCTACATTAAATTGGAATCCAGTGGATACCACAGAGGTCTGTATATTGGGGAGATGGAATCAAAGTGGGGCAACCTTTCCTCCCCAAGCTAGCACAGACTGTACAAACAAGAGAGAATTCTATCATCACACTTGATAGTTTACAGTAGATGATGAAAATGAGAAGATATGTTCTTTTGTGATATTCCATGATTACTGAACAAAAAGGAAATAATTCTTTAATATAGAAGTAAATGATAACCTGATCATTCCTTGTGCACAGGAATTCCATATTCACAGACATAGAACCTAAATATTGGCTACTTTTAGAACTTTGAATTCAGTTTATGCATTTCCATTTTTCTCTATACAGAAATGTTATAAACCTTTCCCTTTAAAAAAAAGGAACTAGTGGAATATATCCCCAAATATATTGCAAAACCTTCCTATTTTCTATAGAATATTAGGCACTTCCTTTCCAGAGAAAGAATAGTGGGCTAAGGCATCCAATCCAGTATGACTAATCCTATGTCCTTTTGTTACTGTATTTAACTCCCAAGAAATCCTTTTATGTGGTAGTTTGGAGAAGCCTGAGTATCTCTTTCCTCTGGTGATTGCTCTCTTGGCTTCCTGTTGAGTTACATGTTGGCTGTAAATTGTCCCTTACCGGAATGGCAATCTTTGAAAACAAGAATGTTCTTTACATGATTGAAATAATTATAGGAAGTGGTTAAATGTATTAATAACATTTCAGAGGAGTTTACATCATGTACTCTACAAAACAAATGGTTACTCCAAAGGCCAAAAGATTGAGTACTAAAATTGCAATGACATTTGATGCTGAGCTTAATCCTCTCAGGAACCAAGGACTGGCTTATTCCACTGCCCCCAAAATTTATCACACTCCAGGGTGTAAAGCAAGGCAAAGAACTTTATTTTTGGTGTTATATTTTTCAGTAAATATGTCAGTGTCTCTAAAAGGGTATTAGTTTTAGAGGCCCTAAAGACTTTGAGTTCCTGAAGACTTTTACATTTCAAGGTAGTTGCAGCTTGCCTATAGATGCAGGACAAAAATCTCCATTTTCTGCAGAGTTTTATATCTACGATTTTTCCAGTTTTCCAGATTTAAAGGAACAACATTCATAATAACATTTATATAGGAGTTATGACCTACAGCCAGGCCTCTTTCTTCCAAATCTTTCTTATTGGGAAGAAAAGGGGGATTTAAAAGTAAGAAATGGGACTCCACTTGACAGAGATTTGACTAAACTAAGCCTTGGAATTCTATTTATGTTATAGGCTCCCATACCCTCACTTAAGTGTCAATTCAGAAACTCAGCTGCGAGGACGTTGTTAAATATAAAAGAATCATTTCTGCTTTTTTTTTTTCTAAAAGCCCTGCTGACATTGTTCAGCCAGTCAGTTTGAATCTTGTTTGACATGATCCTGAAGAAGTAATGGAGAGCTAGGTAGTAAAAAAGTGATCAAGCATCTCTCCCTTTCTCTGAGTTCTGCTGGGTAATTGAAGGGAACAGCCACAGCACTTCTCTTGCCATTCAGAATTGAGGTGGGACCACCTGGGGTTTCCAGCTTTAGAATACAACTCTTTGGGCAATTAGCAAAATGTTGAGCATCTGTCTCCCATGGTATTTAGGTAAATTAATAATTTTAAGCATTTCTAAAATAAGAAATGGGTTAGAGGATATGCCATTATACCATGAGCTTAATTTGTTCTGTTACGTTTTCCCCAAAGGAGTCTCACCAAGGTACAGGCCCTCAGCAGTGGGTGTTCCTGAGCTCATTGCCCTGGAATATCTATTCTAACAGCCAAGCACTCTTACTTAACTACAATGCCCGAGACAACAATTTGTTCTAATGTGCTAGTGTAAAATTCCTGCAGCAATATATTTTCTTTCAAGTAATAGGTTCCATTCATGATGCTAAGAGCTCTCAAATTCTCCAGTCAGTCTGGCAGTTAAGAAACTCCTTTTTGACATATCAAGCTGTACACCTTGCCACATGCAGTCCAAACAGAATTAAATAATAAAGTATAACTGTGGCATGTGGCCTTTGAGATTATTAGACAACTTTAACTAAGATCAGCAAGAGCTTTGCCCTAGAGATTCATGTATTTCTTCTGAGTTTTCCACAAGCAGAAATGAAAGAACCTTGTTAAAGTTTCCACATTTCAGATAAAACTCCTTTCATCTATGTTTGATAAGAGATTCAGTTCCTAGAAGATGAAGTTATTTATTTATCCTTTTGAGGTCTTACACTTCTTACTATGTTCTTTTACAACACAAATAATGTGAACCAGAAAATCTTGGAGTAGATCAGATAACCTTGTGGTTATCTGATGATGTAGTATCATAGGTATGTAGTAAAATAAGATGTAGTTAGAAAGGCTATGGATTGGAACTTCAAATCATTACACACAAACTGTCACAGGAAAATTTTGCCATGTCAAAAGTAGGGTATTATCATCTCATCTCCAAAACTTCTGTGAGGATTTGTGCAGGCATTGTTGCTATGTATCTGGAATTCATTAATCATTTCCTTATGATATCCTTTTCGTGCCTACATGGCTCCAGGGAATGAGATATTGTTCTTGGACATCTGAGCTGTGTTCAGCAGTCAACGTTCCTGTTCACAGATAGTTTCACAGGTGGACTGCAGAATGCTGAAAATGGGGGTTCCTATTGAATATGCCAGGACAAAGAAGCTCTTTCTAATTAGACAAGAAACAGAAGAAAATTAAGTACTTTTGACTACCATCTTTGGACCACATGGAAACCTACAAATTGCTTAATTCACCAGGTCCTTTGATGTCAGTATATCATCTCCTAGATCATTCAGCTGTTTTTTAGATGCCCTTTGTCTAAGTCAATGTATAAACAGTTCTCTTTTAGTTGCCTTTGTAGCAAATATGCTAAAAACACATGATATATAATTAAATGTAATTTTATGCTGCTTATAATTTTTTACATAAATAGCTTGTAAAAAAAAACTTATGAAGGGCACTGTGTGAAAAACATTCTCAGCACAACAACAAAACCATCTCGTATTATCTTAAGCAATGGAGCTTGGTTACATTTAAACAATCACATAGCCTCAAAAGGTTAAGACAATAAGGAATCATTCTAAAGGAAGACTCCTATTCAACCTGCAACTCTCAAGCCACCCAACTTCTGTACTCACCTTACCCTCAACCATTATCCAATCCCTTTTGGGTTGCTGGCAACTGAAGATGAAAAGTCAAGGTGTAGAGTAGAATGGCTGATATTTGGCTGCAACCTAGTAGTCTGGTATTCTGGTTTCCCAGGCTGTTGACCTGACAGGCATTCAGATTGACTCATCTTTGGATACAGCAGGGGTCTCTTTAGAAAGTCAGGTTAGACTTCCCTTTGCCACAGCTTCTCTGGCATACAGCAAGAGGATTTTGTTTGGTTCAACTTCTCTGTCTTCAATCAGCATTTTTCCATTGATCATCTTCACCAGAGTGAGTAATTCCTTCATTATGTGGTGGTGATTTTACTGCATTTATCAGACAGATTGTTTTCTACAATCACTCTCAAGTATATGCAAACTTGTAAGAACATAAGCTCATATTAAAGAACTTTTAATTAAACTGATTTTTAACCTTCAAAAACTAAGAAAATATACAAAGTATGTCTAAACATCCTGTAATTTCATTGAAATGACAAAGAAACAAACATTAAAAAAAGCAAAAGCAAACGAAGAACAATGAAAACATAGCTTGTGTGAGGAGACAGCTTATTAGTAAGCCATTTGCCTTTTAAGCATAATGACCCCAGTCGAACCCTACCCCTAGAACTCACACAAAGTAGCTGGTCTAGAAAGCAAGTGCACTCATAATTCCTAACTTGGGAAGGTAGAGGCAGGCAGATCCCTGGAGCTCACTGGCCAGCTGGCCCAGCCTACTTGGTGGACCCCAGGCTCATGAGAGACTTTTTCTCAACAAATAAATGAACAAAATTTGTTTTTGTGGGAAAGGGGTTTTCTTCATTTTACACCTTATATTCTATCATGAGAAGATGAGAAGTCAGAGAAGGCACTCAAGGCAGGAACCTGGAGTCAGGAACTGAAGCAGAGACCATTTAGTACTGCTGCTTACTGGCTTGCACCCCATGCTTGTTCAGGTTGCTTTCTTATACATCCAAGTCTACCTGCTCGGTTATGGCACCACCTACTGTATGCTGGGTACATTACACATCAGTCACAATTCAGGGAAAATGTCCTAGAGACCTACCTAGAGGCCAATGTGATGGATGTATTTTCATGATTGAGGTTCTCTCTTCTTGAATCACCTTTGTTTTTGTCAAATTTACAAAAAGATGACTAACATAGTTGACACCTTGTTACCATGACACAAAAGCACATCCCTATTAAATCATAACTTTTTCCTTCTCTGTTTACCCTCAAGACTTGTTGCTAATACTCATACCACAATATAAACTGCAGTCCAACTTGTAAAAGCCCCGTGGTCTTTAAAAATTCAACTTTAAATTTCAATTCTTTAATATTCAATATCTCTTTAAAAGTCTAAAGTTTCTCAACGGATACTTCTTGCACAATGAAAACCAAGCTATCTCTTATTCCAAGAGAGGGGAACCAGGGATCAGTTACAGTCAGACAAAAGCAAATCTAAAAATCTACAAGTCTAATACTTAAGATAGGAAACACAGGCAGGAACTGAAGCAGAAGCCATGGAGGAACTCTGTTTACTAGGTTGATCTCATGTCTCTCTCAGCTTGCCCTTGTTTTTCAAACTATAAAACCTAAGTCCACTTGTCCAGCGGCAGCATCTCCAACAGTGGCCTGCACCTTCTCTCATCTGTCATTGATCAAGAAAATTTCTCCACCTGTAGGCCAACCTGATGGAGATATTTTTTTCCTCTCTCTCTCTTTTTTTAAATTGGATATTTTGTTTGTTTACATTTCAAATGTTATTCCCTTTCCGAGTTTCTCCTCTGCAAACCCACTATCCCATCCCCTTTACTCTGCTTTTCTAAGGGTGCTCCCCCACCCACTCACCCACACCCACCTCACCAGCCAGGCATTGCTCTACACTAGGCAGGTGTATCCCCAGGTTAGGCAGTCTCTGAATGGCCTTCCCTTCAGTCTCTGTTCCACGATTTGTCCATTTATTTCCTTTAGGCAGGAACAAATTCTGGAATAAAATTTTGGAGATGTGTGGTTGGCCCCATCCTCAACTCGGGGGCCATGCCTAACCTCTGGATATGGTCGACACAGGTTCTCCTTCCCTTTGTGAGGTATTCAGCTAATGTCATCCCCCATGGGGTCCTAGGAGGCTCTTGCTTTCCTGGCATCTGGGACTTTCTGGTTGCTACCCCCAGTTCCCCATCCCCCATTGCTACTTACCTCTGTTGCAGCATCACTCTTTGATATTCTTCCTCTTGATCTTCATGTGGTCTGTGAGGTATATCATGGTTATTCCACTCTCTTTGCCTAATATCCACTTATCAGTGAGTACATAGCATTTGTGACTGAGTTACCTCACTCAGGATAATATTATCTAGATCTATTCATTTGCCTGGGAATTTTGTAAAGTCATTGTTTTTAATAGCTGAGTAGTACTCAAATGTGTAAATGTACCACATTTTCTGTATCATTCTTCTGTTGAAGGACATTTGTTTGTTTGTTTTCTAGTTTCTGGCTATTATAAATATGGCTACTATGAACATAGTGGAAAATGTGTCCTTATTACATGTTGGAGCATCTTCTGAGTATATGCCCAGGAGTGGTATAGCTGGGTCCTCAGGTGGTAATAGGTCCAGTTTTCTGAGGAACTGCCAGACTGATTTCCAGAATGGTTTTACCAGCTTGCAACCATATCACCAGTGGTGGAGTATTTCTCCACATTTTTGCCAGCATCTGCTGTCACCTGAGTTTTTTTGATCTTAGCCATTCAGATTGGTGTGAGGTGGAATCTCAGGATGGTTTTGATTTGCATTTCCTTGCTGTTTAAGGATGTTGAACTTTTGGTACTTTACAGCCATTTGAGTTTCCTTAGCTAGGAATTCTCTGTTTAGCTCTCTTCTCCAGTTTTTGATACAGTTATTTGGTTCTCTGGAGTTTAACTTCTTGAATTCTTTGTATATATTGGATATTACCTCTCTATTGGATGTAGGACTGGTATGCAAAAAAGTGCTGGATCCTGTTTACATAACCAGTCTGTTAGTCTGTCTTTCTATTGAGGAATTGAGTCCATTGATGTTAAGAGATATTAAGGAATAATTATTATTACTCCCTGTTATTTTTATTGTTAGAGGTGGAATTATGTTTTGTGTAGCTATCTCCTTTTGGGTTTGTTGAAAGACAAGTACTTTCTTGCTTCTTTTAGAGTGTAGTTTCCTTCCTTCTGTTGGAGTTTTCAACCTATTATCCTTTGTAAGGCAAGAATTGTGGAGAGATATTGTATAAATTTGGTTTTGTCATAGAATATCTTGGTTTCTCCACCTATGTTAATTGAGAGTTTTGCTGGGTATAGTAGCCTTGGATGGCATTTGTGTTTTCTTAGGGTATGTATGACATCTGCCCAGGATCTTCTAACTTTCATAGTCTCTGGTGAGAAGTCTAGTGTAAATCTGATAGCTCTCCCTTTATGTGTTACTTGACCTTTTTTCCCCTTATTGCTTTTACTATTCTCTCTTTGTTTTGTGCATTTGATGTTTTGATTATTATGTGACCAGAGGAATTTCATTTCTAGTCCAATCTATTTGGTGTCCTGTAGGCTTCTTGCATGATTATGGGAATCTCTTTCTTTAGGTTGGGGAAGTTTTCTTCTATAATTTTGTTGAAGATATTTACTGACCCTTTAATTTGGGAATCTTCACTCTCTTCTATAGCTATTATCCTTAGGTTTGGTCTTCTCATTGTGTCCTGCATTTGCTGGATATTTTGGGTTAGGAACTTTTTGTATTTTGCATTTTCTTTGACTGTTTTTTAAATGTTTTCTATGATATCTTCTGCACCTGAGAGTCTCTCTTCTATCTCTTGTATTCTGTTAGTGATGCTTGCATCTATGACTCCTGATCTCTTTCCTAGGTTTTCTATCTCCAGAGTTGTCTCCCTTTGTGATTTCTTTAGTGTTTCTCTTTCCACTTTTAGATCTTGGATGGTTTTGTTCATGCCCTTTGCCTGTTTGATTGTGTTTTCCTGTAATTCTTTAAGGTATTTTTGTGTTTCTTCTTGAAGGGCTTCTACCTGTGTACGTGTGTTGTCCTGTGTTTCTTTACGGATGCTATTTATGTCTTTCTTAAAGTCCTCTATAATCATTGTGAGGTGTGATTTTAAATCAGAATCTTGCTTTTCTGGTGTGAAGTATTCAGGGCTTGCTGTGGTGGGAGAACTAGTTTCTTATGATGCCAAGTAGCCTTAGTTTCTGTGAATTATGTTCTTGCACTTGCCTCTCACTACCTGGTTATTTGTGGTGCTAGCTGTTCTTGTTGTCTCTGACTGTGGCTTGTCTCTCCTGTAAGCCTGTGTGTCAGCACTCCTGGGAGATCAACTCTCTCCAGGTAGAATTGGGGTATGGAGTGCTATGGCACAGGGTCATCTTCGGGGTGCAGAAGGAAACTGGAAAGCTCCTGTCCATGGCTGTTCCTTGGTTCTTGTGTCCTGATGGCTCTGGATGGGTCCCTCTTGGGCCAGGAATTTGAGCAGATGTGGTGGTCTCACTTGTGCTCTCAGGTGTGTCAGCACTCCTAGGAGAACAGCTCTCTCCCAGTGGGATTTATGTATGGAGACCTGTGGCACAGGGTCAGCTTTGGGTACAGACGGAAATAGGAAGCATGAGCAAAATTTTAAATGGTGAATCATGCCTGAACAATTACACCTGAAGTCAACCTCTTAGCTCCACATGCATAGTTCTAGATATAGATATATAGATACACACACACACACACACACACACACACACACACATACCAAGTGTACACATGCTCACACACATATTAAAAAGGGAAAATAGATAATGAAAACTTTAATATATTATATATTTCAAATTAGTTAAAGTCTCATGCAATAGATCAGAGATCACTTGTTATTTTTATTTTCATCTAGACAGTAGTTTTAACTAGCTTTGAACAAAAAACCTTCTTCCCTTTTTGCCTCACCTTGGATTGGTGGCCTTCAAGTTTCTCTCTTAAGCTCTCCTTAATTCATCATGCCCCTTCCTTGTCCTCTATCTTTTCATCTTCTAATGTGGTTTTTAGACAAGGTTGTTCCTCTATGCTGTAACATGGCAGGTAGTCAGGAAAGCCATGGCTACTCTACAAATTTCTGCTGATAATCAGAACTAACTTAGCTAAATGTACCTTCCCTTCACTTTCATTATTTCCCATCTTGATGGTAACAATTTTCCAGTATCAGTCATGTCAGATTGTCCCTGAAGTATATTTGCATTTATTGTTTGGGTATCATGACCTCTGTCTGGACACTAAACATGTGGCATCTTTTTTCCCCCATCCATAGTGGAATATAATAAGGGATCAAGAATGTCAAACATTTCTGAAGGCAGGCACACAAACATTTCTTTAGTTATCTTGCAGTAATGTCCTATACCAAGAGTATGAGTAGCAAAGCCATTCTTCTAATGCCTTGTTTTAGTTCATTTGTGTTTGGATAAAATACAGAGTGCTCTCTTACAGTCTTCAAGATTAAAAAACTATATAGTTGGGTAAATCACCAGAGAGGAAAAGAGGCTGAGTCTGTATTTCCTCAGAGACTTTATATTTTCAAGAACATTCTTGTTAAAGACCCCATTATCACCATGTAACTTGACAGACCACCTAGGGCCTCCATCTGATGGACCTTATCCCACTAGAAGATGCTTTTCAAAGAAATACCAATGCAGTGCATGGGCGTTCTGAAGCCATGTCTCCCTCTCTGCTGCTTCCTAAGCATCAGTATCTGCTGTTCCCTGGCAGGTTTCACAAAGGGCTGCACAACAGGAGAGGAAAGGTAATGATGTGTGTTTGTCTTACCAGTGCACTCACATTTCAAACTTGTCTACATTTCCAATAAATGAAAGGCATTGTTAAACCATAACAAGAGCTAAATAGAAAGAAATGTTAAACTATACAATGAATGAGAAACTGTCATTAGGTGTAACCTAAACGGTCTGTGTGTGGCTTCACAGAATGACAGGTAAACAATAAACACTAAGTCTTTTCAAGGAGCTTCAACAAAAAGTGTTTCCATGCATGTGCAAATGGGAAGATGTGCTGCTGCCAGCTCCAGATCACAGGAGCTTTCTGGTCAATCACTTGGTCAGTGAGTAGAAAGCCTCCTACCTGACACTGTGCCCCTTTCCCTCCTTCTGTCAGGGTGACAGAAATTCTTTCTGCCTAATTAAATATCCTGTGGCCTTTTACTCCCCCCCCCATTCTTTTTTCCTACTTATTTAAGCATTTGAGAGAATTGTGAAAATCATCCCCATTTAGATTATGTTACTGATAGAATGCTCTAAAATCCCAAACTGTAGTTCTAGCATCCCTGGCATTTACTTATAATATAAAAAGAGGGCTTACCATGCACTGTACACTTTGGTATTGCAAAAATAAATACCCAGGTTATTTGTTTATTCCATTTAATCAAAAACTTTAAATTCCAATGGCCACCCAGGAATAAATGAAGCCAGATGGGTATCAGTTAAGACAGGGTATGCAGAGGTGGCCCCTTCGGATAGTGGAGCATGTACATCCTTCAGGAAGTTATATCCATCTTCTTACCTTCAAAGCTCAATGCTGCCCAAATAATAGATAGCTCCATACTGATTCTGCCCATGTGTTAGATTTGTAAAATACTTTTTTTTATTGTGATACATTAAAATTAATTATAAGAGTATATTAGAACTAAAATTCTACCAATCAGAATGGATTACAAGACTGTGTTATGTATACACTATAGGAAATAAAGACCTTCCTACTCTTGAGTCTGGCACATTGGCTCATGCTTGTAATGCTAGCATTCAATAATCTGAAACAGGAAGAGTTTTAAGAGTTTGAGGTTAGTCTAGTGAGCTCCCTGTGTGCATGGACTACACAAACATACAAAGAAAAATCTACTCTCTTTTCCACTTCATGGAAATCATATACTAATCTTCCATAAAGTCACCAAATGTTTTGTTAGAAAAGGCAATACTTGGACAGTTACATATTTCATTTGTTTGTGACCTTTGCAATAACTTGGATATTAGGGTATTTTGCTCCTATGCTTTGGTCATTTTTGATTTACAATAGACTACTTACATGTGTTGTACATGTGCAGTATCTTTGCACTTAGGCAAGTGAAAAACTTTTCTGACTCCATGCTGCAGCCATTCATTCAGTCCACTGGGAATCAACTATCCAATAACATCTTTGTCAAAAGCTAAGTAGGCTTCATTGACTTAACTGTTTGCACTGATCTTAGCATCAAAAATCTAGCAAATATAACCTTAGTGTCTGTTTCTAAAGGTGTATGTTTTCTAAATGAAGAGATATCATGAGCTGGTTTACTATAGCATCATGATAGATTATTCCTACAGACTACTGTCATTATTTGGATGGCTTGGTTATTGTGGCGATTCTTTGAAGATGGTGTGGCACTGACAGGAGACTGAAGCTGAGGGAGATACGATGAACTTATGGGTGAAAGTTTCTAAATTTCATCAACAGCCATACAGATTTTTCTTTCCTTAAACTGTTGATAAGAAAAAATAATGCATTTATGGTATTTTGTGCATTTTCTTTCTTTCTTTTTTCTTTCTTTTTTTTTTTTCATTTTCTGCATTTTATTTATAAAGTCATCATTGTGGTCACTATTTGCATCAAATACGGATTTATACAGAAACTCACAGCTAATTGTCATCCTCCTGTGAATTTCTTCCAGCACAATTATGTTGTAATGTGCTGTTGTCAAGAGACAGGTGAACAGTTTCCTTAAGTCTTTTTCACAGATTAGGAATTGTAGAAGTGACTATTGAAGAGAAAGAAATATCAGGCCTGGGATCAATGGAAGAACTATCATAGGCTGTGTTGACTACTGAAAAGGATAATAATCAAACGAGCATTCATTTCAGATATTCAAGGGAACAATAATGGGAAAAGCTTCTGCTGTGAATTCCTGCCTGCAAAATGCTTATATTTTAGCTGACACCGTAAGAAAAATGTAATCATTCTCACAAAGAACTCAAAGTGCCCATTTTACTCAGTGGGAAGAAGTGACTATAAAGTCATGGATAGGAAAAAAGTAACCAAGACTCTCTCCACAGTGTCCTAACATTTGATCATCTCCTTCTCTGTTTCTATATTTTTCTACTTTTACATGTATCTGGTTCAAATGGTGTGTTTTATTTTCTACTGATATAATATGAATCTCAGTTCTATTTCTTCTATGTCATTTTGTCTAAATTTACTTTTGCACAGATTGAGATCTTGATTAATATTCTTGGAAGACAGATTTTTCAAAAAGTCTTAAATATAATGTCTTTTAAAAGTCCTTAAATCAGGTTTACTTCTCATGGGCAAAACCAAGAAGCTTTTAGCAAAAAGCAGCTATGGTAAACCCATTTTGACATGTACTCTAGGTCCTAGAACTTGCTGCACAATAAAACTGCTAAATAACTACTAAAATGTTTGTGTTTCCTCTCTAATGTTGTGATAATAATTTCTAATGATTTTATAAGCTTTGAAAACTTTGACTGTGGGCTGAGGTAATACTCAATGATAGATCACTTTTCTAACTAGTGGGGAGCTCCAGGTCAATCCCTAGTATGAAATAATAATAAAGTAAGATAAAATAAAATATATAGAATATAACATTCTATATCAATGCCTGATACAGGAAATGACTATGACACATTTTGTTGTTTTTGTTAATATCTACATAAGACTTTACACAAGTTACTCCAAATTTTTAAGATATTATTTTCCCATCTGATATTTGGAATACAGTACTGTCTTCATGTGTATGTTATTAATTCTATATAGTGTGCATTAATCTAGACAGTACAACCAACCAGAACCAAACACAAACCTTGGCCCTGTCTCCAAGCATGTCTGCCTCCAATTTATGATATGAATTATTCATGTGTCCACCCTCTCTGCCTCTTGTCAAGACCTATAAGAGAGGATTCAGTAAAGTTTTTAATTATTCCCTTCCCATTCTAAACACACATTTCTATGGCCTGCTATTGCTATAAGTTAGCAAAACCCCAACCTTGGATCTAGTCATCACCTTTCCTGCTCTCACATCTGGGCAACCAATAGCTGCATGGTGATGCCCTGTAGTAGCAAAGACTTGCATCACCAAAAGGAATAATTTCCATCAGTTAATAGTAGCATTAACAGTCATTGGTAATCTTTTCAATTTACATTCCCACTTTGCTACTCTCCTGTGACCTATTCTTATGTATTTTAGTGGTATTCAGGCTGTCTCTTCTTTCCTTAGGCTATCTCTTCCTTACATAGGTCTCACTGTGTTCCTCTCAGAGCATCACATATTTAACAAAGACAGAGATGTTTCCATACAAGAGCTCTACAAGGATGAGCACTGCTAAGCAGGCAGGCACTCAAGTAATTTTCCAGTGGAAGTGACATATCCATCTTGTTCTATACTTGTCACTCCCTTCCCTAAGGCCTTGAAAATGGAGTCTAGGCTTCTTCTAAGTCTCAAATGTGCACTCAGTGCCTGCTTGACATAGAGGAAATGCCTCTCATCTGAGAATAATGAACACTACTCTCTGTTCCTCATCTCAATGATTCCTCTGCTTTGCCAACTGCCTTATTCGACATTTTGTCCCTCTTTTTATGACTGGTCCTTTCTACAACAGAAACAGACTCAAGTCTGTCTGATAGCAACAAAAGAAAATCCTCCTTTTCAAATTAAAGATAACAACAAATTCTGTGCCTTCATGAGTCTCCAAGTCATCTTAATTTTATGCTATTAGTAGCTCTAGATTTCAATCAAGTATGTTCATATTTACTGTATCTTTATCACTTCATCACATGAACCAAAACTACTACCTTCTAGTGACATCCAAAATGATCTTCTGTATCCAGATTTACCCAACATATCTGAATACTGTATGAAAATATTTTAATGCAAAATATAGTTATATGACAAGGTTTAGTGTCACACACCTTTAATTCTGCCACTTTTGTGAGTCCATGGCCTGACAGCCAGGGCTATATAGTGAGTGAGTCTCTCTCTCTCTCTCTCTCTCTCTCTCTCTCTCTCTCTCTATATATATATATATATATATATATATATATATATATATATATACACACACACACACACACATGCTATATAGTGAGTAAGTCTCTCTCTCTCTCTCTCTCTCTCTCTCTCTGTATATATACACACATATATGTATATGTGTGTGGCATGTATATATATGTATATATGCATATACATACACATATACATACACACACAGTGAGATAGTCATATCTGATATAGTCATATCATTCTTTTTGTGAAAAAGGTCTTCCTTTTGCCTGCTAAAATACAGTTCAAATATTTCAACATGCCAAACAAGTCTTTCATAGAGTTTGCCTTCTTTACAACTGTGATTTCTCAACAGTCCATTGTCTTAAACATTAACAAAACTGACAAAATCAAAAACCCATTTCTAATAAAAAAATGAAGGTTAACTTTCCTTTTATAATAAAAAGTACCCACAAATTTCTATTGATGCCATATTTTACGATGAAATTCTAAATATTTTTCTTCAGAATTAGTAACAATACAGTGGTGGTCCTCACACAGTTAAAAATTATAGTAGAGGTTCTACCCCTAGAATTCAATAAGAAAATAAACACAAGTCTGTATTATGAAGAAACAGTAGAACTGCTTCTGTGTACAGATGGCATGATCTTCGAAATAGTGACTCCCAGAGCACAGATACATGTTCAAATATACCATTAGAATTTGTTTAAAAATTCCAAGTTTAGCACAAAGCAGAAAAATAACAATATGCAGAAATAGATTTCATGTATACATGAATATGTCATAAGAATTAAAGTCAACAATTGCTTCTACACATTATCACCCTAAAGTCATAAAATATGTGTGTGAAAACTTCATAAAGGAAGTGAAGAATTTAAAGTTGGAGTAATGAGAAGTCTGAGATAGAGAGTTGCCATAGACATGCAGATCACAGAATAGAATGAAGAATCTAGAAACATTTAGTGTGTGTGTGTGTGTGTGTGTGTGTGTGTGTTTGTGTGTGTGTGTGTGTGTGTGTGTGTGTAGTCGACTGATATCTGTACAATGATGTCAGAAAATGTCATCAAAAAAGTAGTTTGTCTGCTTTCTCTTCTTTGCCTGCTTGCACGGTGGAACTGAGCAACTGCTAGATCCTTGAACTTTCATTCAAAGCTGCTGCTGACTATTGTTGGGGAATTGGACTATAAACTACAGACAGGCACTGGCCATGGCTAAAGCATTCCAGAGATGAATGGTCCACGCATGGATCCCCATTAGATGTTCTTTTGCTGTGTTAAGGAGGAGGACAAGTGATAGTTCAAGGCTGAGAAAATAATGAGAGATTATGCCAATTAAAAACCAAACTAAATCTTCCAGTTTCTGTCTGCATCCAGAGCCAATCCTGTGCCACAGGACTCCACACCCAAATAGTTCCAGGAGAGAACTAGGCTCCCAGGAGTACAGACAAGACTGTGAGCTCAGGTGAGATCACCACTTCTCTTCAAATTCCTAGCCCAAGAGGGACACAGGAGGAAGGGCCTAGAATAGGATCCTTCTGGTTTCTGTCTGCACCCCAGAGCTGACCACAGCTCTCCATGCCCAAACCTCCCAGAAAGAACTGATCTCCAAAGAGTACACAGTGGCTTCCAGGAGGGACAAACCACAGATACAGAAAGACCATCTAACACCAGAGATAACCAGGTGATGAAAGGCTAGGTCATGATAGAAACTAAAGCTAATTGGAAACAACAGAACCCAGTTCTCCCACCACAGCAAGCCCTTGGTTATCTCAACACACCAGAAAAGCAAGACCTGATTTAAAATCACATCTCATGATGATGATAGAGTACTTTAAGAAGGATACAAATATTCCTTTAAGGAAAAACAGAAGAACACAGTTAAACAGGTAGAAGCCCTTCAAGAGGAAACACAAACATTCCTTAAGGAATTACAGGAAAATACAAACAAATAGGTGAAGGAACTGAACAAAACTATCCAGGATCTAAAAATGAAAATAGAAACAATAAAGAAATCACAAAGGGAGACAACCTTGGAGAAAACCTAGGAAAGAAATCAGGAGTCATAGATGCAAGCATCACCAACAGAATACAAGAGATAGAAGGAGAGAATCTCAGGTGCAGAAGATACCATAAAAAACATTGACACAACAGTCAAAGAAAATGCAAAAAAACTTATAACCCAAAACATCCAGGAAATTCAGGACACAATAAGAAGACCTAACTTAAGGATAATAGCATAGAAGAGAATGAAGATTCCCAAATTAAAGGGCCAGTAAATATCTTCAACAAGATTGTAGAAGAAAGCTTCGCTAGTCAAAGAAACAGATGCACATAAATAGAAAAGAAGCCTACATAACTCCAAATAGACTGGACTAGAAAAGATATCCCTCCCAAACACCAAATTTACAAATCAGAGAAAAACTATTAAAAGTAGTAAAGGAAAAAAGTCAAGTAACATTACAGCAAACTTCTCACCAGAGACTATAAAAGCTAGAAGATACTGGGCAGATGTCATAAAGACCCTAAGAGAACACAATGCCAGCCAAGACTACTATACCCAGCAAAATTCTCCATTAACATAGGTGGAGAAACCAAGATATTCCATGACAAAACCAAATTTACACAATATTGTTCCAGAAATCCAGCCCTACAGAAGAAAATAGATGGAAAACACCAACACAAGGAGGGAAACTACACCCTAAAAGGAGAAAGTAGGTAATCTTTTTTTCAAAAAACCCAAAAGAAGAATGCCACATAAACACAAAAATAACAGGAATACCTTTTAACATCAGGGAACTCAATTCCCCAATAAAAAGACATACACTAACAGTCTGGATGCATAAACAGGGCCTATCATTTTGGTTGCATGCAGAAAAAGCACCTCAATGCCAAAGACAAACAATAATACAGAATAAAGGGCTAGAAAACAATTTTCCATGCAAATGGTCCTAAGAAACAAGCTGGTGTAGCCATTCTAATATCAGATAAAATTGATTTTCAACTAAAAGTCATCAAAAAAGATAAGGGAAAAAAGTCATACTCATCAATGGAAATATTTACTAAGAACTATCAATTCTGAACATCTATGCTCCAAATGTAAGGGCACTCACATTCATAAAAGAAACTTTGCCAAAGCTAGAAGCACACATTTCACCTCACACAATAATAGTGGGAGACTTCAACACCTCACTCTCAGCAATGGACAGATCATGGAAACACAAACTGAGCAGAGACACAGTGAAACTAACAGAAGTTAAGGACCAAATGGATTTAACAGATACCTATAGAACATTTGACCCTAAATTAATAGAATATACCTTATTCTCAGCACTTCATAGTACCTTCTACAAAACTGACCATATTATTGGTCACAAAACAGAGCTCAACAGATATATGAAGACTAAAATAATCTCAGGCCTCCTATCAGATTACTATGGATTAAGGTTGCTCTTCAATAGCAACAAAAGCACCAGAAAGCCTACATACACATGGAAGCTGAACAATGCTCTACTCAATGATAACTTGCTCAAGGAAGAAATAAAGAAAGAATTTAAAGACTTTTTAGAATTTAATGAAAATAAAAGAACAATATACCCATACTTATGGGACACAATGAAAGCAGTGCTAAGAAGAAAACTCTTAGTTCTTCGTTCTTCCAAAAAGAAACTGGAGAGAGCATACACTAGCAGCTTAATAGCACACCTTAAAACTCTAGAACAAAAAGAAGCAAATACACCCAAGAGGAGTAGATGGCAGGAAATAATCAAACTCGGGGCTGAAGTAGAAACAAAAAGAACTATATAGAGAATCAACCAAACCAGGAGCTGGTTCTTTGAGAAAATCAACAAGATAGATAAACCTGTTGCCAGACTAACCAGAGGGCACAGAGACAGTATCCAAATTAACAAAATCAGAAATGAAAAGGGAGATATAACAACAGAAACTGAGGAAATTAAAAAAAACATTGCCAGATCCTACTTGAAAAGCCTCTACTCAACACAACTGGAAAATCTGGATGAAATGGACAATTTTCTAGACTGATGCCAGGTGCCAAAGTAAAACAACAATCACATAAACCATCTAAACAGTGCCATAACCCAAAAGAAACAGAGCTGTCATTAAAATTCTCCAAACTAAAAAAAGCCCTGGAACAGATGCAGAGTTCTATGAGACCTTCAAAGAAGACCTGATACCAATACTTTTCAAACTATTTATCAAAATAGAAACAGAAGGAACACTACCAATTCAGTCTATGAAGTCACAGTTATGATGATACCAAAACCACACAAAGACCCAACAAAGAAAGAGAACTTCAAACCATTTTCCATGATGAATATTGATGCAAAATACTTAATAAAATTCTCGTAAAACATATCCAAGAACACATCAAAACAATTATCCTTCACAGTCAAGTAGGCTTCATCCCAGGGATGTAGTGATTGTTCAGTATATGAAAATCCATCAACGTAATGCAGTATATAAACAAACTCAAAGGAAAAAAAAAACACATGATAATCTCACTATATGCTGAAAAATTATTTGACAAAATTCAACATTCCTTCATGGTAAAAGTCTTGGAAAATCAGAAATTTAAGGCCCATACCTAAATACAGTAAAATACAATACTCAGCAAACCCGTAGCCAACATCAAACTAAATAGAGAGAAACTTGTAGCAATCCCACTAAAATCAGAGACTAGAAAAGGCTGCCCTCTCTCTACCTATCTATTCAATATCGTTATTGAAGTTGTAGCTAGAGCAATTAGACAGCAAAAGTAAGTTAAAATTGGAAGGCAAGAAGTGAAAATATCACTATTTGCAGGTGATGTGATAGTATATTTAAGTGACCACAAAAATTCCACCAGAAAGCTCCTACAACTGACCATTTCAGCAAAGTGGCTGCATACAAAATTAACTCAAACAAATCAATAGCCTTTCAATGCTCAATGAATAAACAGGCTGAGAAAGAAATTAGGGAAATGACACCCTTCAAAATAGTCACAAACAATATAAAGTGTTCTGGTTTGACTCTATCCAAAAAGTGAAAGATCTGTATGACAACAACTTCACATCTCTGAAGAAAGAAATAGAAAACCTCAGAAGATGGAAAGATCTCCCATGCCCGTGGATTGGCAGGATTGATATAGCAAAAATGACTATCTTGCCCAAAGCAATCAATGATTCAATGCAAATCCCTATAAAAATTCCAACTCAAATCTTCATAGAGTTAGAAAGAGCAATTCTCAAATTCATTTGGAATAACAAAGAACCCAGGGTAGTGAAAACTCTTCCCAACAATAAAAAAACTTCTGGGGAATCAGCATCCCTGACCTCAAGCTGTACTACAGAGCAATCATGATAAAACCTGCAGGGTTTTAGTATAGAGACAGGCAGATAGATCAATGGAATAGAATTAAAGACCCAGAAATGAGCCCACAAACTTGTCACTTGGTTTTTGACAAAGGAGTGAAAACTATCCACTGGAAAAAAGACCGAATTTTCAGCAAATGGTGCTGGTTCAACTGGCAGTCAGCATGTAGAAGAAAACAAATTAATCCATTCTTATCTCCCTGTACAAAGCTCAAGTACAAGTGGATCAAGGACCTCCACATGAAACCAGATACACTGAATCTAGTAGAAGAGAAAGAGGGGAAAAGTCTCTAACAGAAGGGCATAGGGGAAAAATTCCTAAACAGAACACCAATGGCTTAAGCTCTAAGATCAAGAGTTGAAAAATATGACCTCATGAAATTGCAAAGATTCTGTAAGGCAAAGGACACTGTCAATAGGACAAAATGGCAAACAACAGGTTGGGAAAGGCTCTTCACCAATCCTACATCAGATGGAGGGCTAATATCCAATATATACAAAAAACTTAAGTTAGACTCCAGAGAACCAAATAACCCTATTAAAAAATGGGGAACAGAGCTAAACAGAGAATTCCCAATTGAGGAAACTCAAAGGGCTCAGAAACACCTAAAGAAATGTTCAACATCCTTAGTTATCAGAGAAATACAAATCAAAACAACCTAAGATTCCACCTCACACCAGTTAGTATGGCTAAGATCAAAGACTGGTGACAGCAGATGCCTTTGAGAATGTGGAGAAAGGGGAACGAACACTCCTCTGTTGCTGGTGGGATTGCAAACTGGTTCAACCACTCTGGAAATCATTCTGGTGGTTCCTCTGAAAATTGGACATAGTACTACCTGAGGACCCAGCTATACCACTCCTAGGCATATACCCAGAACATGCTCCAACATGTAAAAAGGACACATGATCCACTATGTTCATAGCAGCCATATTTATAATAGCCAGGAGATGGAAGCAACCAAGATATCCTTCAATAGAGAAATGGATTCAGAAATTGTGGTACTTTGGCACAATCGAATACTATTTAGCAATTAAAAACAATGACTTCATGAAATTTGCAGGCAAATGGATGGAACTTGAGAATATCATCCTGAATGAGGTGACTCGTTCACAAAGGAACAAACACAGTATGTCCTCATTGGTAAGTGGTTATTAGTCCAAAAGTTCGAAATACCCAAGATTTAATTCACAGACCATATGAAGCTTAAGAAGAAGGAAGACTAAAATGTGGATGCTTCAGTGCTTTTTAGAAGGATGAACAAAATATTCACAGGAGGAAATATGGAGATTAAGTGTGGAGAAGAGACTAGAGGTAAGGTCATCCGGAGACTGCCCCTCCTGGGCATCCATCCTATATACAGCCACCAAATCAGGACACTATTCTGGATGCTGAGAAGTCCTTGCTGACAGGAACTGGTAATAGCTCTCTCCTGAGAGGTTCTGCCAGAGCCAGATATACAGAATTGGAAGCTCACAGCCAACCACTGGAATGAGCTCAAGGGTCTCCAATGGAGGAGTTGGAGAAGGGACTGAATGAGCTGAGGGGTTTTGCAGCTGCATGGAAAGAGCAACATTGTCAACAGCCCAAACCCTCCAGAGTTCCCTGGGGACTGGACCATCAACCAAATAGTACACATGTAGGGACCCATGGCACTGACTACGTATGTGTCAGAGGATGGCCTTGTTGGACATCAGTGGGAGGAGAGGCCCTTGGGTCTAAGGGTGTTTGATGCGCCAGTGTAGGGGAATGCCAGGGAGGGAGGACGGGAGTGGGTGATTAGGGGCACCCTCATAGAGGCAGGAGGAGGAAGATAGACTAGGGGGTTAAGAATGGAAGACCTGGGAAGGGGAAAACATTTGAAATGTAAATAAAGAAAATATCCAATAATTAGATAGATAGATACATAGATAGATAGATAGATAGATAGATAGATAGATAGATAGATAGATAGATAGATAGATAGATAGATAGACAGATAAAGAGAGGAATTTTCTTTTTTAAAAAAGTAGTTTTTCTTTGGCTTTTTTACCCTCAGTGGAGCTGAGATTTGTCAGAAAATATAGTTTGTTCAATAAGTAATGACCAGATAATTAGACAATGTGATCTGCTACCAGAAGAATGAGTTAAACCCTTGGTTTCATGATACCAAAAAGTAACTTGAAATAAAGAGAAACCTTAAAGCCAACTGACAATCAAACTTTCAGAGGAAAATACAGAAGAAAATTTTCATGACCATATATTACTAAATTCTTATAGTACACCAAAAGCACAGCAATGACAGCAAAATATAAATGTGTGAAATTTTGTCAATATTACAAAAATATTGTAATATGGTACAAAAATACCATTGAACACTGGCCTTTAAAATGAATGAAAGTATTTACAAATAATAATACGATAATGGACTTATGAGTGGGATGTATACATACAAATATGTATATACATATTCAATAACAGATAATTGAATACAATAGGTAAGAATGCAGATTTCTGTAAATAGGCTTAACCAAGAGCTGATAAACACAAGGAGACTTTAACATCATTAGTTATTAGGTACATGCAAATAAAAAATCTCAGTGAAGCACAGCAATCAAGATTGCTGAGAATAAAAAGTGAGAAGATACAAGGGTTGATTTGCTTTGCATTATAAAAATTAATTATATAATTACTAAGTGTGAAGAATTTAGAAAAATTAAGAAATGTCAAATGTCATTCAAACAAAAGAGTGTGACGTTGTGGTAAATCTCCAACCCAAATATGCCCAGGCAATGAACACAGAACTCAATTAATATAAATACATGCTGTGCTCCTAGATTGGGCTACACTACCATCTTCCACATCTATGAGACCCCTTAGAACTTGCAGTTTCTCCAGGCCATGTGCTTCTGCTCTGCTTTTCTTCTTCCTCCTCCTCTGCATCCTTTTCCATTTTCTCCTTCCTCTCCCTCTACCTTCTGCTCCACCTTCCCATTTATCTGCCCAATCATCAGCTCTCCTTTATTTTACAAATTAAGATGGGAAACAGGTTTACTGACTCATTGCTTGTTCTCAGCCACTCAAAGGAAAACGGAATTAACTTAAAATATAATTAGCCCCAAAGCTATCCACAACAGTGTGAGATAGTAACTAAAGTTAGATTTCTAAATGCTGTGGTGCAGATTAAACTATGTAAAAATTATCTGATGAACTCTGTCAGTTAAACAACACAACAGAACTGTATGCATCTATGTAGAGTACTTCAAACTCTTGAAGACTTTAAAAAAACAGAAAAATGTAGAGGAAGCAATGTATTCGTGATTTAAATAACATATAAAATCAATTAAGCTATATTTATCATTACATAATAAATAGCATTTTGTATTTCTTTTGTGTATCCTTTAAGCAGTGCAATAAACACAGAGGCAAAAATAACTTCATTACTATATTATCTCCTATTGCCACAGAAAGACTATAATTTGAAAAGGCATTAGCAAAGAAGATTGAAGCACTATAGGACGTAAGTGGGAGAACACATCACTGACAGTACCCTATACAGAAGGTACACATAGATATTTCATGATTTGGTACCAACTGTGAATGATTTTTTTCAGTAAAGTTTATATAAAGCTAAACTGTATAAAAATTTGTTCTTACTATTTTGTACTTACTGTCCTTAGAAACACTTAAAGGAATAGAACTCGATGGAAAAGATATTATTTTTGAAATTACATTTTTGGAGCTAAAATCATTGGTGGTGAGTTTCCAAGCAGAGTTAATAGACCACAGGAAGACACTTTAGCTACACAGTTTGTGTGTGTGTGTGCATGCATGCATTTGTGTGTGCATGTATATGTATTTGTATGATGCAGGGGCTCTCAAAGCCCAGGAAAAGGTGTGAGATTCACACTATCTAAAGTTACAGATAGCTATAAGCTGCCCAACTTCCTTGCTGGGAACTGAACTCAGGGGCTCTGTCAGAGCTATATGAGCTCCTTACCACAGAACCATCCTCCCAGTCCCTTAACTATGTATTTTAATACCCATTTATCTTTGATCTGAACCATGATTTTAAAGTGAATTTGTTTTCCATGTTGGATAAATGATATTATTTTAAAATTTTATGATTATGATAACCATATTCTCACTTTTTGTCATCCCAAATATCTTGTAAAAGTTTAGAGGAAAGTGAACTTCTGCTGCTATGATACACAAGGTCACATCTCAACGTGGCAAATCAATAAGAAATGCATCTGTGATGGACATGACACATCATTTTATAAATTATTCTCTTTATTTATATCTAGTGGCCTTCTGTATGTCTTCTGGCTAGTTTTGGTTTGAAGTTTGCTATTTCAGATATGAGATTACCTACACCAGCTTTCGAATATAGCTTCCATTTGATTGATCAGTTGATTTGTAAGTTTTGACTCAATTTGGAAGTATGTTAAAAAACAAAACCAGAGTTGCTGTATGATCCAGCTATCCCACTCTCTGTGGGAGTCTAAGCCAACATACTACAGAGGCATAATATATTCATGCTTATTACAGGACTGTACATTCATGGAATGTGCCATGAAAGCAGAAGGAAGACTAAGGGAAGTGGGAGGGGGAGGGTAGATAAGAGGAAAGGCGGAGGATAAAGAAAAAGGAGGAAAGGGAGAAAGGAGAGGGCATAGAGTTAATATGGTCCAAATATATAGTTCTAAAAGAAATTATTCATAAAACCCAACATTTTGTACAATGAATATATACCAACAAAAATCTCTTAAATTTAACTTCCTTTGCTAAAATATAAATCTGGTGAGATTAAACATTGGAGCTATCACAGAAAACTTTATCCATGAAATTCAATAACTATTTTAGGGTTATTATGAAATTCTAGAGCTGTGCTAAGAACTTTGACATTTTGATTACTACAATTTCATATTTAAAAACATATATATGTTTATTTATTTAATTCCTATATATAGACATATGTACTACTCACTGCTTTTCTCCAAGCTCCTTCCCCCCCCTCCCCTTCCATCTGCTCACCCACCCTTGCTTTCTGTTTCTCTTCAGAAAAGGGCAGGTCTGCAATAGATATTGAGAAACCATGGCATATAAAACAGTAGTTAAGACACGCATCTCATCCTGAATTGAGGCGGGATGAGTCAACTCTGTAGGAGGAAATGGTTCCAAATACAGTCAAAGAGTCAGACATAGCCCCTGACTCCACTATATGGAGTCTCACAAGAGAATCAAGCTATACAAATGCAAGATATATGCAGAGGGTTTAGGTCAGTCCATGCAGGCTCTCTGATGATCAGTTCAGTCTCTGTGAGGCCCTGTGAGCCTACTTTGGTTGATTCTATGGATTTTCTTGTGCTAGCCCTGACCCCTCTGGCTCCTACAATCCTTCCTTCCCTCTTCAGGATCCCCTGAGCTCCGCCTGTGGGTCTTTGCCTCTGGTTCTATCAATTTCTACATATAGACTTTCTAATGACAATTAGGCTAGGCAGAATACCATTACAAATCATTTTTTTTATTCTGGGTCTCTGACTATCCAGCCTCTGAGTCCTGGTTGAGTATCATGGCATGGGTCTCAAACTCGACCAGTCATTGGTTGACCACTCTCACAATTTTAATTTACCGCAGAACATCTTGAAGATAGGACAAATTGTAGCTCAAAGATTATGTGGCTGGGTTGGTATCCCAATTCCTCCACTGGAGTCTTCCCTGTTTGCAGATGGTCAGTTCAGCCTCTGTGTCTGCCATTGCTAGGAGTCTTTGTTAGGATCAACCTTGTAGATTACAGGGAGTTAATCATTGAATTAGATTTCTACCTCATCATAGAGATGCTCCCTCATTCTAGTTGTCTGTCCCAGTACTCTATCTCTCCATCCTCACCCCACCTCATCCCTCCAGTTCTCAACCCCACCCACCCTCCATTCCACCCCCAAAATCTATTATATTACCCCTTACCATTTTAGGTCCTCATTATTATTTATCCTCTCTGCGTCTTTGAACTGTAACATGATTGTCTTTTACTTTACAGTTAATATCTACTAAGTGAGTACATACCATGTTTACTTTCTGTGTCTTGTGTTACCTCACTCAGAATGTTTTTCTAGTTCTATCCATTTCCCTGCAAATCTCATGATGTCATTTTTTAAACAGCTGAATAATAATCCATTGTGTAAATATACCATATTTTCTTTATCCATTCTTTGACTCTGGGATATTTATGTTGTTTCCAGTTTCTGGCTAATATGAACAAAATTTCTATGAATATAGTTGATAAAGTGTCCTTGTAGTAAGATGGATCATCCTTTGTGTATACAGCCAGGAGTGGTATAGCTGTGTCTTGAGGTAGATCAATTCCAAATTTTCTGAGAAACCACCACATTGATTTCCAAAATGGCTATACAAGTTTGCACTTCCACCAACAGTGGACAGGTGTTCCCCTTGTTCCACATCATCACAAGAATGAACTGTCACTTGTGTTTCTGATCTTAGCTATTCTGACAGGTGTAAGATATAATCTCAAAGTATTTTAATTTGCATTTTCATGATGGCTAAGGATGATAAATATTTCTGTAAGTGTTTCTGGGTCATTTGAGATTGCTATGTTGAGAATTCTCTTTTAGATCTTTACACAATTTCTTTAATTGGATTATTTTGTTTGTTGATGTCCAGTTTCTTGAGTTCTTTATGTATTTTAGATATTAGGTTTCTGTCAGACGTAGAGTAAGTGAAAGTCTTTTCCTATTCTGTAGGCTGTCATTTTGTCCTATTGATGTTTTCCTTTGCCTTACAAAATATTTAAAGTTTCATGAGGTAACATCTACATGCAGATATCCAGATGGACCAGCTTTCCTTTTTTTCATTTATACTTTTGGCTTCTTTGTCAAAAATCAAGTGTCCATAGGTGTTTGTGTTTACTTTTGAGTCTTCAATTAGCTTGCATTGTTCAATTTCTCTGTTTTTATGCCAATATCATGTGGTTTCAATTACTATAACACTGTGGGACAACTTGAAATTAAGAATAGTGATACCTCTGGATGTTCTTTTATTTTACAGAGTTGTTTTTAGATCTCCTGGGTTTTTTGTTTGTCCACATGATGGTGACTATTTTTCTTTCAAGGTCTGAAAATAATTGTGCTGTAATTTTGATGGAGATTCCATTGAATCTCTAGATTGCTTTTGGTAAGATAGCTATTATCACTGTTAATTCTACTGATCCATGAGCATGGGAGATTTTTTTTTCATCTTATTGTATACTCTTCAATTTGTCTCTTCAAAATCTTGAAGTTCGTATTATACAGGTCTTTCACTTGTTGGTTAGAGTTACACCAAGGTATTTTATATTATTCATGGCTATTGTAAAGGATACTTTCTTAGCTCAGTTATTGTTTGTACAAAGGAAGGCTACTTATTTCTTTTGTATCCAGTCACTTTGCTGATGACGTTTATCAGCTGTAGAAGTTCTCTGGTAGAATTTTGGGGGCTAATTGTGTATGCTCCATATCATCTGCGGATAGTGATACTTTGACTTTTTCTTTTCCAGTTTGTATTCCCTTCATCTCCTTTATTTGTCTTAGTGCTCTAGTTAGAACTTCAAGTACTATATTTATTGAATAGTTACAAAGAGAGTTGATAGCCTTCTCTTATTTCTGATGTTAATAGAATTGCTTTGAGTTTTTGTACATTTAATTTGATATAGGCTATATGCATGCTATATATTGCCTTTATTTTGGTTAGCTATGTCCCTTGTATTCCTGATCTCTCCATGACTTTTACCATGAAGGGTTTTGGATTTTGTCAAAGTATTTTTTAGTATCTAATGAGATGATCATATATTTTTTTCTTTCAAATTGTTTATATGGTGGGTTACATTGACAGATTTCTCTATGTTAAACTATCCCTGAATCTCAGGGATAAAGCCTACTTGATTATAGTACATGATTCTTTTTATGTGCTCTTAGATTTGGTTTGCAAGTATTTTATTGAATGCTTTTGCATCTACACTCATGAGGGAAATTTGTTTATAGATTTCTGTCCATGTGGTTTGGATGTCAGGGTGACTACAAACTCATAAACTGAACTTGGCAATTTTTATGTTACCATTTTGTGAAATAATTTAGAATTATTGGCATTGGCTTTTCTTAGAAAGTCTAATAGAATTCTGGGCTAAAATTCATTTGCCCTGGGCATTATGAGGTTGGGAGATTTTAATGACTACTTCCTTAGGGATTACATGTCTATTTAAATTGTTTATCTAATCTTAATTTAACTTTGATAAGTGGTATCTGTGAAAAATTGTTCATTTCTTTTAGATTTTCCAATTTTATAGAGTATAAGTTTTTGATGAATGCCTGATGATATTTTGGATTTCCTTGGTGTCTGTTGTTAAATCCACTTTTTTGTTTCTGATTTTGTTAATTTGCATATTTTCTCTCTAACTTTTACTAAGTTTGAATAAGAATTTGTATATTTTGTTGATTTTCCCAAAGAACAAGGGTTTTGTTTTATTGATTCTTTGTATTGTTCTTTTTGTTTCAATCTTATTGAATTCAACTGTGAGTTTGTTTCCAGCCATCGACTCCTCTTGGGTGTGTTAGCATTTTTTTGTTGTTGTTCTAGAGCTTTCAGGTGTACAGTCAAGAGGTCAGGAATTACAGATGTAAGTTTCACCAACAAAGTACAAAAGATAGAAAAGAGAACCTCAAATGAAGAAGATACCATAGAAGAAATTGACATAACTGTCAAAAAAATTCAAAACATTAAAAAACTCCTAATGCAAAACATCCAGGAAATTCAGGATGCAATGAAAATTTCAAATCTAAGAATAATCAGAATAGAGAAGAATTCCCAGCTCAAAGGACATAAAAACGTCTTCAACAAAATCATAGAAGAAAACTTACCCAACTTAAAGGAAGAGATGGCCATAAAAGTACAAGAAACCTAGAGAAGACTAAATAAATGAGACCAAAAGAGAAGACCCTCTCATCACATAATAATCAAAACACTAAACTCAAATTACAAAGAAAGAATAATAAAAGCAATAAGGAAAAAGGTCAAGTAACATCAAGTAACATACATAGGCAGACGTATCAGAATAATACCAGACATTTCACCAGAGACTATAAAAGTCAAAAGATCCTGGACATATGTCATACAGACCCAAAAAGAACACAAATGACAGCCCAGGCTACTATACCCAACAAAACTCTCAATCAACATAGAGTAACCAAAATATTCCAGGACAAAACCAAATTCAAACACTATCTATCTACCAATACAGCCCTACAGAAGATCCTAGAAGGAAAACTCCAATACAAGGAAGCTACCTGCACCAAAGAAAGGACAAGATATAAAGCATCTCACATCAAAGCCAAAAGGAGCGAACCACAACCACATAAAGCAACTACAAAAACAAGTATATCAGGAACTATCAGTCATCTCTCTTTAATAGCTCTCAACATTAATGGATTCAATTCACCTATAAAACGACATAAGCTAACATACTGGATACGCCAACAAGATCCAGCATTAAGCTACATACAAGAAACACACCTCAATAACAAAAGCAGCTATTATCTCAGAGTAAAAGGATGGAAAATGGTCTTCTAAGCAAATGGTCCCAGGAAACAAGCAGGAGTTGCCATCCTAATTTCCAATAAAATAGACTTTCAACCAAAACTTATCAAGCATGATAAGGAAGGACAATTCATATTCTTCAAAGGGAAAACCAATCAAGAGAAAGTATCAAATTTGAACATCTATGCAAGGGCACCCTCATTCATAGAAGAAACTTTACTAAAGCTCAAAACATACATTGACTCCCACCCAATAATATTGGGAGACGTCAACACCCCACTGTCACAAATGTACAGGCCATTGAAACAGAAACTAAACAGAGACACAGTGAAACTAATAGAGATTTTGAACTGAAAGGATTTAACAGATATCTACAGAACATTCACCCTAAAATGAAAGAATATACTTTCTTCTCTGCACCTCATAGGACATTCTCCAAAACTGACCATATAATAGGTCACAAAACAATCCTCAACCAATACAAGAAGATTGAAATAATCCCATGCATCCTGTAAGATCACCATGGCCTAAAACTGGTTTTCAATAACAGTTAATACAACAGAAAGTCCACTTACACATGGAAACTGAACAACGTTCTGTTCAATGATAACTTGGTCAGGGAAGAAATAAAGAAAGAAATTAAAGATTTCCTGGAATTTAAGGAAAATATTGACACATCATATCCAAATTTATGAGACACAATGAAAGCAATGCTAAGAGGAAAGTTCATAGCACTAAGTGCCTTGGTAAAGAAACCGGAGAGATCTTACACTAACAACTTAACCGCACACCTGAAAGCTTTAGAACAAAAAGAAGTAAACTCACCCAGCAGGAAATAGTCAAACTCAGGGCCGAAATTATCCAAATAAAAAGGAAGCGAACAACACAAACAAAGAATTAAAAAAATCAAAAGCAGGTTCTTTGAAAGAATCAACAAGATAGATATTGTAACCAAACTTACTAAAGAGCCCAGAGGCAGTATCCAAATTAACAAAATCAGAAGTGAAAAGGGAGACATAACAACAGAAATGGAGGAAATTAAAAACATCATCAGACCCAACTATAAAAGGCTATACTTAACAGAACTTGAAAATCTAGATGAAATGGATGGTTTTCTAGACAGATACTACATACCAAAGTTAAATCAAGAGCATGTAAACTATCTAAACAGGTCCATATCGCAAAAGGAAATAGATGAAGTTTTTAAAAACCTCCCAACTTAAAAAGAAGAAGAGGAAGAAGAAGAAGAAAGAAGAAGAAGAAGAAGAAGAAGAAGAAGAAGAAGAAGAAGAAGAAGAAGAAGAAGAAGAAGAAGAAGAAGAAGAAGAAGAAGAGGAGGAGGAGGAGGAGGAGGAAGAGGAGGAGAAAAGAAAGAAAAGAAAAGAGGAGAAAAGAAAAGAAAAGAAAAGAAAAGAAAAGAAAAGAAAAGAAAAGAAAAGAAAGAAAAAAGCCCACCCAGGGCCAGATGAATTTAGTGAAGAATTCAATGAAAACCTGTTATCAATATTCTTCAAACTATTCCATAAAATAGAAACCAAAGGAACACTACCTGCCTACCTTGTTCTATGAAGCCACAATTACTCTGATACTTTAAACCACATAAGGACCCAACCAAAAAAAAAAAAAAAAAAAGAAAGAAAAAGAAAGAAAGAAAACTTCAGACTAACCTCACTTACAAATATTGACACAAAAATACTCAATAAAATTCTTGCAAACCAAATCCAAGAACATATCAAAAGGATCATTCACCACAATCAAGTAAGCTTAATCCTAGGGATACAAGATTGGTTTAATATATGAAAATCCATTAACGATACAAGATTGGTTTAATATATGAAAATCCATTAACGTAATCCAGTATATAAACAAGATGCAGAAAAAGCATTTGACAAAATACAACACCTCATCATATTAAAAGTATTAGATACATCAGGAATTTAATTATGTTTAGCCCATACCTAAACATAATTAAAGCAATTTAATGCAAACCAACAGCCAATATCAAATTAAATGGAGACATACTTGAAGCAATCCCATGGAAATCAGGGACAAGACAAGGATGTCCACTCTCCCTATATCTATTCAATATAGTATTCAAAGTGCTAACTAGAAATATAAGACAACAAAAAGAGATCAAGGGGATACAAATTGGCAAAAAAGAAATAAAGATATCACATCACTACTTGCAGATGATATGATAGTATACATAAGTGACCCCAAAAATTCTACCAGAAAACTTCCCCACCTGATAAACAATGTCAGCAAAGTAGCTGGATATAAAATTAACTCAAATAAATCAGTAGCCTTCCTAAATACAAATGATATTCAGGAGAAGAAAAAATTAAGAAAACAACTCCTTTCACAATAGCCACACATAATGTAAAATATCTTGGAGTAACTAATTAAATAAGTGAAAGACCTGAATGACAATAACTTCAAGTCTCTCAAGAAAAAAAATTGAAAAAGATCTCAGAAAATGGAGAAATCTCCCATGCTCATGGATTGGAAGAAATCATACAGTAAAAACGATCATCCTACCAAAGGCAATGTACATATTCAATTTAATTCCCATCAAAATCCTATAACAATGCTTCAAAGACATGGAAAGAGCAATTCTAAAACTTATATGGAAAGACAAAAACAAAACAAACAAAAAAACAAAACAAACAAAAAACAAAAAAACAAACAAAACAACAACAACAAAACAGAATAGCAAAAACTATTTTTAAAAATAAATGAAAGAGGCCGGGTGGCGGTGGCACACACCTTTAATCCCATCACTTGGGAGGCAGCGAAGGCAGGTTTCTGAGTTCCAGGCCAGCCTGGTCTACAGAGTGAGTTCCAGGACAGCCAGGGCTACACAGAGAAACCCTGTCTCAAAAAAATAAATAAATAAAATAAAATAAAATAAATAGATAGATAGATGATAGATAGATAGATAGATAGATAGATAGATAGATAGATAGATAGATAGATGACAGGTAGGTAGATAGATAGGTAGATAGATAGATAGATAGATAGATAGATAGATAGATAGATAGATAGATAGATAGATAAATGAACAGCTGGGGGAATCACCATCCCTGACCTCAAGCTGTACTACAGAGCAATAGTGATTAAAAACTGCATGGTACTGGTACAGAAACAGACACATTAATCAATGGAATAGTATTGAAGACACAGAAAGAAAAACTCACACGTATGGAGACTTGATCTTTGACAAAGATGACAAAAATACACAATGGAAAAAGGAAAGCATCTTCAATAAATGGTGTGGGTTTAACTGGCTGTCTGTATGTAGAAAAATGAAAATAGACACATATATTTTTTTTCTTGCACAAAGCTCAAGTCCGAGTGGATCAATAAACTCAACATAAAACCAGGTATACTGAATCTAATAGAAGAAAAAGTGAGAAAGAGTCTTGTAGACCAGCAGCCTCAATTAATCTGGACCCCCAAGATCACTCAAATACTGAGTCACCAAAAAGGCAGCATACACCAGCTGATATGAGGTCCCTAACACATATACAGTAAAGGACTGATGGGTCTGTGTTCAATCAGAGATGATGCATCTAACCTTCAAGAGACTGGAGGCCCCAGAGAGTTTAGAGGTCAGTTAGGGTGGGGGTTGGTTATGTGGACATCCTTGTGGAGACAGGAGGAGGTATGGGATGTCAAACATTTGGAGGGTAGACCAGGGTAGGGGGGAATAATATCTGGACTGCAAAAATAACAAGTAAATAACTTAAAAAAAAAAAGAAAAGAAAAGAAAGAGAAAAACATCCATTTGTGTTCTTCCCATGTTCCTCTGGAGAGAAATGTCGTATGAGTGCCTTTTGATTGGCTATGGTTGCAGTAACAAAGCAGAGTTGTTACTACAACATAAATTTGGAATTTTATAGTGCTTTTGGACAAAAAGCTGACTCCTCAACCCTCAGACCCCCAGGACTCCAGAGAGAAGATTGTTTCCTTGCCCTTCACAGCTTGAGAAAGTTTCTGTGTTTTAAACCATGGCCCCTTTCTGCAATGGCATTCAATCTTGCTTTCTTTAATGACAGCTAATTTCTTTACAGATCTGGAGGTTAGATTGGTTGCACACTGACCATTCAGAGCTTTTCCCTAGCTCAAGGCCTGTGTTTATAATTATATCATAAGATCATCGGTCCCAGGGATTAGAAAACAGAGACATTTGAGTTGGATCATAACTTGGCCTACCATTGACACTTTCTTTACACTTTTTGAAAAATTATTTGGCTGGAATAATTCACAAATATAACTATAGTTACTGTTTAGGTCCAGAATATCTAAACTCCCAAAGACTTATGTGTTTAAAAAAAGAAAGAATGGGCCATCGTTTTGACACACCTGATGAATGGTGGAAACTTCAAGGGTTGGGGCCTAGTCGGAGATTTATTCTATTGTGGACATGCTCTCAGGTAGGGCTGTGGGAGCCCTGATTCTTTCTATGTTCTTTTTTCTTCCCAGTGGTAAGATGAGTGGTTTGAGTCAGCAATCCTGAGTCATGACTTGCTTTACCATACACCCAAATTTAGGCTGCCAATTGATAATGGAACCAAACATTCAAGTTCTTCACCCAGATAAACCTCTTAGGTTGATTATCACAGGAATCAATCAGAAGACAGTTTGGTTTGCTGCAAAAAGGTGAAGATCTTGAAACGTCTTGTTAACCTAAGTACTTTTCTGTAAGCACACATTTATCAGCTATGGTTAGTGATCTTCATTTAGAAGAGAATGGGAAACATAGCTCCAGTTTGGCGTAAAATAACTTCAAGTCATCTTTGCTTCTTTAAAATGCTTCAGGATTAATTCAGAATGTTCAGAGGCTAAGTTCAGGTAAAGACTGGCTTGTGGAACTAGATGTGATACAATTGGGTTACCAGACCTTTACGTCTTACTAAACATCTGTGACTGACCTGCCCTTGAGTACAGATTCATCGGAAGTGGGTGTTCTTTGTGTTCTCTGAGCAAAGTGTCTCCTGCAGGAAGGATGTATCTATATGAGAAAATCTAATATGCCTCCATAAAAAATGTCTCTTACGTTTTAACATTTGTGATATTTAGCATTGTGAAAAAACACACACACACATGGATTGGGCCCAGCTGATAGTTATCTGATATTTAGGAGTATAATCACTTCTTTTAGGTGGTATTCATGAAAGTTGAAGAACAAATCTGTTCCGGATATGAGACAGCAGGTAGAAAAAGGAAAATATGAAGTCCAAAGAATAGAATTTCTCAGATTGGTCTTGAAGACTCTTCTACTATCTGTGGACCTCAGTCACTTTGGAGGCAACATATTCTCATTCCATGTAACAAAGTGAAGCACAACTCAAAGTTGTGTAAGTTAAAATTTTATAAAACACATTTTAAAGATCAGTAATCTGGTGTTTAGTATAAATATATTATGGCCACTTTCCCTTTTTCCAAAAACACACACACACACACACACACACACACACAACAAACTCCCTCCAAAGGCAAAACTAGAATGTCTCACCTCAGATTCTATCTGCTCCACAATTACAACCTCTTCCAATTCATTAGAATTCAGAGTCATTGTTGGTAAGCAGATACAGGTCCCTAAAGAGTTCCCAAGCACAGTAAACTGCTTGTTGTGTGCATTAAGGCCAAGCTTTATGTTTATTCTGTTTCCCCATTAAAAAGAAGTAAAGTTGCACTCTATTATAGCTAACTAATCCTATAAGGAAAAGGAAAAACATAGCATCATGCATATTTGTAGATGGAAGATTACAAGTGGAAAACTTTTATATAAGAGATACAAATAGTAATACTCTTCTGGAGAAATTTAGAACATATTATAAAAAGGCTCCATTCCAGAGTCCAGAATATAAATTTTACTACATGATCTATGGTTTAGGAGAAAACAACCCACATGGATTGGGCCCAGCTGATACTTATCTGATATTTAGGAGTATAATCACTTTTTGTAGACATTTTTCATGATAGTTGATGAAATAATCTGTTCTTTTTTTCTTTTTTTTTTTTTTTGGTTTGCCTCTGAATTTTATTGGAATTAATTTTTATTAGAAATTGGCAAATATTTTTAAAAATAATTACTGCATATTTTAGCATTCATATAGGAGAAATTAAATATCCCCAGAAAAGCACAAAACATATTGTGCTATATTTATATAACAGAGACACTACATTACTATGTTAAAGAATGATATATCTACATTTGTCGACATCAACAAATAGCAAAGCAAAATTGAAATCAAAAGCAAGGCACAAATTAAATATGTAAAATCATATTGTTTATATAAGTATGATAAAGTACATTATGCAACACTAAAAATGGATTGTGAATTGCAGTTGCTTCCAATGGAGAGTTTATAGGAATAGTCTAGGGGGGAGGGGGAAAAAGCCTCAACTTTATCAAAAGTCCTGTAATTCTTTTTTTTTAACGTTAAATAATTAAACCTTCCTTATCATGGTTTATTCAAGAAAAAATATTTATACAATATTTTGGTCAAAGGAAAACTATATAATAATAGTATGGTAACAGAACAATGCAAATAGCAGTGTCATTTTGTAAGCTAACGAAACAAATAAAAACTTGCGTTATTCCTTATGTGGTTAGCTAAAATTAAAATGCTGCAGAAATATAATCCCCAGGTTTAGAGTTTTGTCCAAATTTCTTTGGTATGTCAATTTCCCATTGACCTTTGAAATTTTCTCTGCCCATATCAGGATATTTCAAATCCCATGATTTGAAAAATAATATAAGATAATGATTCTTTCAGTGGAGGAAGTGATCATTGAACATTTCCAGTATTGACAAACCATTTTTATTACTATTTTTGCTTAAAATGTATAAATATAAAACTAAGTATAAACTCCTTATGCTCAGAGGTTAACCTTAGAGCTTGCATTCTAAACGAACAAGTTTAACAATATATGCAAACAAAATTATAACTGTACCAGAATTCAAGTTGGAACATGACCATAGTGTGAAACATGATCTTACATTTACATTTTCACTATAACTAATTAATAGCTTAAGTATAGGTTTATCTGGTAAATTGTTTTTTTATATATATTTTTATTACATATTTTGCTCAATTACATTTCCAATGCTATCCCAAATGTCCCCCATACCCTCCACCCCCCCTCACTTCCCTACACACCCATTCCCATTTTTTTTTTTTGGCCCTGGCGTTCCCCTGTACTGGGGCATATAAAGTTTGCGTGTCCAATGGGCCTCTCTTTCCAGTGATGGCCGACTAGGCCATCTTTTGATACACATGCAGCTAGAGTCAAGAGCTCTAGGGTACTGGTTAGTTCATAATGTTGTTCCACCTATAGGGTTGCAGATCCCTTTAGCTCCTTGGTTACTTTCTCTAGCTCCTCCATTGGGAGCCCTGTGATCAATCCAATAGCTGACTGTGAGCATCCACTTCTGTGTTTGCTAGGCCCCCGGCATAGTCTCACAAGAGACAGCTATATCTGGGTCCTTTCAGCAAATTCTTGCTAGTGTGTGCAATGGTGTCAGCATTTGGAAGCTGATTATGGGGTGGATCCCTGGATATGGCAATCACTAGACGGTCCATCCTTTCGTAACAGTTCCAAATTTTGTCTCTGTAACTCCTTCCATGGGTGTTTTGTTCCCATTTCTAAGAAGGGGAAAAGTGTCCACACTTTGGTCTTCGTTCTTGAATTTCATGCGTTTAGCAAATTGTATCAGGTATCTTGGGTATTCTAAGTTTCTGGGCTAATATCCACTTATCAGTGAGTACATATTGTGTGAGTTCCTTTGTGATTGTGTTACCTCACTCAGGATGATGCCCTCCAGGTCCATCCATTTGCCTAGGAATTTCATAAATTCATTCTTTTTAATAGCGGAGTACTACTCCATTGTGTAAATGTACCACATTTTCTGTATCCATTCCTCTGTTGAGGGGAATCTGGGTTCTTTCCAGCTTCTGGCTATTATAAATAAGGCTGCTATGAACATAGTGGAGCATGTGTCCTTCTTACCGGTTGGGACATCTTCTGGATATATGCCCAGGAGAGGTATTGCTGGATCCTCCGGTAGTACTATGTCCAATTTTCTAAGGAACCGACAGACTGATTTCCAGAGTGGTTGTAAAAGCTTGCAATCCCACCAGCAATGGAGGAGTGTTCCTCTTTCTCCACATCCTCGCCAGCATCTGCTGTCACCTGAATTTTTGATCTTAGCCATTCTGACTGGTGTGAGATGGAATCTCAGGGTTGTTTTGATTTGCATTTCCCTGATGATTAAGGATGTTGAACATTTTTTCAGGTGCTTCTCTGCCATTCGGTATTCCTCAGGTGAGAATTCTTTGTTCAGTTCTTAGCCCCATTTTTTAATTGGGTTATTTTCTGGAGTCCACCTTCTTGAGTGCTTTATATATATATTGGATATTAGCCTCCTTTAGATTTAGGGTTGGTAAAGATCATTTCCCAAACTGTTGATGGCCTTTTCATCTTTTTGAGAGTGTCCTTTGCAGTACAAAAGCTTTGCAATTTTATTTGTCAATACTTGATCTTACAGCACAAGCCATTGCTGTTCTGTTCAGGAATATTTCCCCTGTGCCCGTATCTTCCGGACTTTCCCCCACTTTCTCCTCTATAATTTTAGTATCTTTGGTTTTATGTGGAGTTCCTTGATCCACTAGACTAGAGCTTTGTACAAGGAGATAAGAATGGATCAATCCATATTATTCTACATGATAATCACCAGTTGTGCCAGCACCATTTGTTAAAAATGCTGTCTTTCTTTTTTTCCACTGGATGGTTTTAGCTCCTTTGTCGAAGATCAAGTGACCATAGGTGTGTGGGTTCATTTCTGGGTCTTCAATTCTATTCCATTGGTCTACTTGTCTGTCACTATACCTGTACCATGCAGTTTTTATCACAATTGCTCTGTAGTAAAGCTTTAGGTCCGGCATGGTGATTCCACCAGAGGTTCTTTTATCCTTGAGAAGAGTTTTTGCTATCCTAGGTTTTTTTGTTATTCCAGATGAATTTGCAGATTGCACTTTCTAATTCGTTGAAGAATTGAGTTGGAATTTTGATGGGGATTGCATTGTATCTGTAGATTACTTTTGGCAAGATAGCCAAAAGTTTTGAAGAATTTATACAATGTTGATCCTGCCAATCCATGAGCATGGGAGACCTTTCCATCTTCTGAGATCTTCTTTAATTTCTTTCTTCAAAGACTTGAAGTTTTTATTATACAGATCTTTCACTTCCTTAGTTAGAGTCACACCAAGATATTTTATATTATTTGTGACTATTGAGAAGGGTGTTGTTTCCCTAATTTCTTTCTCGGCCTGTTTATTCTTTGTGTAGAGAAAGGCCATTGACTTGTTTGAGTTAATTTTATATCCAGCTACTTCACTGAAGCTGTTTATCAGGTTTAGGAGTTCTCTGGTTGAATTTTTAGGGTCACTTATATATACTATCATATCATCTGCAAAAAGTGATATTTTGACTTCATCTTTTCCAATTTGTATCCCCTTGATCTTCTTTTGTTGTCGAATTGCTCTGGCTAGGACTTCAAGTACAATGTTGAATAGGTATGGGGAGAGTGGACAGCCTTGTCTAGTCCCTGATTTTAGTGGGATTGTTTCAAGCTCCTCACCATTTACTTTGATGTTGGCTACTGGTTTGCTGTAGATTGCTTTTGTCATGGTTAGGTATGGGCCTTGAATTCCTGATCTTTCCAAGACTTTTATCATGAATGGGTGTTGGATTTTGTCGAATGCTTTTTCCACATCTAATGAGAAGATCATGTGGTTTTTGTCTTTGAGTTTGTTTATATAATGGATTACGTTGATGGATTTCCGTATATTAAACCATCCCTGCATCCCTGGAATAAAACCTACTTGGTCAGGATGGATGATTGCTTTCATGTGTTCTTGGATTCGGTTAGCAAGAGTTTTATTGAGTATTTTTGCATCAATATTCATAAGGGAAATTGGTCTGAAGTTTTCTATCTTTGTTGGATCTTTCTGTGGTTTAGGTATCAGAGTACCTAATGTGGTTGTGGCTTCATAGAATGAGTTGGGTAGAGTTCCTTCTACTTCTAGTTTGTGGAATAGTTTGTGCAGTACTGGAATTTGATCTTATTTGAAGGTCTGGTAGAACTCTGCACTAAACCCATCTGGTCCTGGGCTTTTTCTGGCTGGGAGACTATTAATGACTGCTTCTATTTCTTTAGGGGATATGGGACTGTTTAGATCGTTAACTTGATCCTGATTTAACTTTGGTACCTGGGATCTGTCTAGAAATTTGTCCATTTCGACCAGGTTCTCCAGTTTTGTTGAGTATAGCCTTTTGTAGAAGGATCTGATGGTGTTTTGGATTTCTTCAGGATCTGTTGTTATGTCTCCCTTTTCATTTCTGATTTTGTTAATTAGGATGTTCTCTCTGAGCCCTCTAGTGAGCCTAGCTAAGGGTTTATCTATCTTGTTGATTTTCTCAAAGAACGAACTCCTTGTTTGGTTAATTCTTTGAATAGTTCTTGTTTCCACTTGGTTGATTTGACCCCTGAGTTTGATTATTTCCTGCCGTCTACTCCCCTTGGGTGAATTTTCTTCCTTATTTTCTAGAGCTTTTAGATGTGTTGTCAAGCTGCTAATGTGTGCTCTCTCCAGTTTCTTTTTGGAGCCACTCAGAGCTATGAGTTTCCCTCTTAGAAATGCTTTCATTGTGTCCCATAGGTTTGGGTATGTTGTGGCTTCATTTTCATTAAACTCTAAAAAGTCTTTAATTTCATTCTTTATTCCATCCTTGACAAAGGTATCATTGAAAAGAGTGTTATTCAATTTCCATGTGAATGTTGGCTTTACATTATTTATGTTGTTATTGAAGATCAGCCTTAGTCCATGGTGGTCTGATAGGATGCATGAGACAATTTCAATATTTTTGTATCTTTTGAGGCCTCTTTTGTGACCAATTATATGGTCAATTTTGGAGAAGGTCCTGTGAGGTGCTGAGAAGAAGATATATCCTTTTGTTTTAGGATGAACTGTTCTGTAGATATCTGTTAAGTCCATTTGTTTCATAACTTCTGTTAGTTTCACTGTGTCCCTGCTTAGTTTCTGTTTCCATGATCTGTCCATTGATGAAAGTGGTGTGTTGAAGTCTCCCACTATTATTGTGTGAGGTGCAATGTGTGCTTTGAGCTTTACTAATGTGTCTTTAATGAATGTGGCTGCCCTTGCATTTGGGGCATAGATATTCAGAATTGAGAGTTGCTCTTGGAGGATTTTAACTTTGATGAGTATGAAGTGTCCCTCCTTGTCTTTTTTGATAACTTTGGGTTGGAAGTCGTTTTTATTCGATATCAGAATGGCTACTCCAGCTTGTTTCTTCAGGCCATTTGCTTGGAAAATTGTTTTCCAGCCTTTCACTCGGAGGTAGTGTCTGTCTTTTTCCCTGAGATGGGTTTCCTGTAAGCAGCAGAATGTTGGGTCCTATTTGTGTAGCCAGTCTGTTAGTCTATGTCTTTTTATTGGGGAATTGAGTCCACTGATATTAAGAGATATTAAAGAAAAGTAATTGTTGCTTCCTTTTATTTTTGTTGTTAGAGTTGGTATTCTGTTCTTGTGGCAGTCTTCTTTTTGGTTCGTTGAGGGATTACTTTCTTGCTTTTTCTAGGGCGTGATTTCTGTCCTTGAATTGGTTTTTTTTTTTTTTTCTGTTATTATCCTTTGAAGGGCTGGATTCATGGAAAGATAATGTGTGAATTTGGTTTTGTCGTGGAATACTTTGGTTTCTCCATCTATGGTAATTGAGAGTTTGGCCAGTTATAGTAGCCTGGGCTGGCATTTGTGTTCTCTTAGTGTCTGTATAACATCTGCCCAGGCTCTTCTGGCTTTCATAGTCTCTGGTGAAAAGTCTGGTGTAATTCTGATAGGCCTGCCTTTATATGTTATTTGACCTTTCTCCCTTACTGCTTTTAATATTCTATCTTTATTTAGTGCATTTGTTGTTCTGATTATTATGTGTCAGGAGGAATTTCTTTTCTGGTCCAGTCTATTTGTCATTCTGTAGGCTTCTTGTATGATCATGGGCATCTCTTTCTTTAGGTTTGGGAAGTTTTCTTCTATTATTTTGTTGAAGATATTTGCTGGCCCTTTAAGTTGAAAATCTTCATTCTCCTCAACTCCTATTATCTGTAGGTTTGTTCTTCTCATTGTATCCTGTATTTCCTGGATGTTTTGAGTTAGGATCCTTTTACATTTTGTATTTTCTTTGATTGTTGTTCCGATCTTCTCTATGGAATCTTCTGCACCTGAGATTCTCTCTTCCATCTCTTGTATTCTGTTGCTGATGCTCGCATTTATGGTTCCAGATTTCTTTCCTAGGGTTTCTATCTCCAGCATTGCCTCACTTTGGGTTTTCTTTATTGTATCTACTTCCCTTTTTAGGTCTAGTATGGTTTTGTTCATTTCCATCACCTGTTTGGATGTGTTTTCCTGTTTTTCTTTAAGGACTTCTACCTGTTTGGTTGTGTTTTCCTGTTTTTCTTTAAGGACCTGTAACTCTTTAGCAGTGCTCTCCTGTATTTCTTTAAGTGAGTTATGAAAGTCCTTCTTGATGTCCTCTACCATCATCATGAGATATGCTTTTAAATCTGGGTCTAGATTTTCGGTTCTGTTGGGGTGCCCAGGACTAGGTGGGGTGGGAGTGCTGCGTTCTGATGATGGTGAGTGGTCTTGATTTCTGTTAGTAGGATTCTTATGTTTGCCTTTCGCCATCTGGTAATCTCTGAAGCTAGCTGTTATAGTTGTCTCTGGTTAGAGCTTGTTCCTCAGGTGACTCTTTTAGCCTCTATCAGCAGACATGGGAGGCTAGCTCTCTCCTTAGTTTCAGTGGTCAGAGTATTCTCTGCAGGCAAGCTCTCTTCTTGCAGGGAAGGTGCCCAGATATCTGGTGTTCGAACCTGCCTCCTGGCAGAAGTTGTGTTCCACTCACCGAAGTCTTAGGATCCTGTGGGGAATCCTGTATGGGTCCTTGTGGGTGTCCAGGGACTCTGCTGGCAAGGCACCCCGGTGCTTGAGTGGACCGGAAGGGCGAAATAATCTGTTCTTAAGGTTAAAGTTTCTGTCATACCACAGATCAATAATAATCATATTATTATTTGTGAAGTTAAGCCTGGGAAACACTGCAAAGGTGCATGAGTAAAAGCAGTGAAAGTGTTCAATCGAAGCAACTGAAGGAATAGACAATTTAAAAAGAGTGTTACTCTAAAATATACTGAATGAGTAAAGAAACTGAGGAAAGAACACTCATTTATCAGTTCAAGCATCCATTATCCAGTGTAGACACTGGTCTCCAGGGCCAATCTAATGGTAGACATATTAGGAGACATGCCAGAAGGAATGGTAGACTGCAAATATAAAGATAATCAAATTGTGAGTGATATGGTGGACCTGGAATCAGGGGAGAGGAACCAATGGAGGTGCTGGTCTTCTGAAGAGTGAGAGGAAAACAGTAAGATAATAAGAGAAAATTATTCTCGGGGCATGATGAATACACTGCAAAATGTGCTCAACATAGAATGTAGTCATGTCATCTAAGAAGGGGCCAGCAGGCTTTGGGAGAAACTCATTGGAATTTTGAACTTAGACATGAATATTTCAGAGTGATATACCAGAGATAAAATTTGAAATCACTAGAATAATCATCTCAAGCACTATATATAAGATGGAATGGAGAGCTTGGGTTCAGGAAAAGCATAATGGAAGACATGAGAGGAGAATCTAAACAGTATGGAATTACAACAAAAAGGAACAGAGATTTTTCACATGTTGAGAAAAGTCAACTATATCCAACTGAAGACCCCACTGTGTGTATTACTGTAGTTTACTTCAAACTTTAGATAAACCATCCAGCTATGTTCTAAACTAAACATAGAAATGCAAATATAGTTGCTAAAGGCTAATTTTCATAGATGATTTTAATAGCATCAAAATGATAGCTGCTATAATTAGGTCATCTTATAAATATGGCCTGAGATTTTGGTAAGTTAGCTAAGAATAATCACTGTATAAAAAATGGAATGTTGACAGGTTCATTATAAATCTGGAATAATTGGTATAAAATCTGAACATCTACGGACTATGAATATACACAAACTAGTCTAATATAAAACATTTAAGAATAGGGTCACTGCTTTTTTAAAAATCAAAAGGTAATGAACTACCCTTGCTAAAAATTATAATTTAGATGCAGAGTTTTCTAGAGCAATTTCTCATGAAATTGGGAAGCAACCTAGTTCTCTATTTAATGCTAGCTCTTAGCAATGGTCAACAAATCTGAAAAAAATTACAAAATGTATGATATTATAAATAATCCCACAATAATACAAGTTAAAAACAGTGTCAAAGGATTTAATCTATAATGGGAGATAGCCCTCCTCCTAGTTATCACAGATTATCAAATAAAGTCTTGGTATGAGAAATGGGTTACCTGTCCTGAAGTTGTTTGCCAATGAGGCCTTATAGACCTGAAACATTACAAGCTATTGTCATTGGTCTTGATTACCCCACAATACAGAACTATGTTTGTTGATTATTAAGACCAAGAAACTTTGACAAGATAGATCATAGAAACTAGGGGAGAACCTAGTATTATTCTGCCAGATAGACATAGTAACCTGACTCCGAATTATTTAATATTATACCCACAGATTAATGCCTCTCATGCCCTCTGTATAAAAGCTTCTTTGAGCAGTAGATGATGAATAACATGGAGAATCACAAATAATCAATGTATAGGATGCTCAACCCTAAATTGCTCACATTTATTCTCTCAAGGATCAGGTATCCTAGAAGACTGAGATGGAGAGATTGTGAGAGCCAACCAAAGGCAGGAGAAGGTCATAGTGAGAAGTGTTTTCAGGATACAACACAGCTTGTTATTAAAGGTTTGGCAGTTGCATTTATGAACTCATAGTAGTTGTGATAACATACTCAGGACCCCTGCTAGAACATGCTAGACAAAATACTAGCATAGAGAGGGCAGATGGACACAGAGCTCCATCACTGGCTGAGGAGCTACTGGCAAATGATAACTTCTGGGGGATGGGTCCTCAAGGATGTGGTAGCTATCTATACTGCAGTAGATGCCCTACACCATACATATGACACATGCTGGCAGCACTTATGGACTAGGTAGAGGAGAAGAAGAAGAAGGAGAAGAAGAAGAAGAAGAAGAAGAAGAAGAAGAAGAAGAAGAAGAAGAAGAAGAAGAAGAAGAAGAAGAAGAAGAAGAAGAAGAAGGAAGAGGAGGAGAAGGAGGAGAAGGAGAAGGAGGAAGGAGGAAGGAGGAGGAGGAGGAAGAGGAGAAGGAGGAGGAGGAGAAGGAGGAGAAGGAGGAGAAGGAGAAGAAGAAGAAGAAGAAGAAGAAGAAGAAGAAGAAGAAGAAGAAGAAGAAGAAGAAGAAGAAGAAGAAGGAGGAGGAGGAGGAGGAGGAGGAGGAGGAGGAGGAGGAGGAGGAGGAGGAGGAAGAAGAAGAAGAAGAAGAAGAAGAAGAAGAAGAAGAAGAAGAAGAAGAAGAAGAAGAAGAAGAAGAAGGAAGAAGAAGAAGAAGAAGAAGAAGAAGAAGAAGAAGAAGAAGAAGAAGAAGAAGAAGAAGAAGAAGAAGAAGAAGAAGACAATGAAGAAGAAGACAACGAAGAAGAAGAATTTGAAGGGGATGATGATGTGGAAGATAGGGTAGAGGTTGAGTGCATCAGAGAATGAAAGATGGACTTGATTTTTAAGTAAAAGGACTTTTAGAGTGACTTAAACCAGAATAATGATAGAAAATGGGAGTTCAAGCACTGGTTCGGGTTTTCTATCTGGCTTTCTCACTGGTAAATACATTTTAAACATGAAATAGAAATTGAAAAAAATGATGCAAAATCTACTGTGTTTTGGACAGCTACACTTTTAAATTTTATCCCTCACATTTTTTTCCAGTTTGTTCCCTTCTGAACTTCTTTCTTTTTAACTATTTTCAACTATTATTGTAACAAATATTAACAGAGAAAAAATATAACTTTGTGTACAGGAGGAGTGAGTCAGCATGTTCTCACTAAGTGGCCTACAATGCCCCACAAATGTGCAGCAGGCACTTCCACATTTACTAATCCAGAACCTGTCTGACACCTGGAGATAAATAAAGACAGAGCCTGTGATGGGGTAGCCAATCTACTGGTGCCATCTGTTTCCCAGACCAAGAGGACAGGAAGTGGGAGGAGGGGATAAAGGCACTCTCCATTGTAACAATAAAGAAGTCTGCTTTTGTTCCTGCTTCTGTTCCTCACATGGCTCCAGGAGTCTGAGTCCTTGTTTCTGTGCCTTCTCAGCCTCTATCCCTAAGGATCATTGGGGGTTAAGGATCATTGGAAGGACTAGGGCAATGTTTGTGAATCCTACTCAATCCAGTTTACTAAATATTTATTTCAAGTTCAGCTGCACAAAAGGTAAAGAACAAAATAACTTGTCCAGGTAAGTGCAATCCACATTGCCATATAAGCAATTAAAACTGGTTTATGATTAAAAAACACAAGATTGTCAAGTGAGATATAGTTTTGTTTTGTAAAGTAAACCTGAAGCAGTCTAAAAAGCGCCATAGAGAAACTTACCATGACTGAACAACTGAGTAGAGAGGCTAAAGCAAAAGGACTGCCATGAGCTGGAGGCCAGCCTGAGCTCAGAGTGACATTCCATCTGCCTCAAGACGAAAATTTTAAGCTTTTAAATAAAGAACTGAACTGTACCCTCAAAAAGGTGAGTAAGATTCAATGCAGGGGGCTTAAAAGAACTCTAGAGAGATCAACAGACAATGAGAATGACAAAGTATGTAATATTGTTGGTGGACTGGGTTGTCCAATGTAATTTTAAGCACTTACAAAACATGACTCTCACCAGAAAGAGAACTTGTGGTAAAGCATTCACAATCAACTCACTTATTCTCCAAAACAATCATATAGGATGAATCCTATTTTCATTATTGTTTCACAGAGCAAAAAGCATAAAAACAAACTGAAACGAAGTGGGTTGGTAAAGAATAGATCTGGAATCTGAACCATATGATATGGCTTCAGATCTGAGACTCTAGCACTTTAATTAGGACTAGGGGCACAGGACAGAGCTATAGGGCAGAAGGATTTGAAGCATGATTGTAAAACTTGGCAGTTTACTGTAAATGCACAGGAAATTCTTTGAGGTTTTAATCATTGAAAACAGATATGACAAACCTGGCACTGTTACTCTGGATACTAGAGAGGAAACTGCTACCATATTATTTTTTTCCTTTTCATATGTGCTACATAGTTAACAGACGTGCACGTGACACACAACCCTAGTGTAGGTGACACACCCTGGCTTTTGAATAGCACTTCCTCACTGTGCTAATATTTTGGGTTTAAAAGTGAAAACATTACAAAATGGAAACATACTGGTTGCTTGGTTTATATACTTTCTTTTTTCTCTGTGCCATAAAGCACCCACATTGAGGTCACTTCTCCAGATAGCTCAACAGTGGCCTGATTCCCTGGCCTCTCCTAGGCTTACACAGGCATTGTTTCTCCTCAGCTGCCACTGCCATTTCAAGCTGAGTATGCGTGCCATACTTTCATGTAGCAATGTGGGCAACTGTTCAGAAAAGGTCCTTGGGCTTCCAATTAAAGATTGTTCAATGAACATAAAAATTCAAGCATTCGAATAGTGACATTAAATGCCTGGTGGGTTGTTGATAGGCTTGTAAGGGTTTGCCAAGCTTTAATAAGACCCATATCAAGAAAACACAAAACTCTTCAGATCACTCTGTAAACATTTGGCTACAACTGAATTTAAGAAAACAGAGAGCAGCATTTCACTGGCCTATTCTTTCCAGATGGCTTTCATGTCACAAAATCAGCAACATATGTTGGCCGATCCAACTGACCTTCAGGCAGAAATTTGAATATTTCAGGTATATGTCACAACTCCTCTTTGGCTTTAGTCTGCAGACAAAGAGGGAGGGAGGGAAAGAGGGAAGGGAGGGGGAAAGAGAGGGAGAGACTCAGAGATAGACACAGGGAGAGGGAAAGAGGAAACATTATTGTTATTAGCACATTGTGCTAAGCACCTGATACAATGTTAGGCACTTTAGAAATGTCCAATTGATTTGAATGCTGATAAGGCAGCTAGGAATAAGTACATCTCCAAGCATTAGTAATTATGAGAAATCAGAAGTGGGTCTGATCACACCAAGTTACAGCTGAATATCAAATGCCTACAGATGGTTAAGGAAAGAATTGAATTTTAAATAGTGGTGATGTAGCTCCGCATAAATGACCCCTCACCTCTCTTCCTTGCACACACAACTTAAATTGCATCCCTAATGCTGCTTCTTCACCACTCACCTGACCACAGTGACAGATTTTACCACTGTAGACGATAGTCTCCAAGTTTCCATTTTAAACAGTAATTTTTGAACTTTAAATTCAGCCATCTAAGCTTGATCCAAATCTTAACATGTCATATGGACCAATGACTCAGGGGCCATTATTTAAAAAAAAAAGGAAAAGGAAGAGGAAAAGAAAGAGTATCTGAAGTACTTTAAGGAGAGTTCTGAATAAAAAGGTATAGTGTTCCTGCTTCTTTTCCCTATCCCTGCTGTAAGAGTTGTGTGAGAGTTGACCTAAAACTTTGCCTATGCTGACTTTGATCCAAGTGAATAAAGGGTATCTCTATTCACTTGAATTAGAATTATGTCAGAGCAAATATTTAAAAGGGTGAATAAAGAACAATGCTCTCTCAAAAGAAAAAAATGTTAGAATAACTGCAGAATAATCCTGTGAGAATGGCATGATGCCATCAGTGTCTCCAATAAGAGCAGCCCGGGGTTTCCATGACTGCCCATCACATTTTAAGCCACGAATGTGGCATATGGAATAAATTGTAAAAGTTACCACTGAAATCTTATAAAATTGTTTTTTTTAATTGATAATATACTTGTTTATAAATTAAGATACATTTCTGATTTGCTTGTTCTTGGGATTGCTTATCTTCCATTTAAACAGTTCTATTGGCACTGCTTTGAAAGCATTGTCCTATTTTCTCTAGGTAGGAAGGATTTTGGTTGGCCACTTGCTGGTTGTATACTGATCCTTTATCCCTAGAATGACAATACAAGATCAACATTTGATTGTTCTGCCATCTCTCTTCCTTTCTCCAGTTATTACAGAGTATTTATAAGAAATATGTTAGTTGTTGAAAGTGATTCTCTGTTTTCGAGTAAAAACCTTGTATGTGAACTTTATGCTCTCAATTTGGAAAACTCTGACTGTTATACTTCGAATACCACATTAGAAACTTAGTGGGGGAAGGGGAGGGATTTCTAGTCTCACAAAGGCAGGTAAGGATTGATAAACCTTAGAAATTAAGGAGTCCAAATACGTAAAGGAACTCTAAAATATCAGTTTCCTCTAAACTGATACCTTTCATCTCAGAGAGAAGGTTATAAAGAAATCTAGGGAGAGGTGAAACATCTTATCCAGCATGGGAGTTCCTTAAGCTTAGGAAGTAAACTCAAAGGTCTCAGAAGTACCTGAAGCTAACCGGATTCACCAGGCTCCTCCCTCTTCAAGCATGTATAAGCAGTAATAAGGGATGCTATCAGATAAGCCATGCTGCATAGAAGTTCACGCTAGTAGCAATACATAAACAGGGAACTGCCTAGTGGCGTGAAAGAGATACTCCAACCTGCTAAGCTGCCTGCAAGTGTGGAGTGAACACTAGATTTCCCGGTCTTCTAAGCTGCCACCCATGCTGGGGTGGGCTTTAGTGATGAGCTATAATTTCTACTGCTGTAAGTAACCCATCATCCATATTCTTACTAGTAACCCCAGTGACACTCATTTCACCAAGTTGAAACTTAGGTAACCCCATTTTGATATGTCATTGGTACAACATTTGTTCATTTCTCCTCAGAAATAGTTTCACACAACAGGAAGAAATGTCCCTTAAGGAAATGTGAGGTTTAGCTTTTCAGAACTCATAAAAGGTAAAATGCTAATCCTAATGCTTTTTGTGCATCCTAAGATACCTAATAAGTTGGTGAATACTCACCAAGCTTCCCAAGATAAAGACTTCGCTCTAAGTTTTGAGGGTGTGATTCCTAATCTAGTGACTCCCACATATCTCCTGTCACCACCACGCAGCTGCATATACATGAGGGAAGTGACAGAGGATCACATATAACACTTTGGAAAGGGGCCTGCATAAGATTCATGATCATCTCTCTGCAAACCAGTCACTGTGGGGTTTAGAAAGGTGGGAAGGGGAGAGGAGATAGCCTGTCCTCCTCAGAGAGGTAAGATTTCAAGAGTCAGAGTCTACAGCTCAGACTAGTGTGTAAGGCTGGTGTATACCCGGATGTCTCAGGGTACCTGTGCTTATTTGATAGTACAAAGCCAGGTTTCTACTAGATTGTGATATCTCCTTTTCTCATACTCTTGAGACCTGCTGTTTTTCAGACAAGACAGACACAAGCACATTAACTTATAGTCAACTCTCCAAAATACAAAGTCCGTCAGGGTGAGGGAGCAGTTTACCAAACAGCAATTTTAAAAACCACAGTGTCAGTGCTTTATCACTGCTAGTATGTGACCAGTGTAGAGTCATTTTATAGCGAGGGAAAAATGGGCTTCTTACACTTGTCTAGAAGATTTACTTTAATCAGGGAAGAGAAGGTATAGGAAAAAAATTAGTCTGATTCTTAAAAAGTAATGCTTTATTCTCCAGGAAAAAAATGTAAACCACTCTATAGCCCAAGCTGGCTTCAAAGTCCTGGTGATCCTCCTGCCTCGGCTTTATGGGTGTTAAGATTATAGGCATGAGGCACCACATGTGGCTTCTATTTTGGGGGTGAAAATTTCAATTAGCCTAGATAATCAGATCAGAGGTAGGATTTTAAATTTAATTTCAAAGTGAAAATTGGGACTTGCCTTTTTACTATCCCAACAGAATATATCCAACCTAATTGTAAAATATTATGATTCCCTTTATACTATAGGCATTTATTAAGGTCAGATCCTCAAAACTCAAATAAAGTTACTACTGGATGAATCAATACATTGGAAGGTCTGTTTACATATGTGTAGGACTTCAACTGCATAGAAACTTGCTGACATGAAATACATAAAAGTCCGAAGAAAATGATGACATCATTCTTCTTTCACAATATTTGCCACAGTTATACCACTGGCTCCCTTTGATACCAGGTTTTGATAACTATACCCACCATTTTTTCACACCAAGTTTGCATAAATTTCCCATTGCATTTCAAAACATCAATATTGAAACTCATTGTTGATTAAAAGATGCAACACAATTTTGAAAAGTTATCTTAAAATCAATGATTGTCCTACTACAAACAATGAAGCGGGATAATCATTGATTTTAAGACAACTTTTCATATTTTACTCTGATTGAGAGACTATTATAAGGTATTTTTCATCTTTCCTCTGTTTTGGTGACAATGTTGTTAAAGTCATAGCCAGTGCCACCATAACTTGATCAAAGTCCATGGCTGCCAAGGCTGCGCTGTTACTTGCTGCTCCTGTACTGTTAAATGGACATGGCGTCCAATCACCTCTTAAATATTGCTTTTAGCCTTGCTCAGAGAAGCTCCTTTTTACAATGACCATCAGTGAATTCAGAGACACATGGAAGCTCATGATGTTTAAAATAAATCACTGCTTAGTGTTCAGCTCTAAGAGGAACCATCCATCCCCTCTCAGGACATTTCAGAAGATGAGGAAAGGCTATAAGGTCCACAGGGTAGAGAGAAGGGCACTGCTGTGTCATCTTTTGGGCACTATTAAGAAGCAGCTATGATAATATTGAAATAATAGCTGTGTTTGTATATGCTGGGCCTGTCAGAGGTCAGTCATGTCTGAGCAAAGGCCCTACCCCTCCAGAAGGAACTTTTGGCTATGAATGGAGGGCTGCTGGAGACAGAGTCATTGTCTTCAGCAGTGTGGCTTCTTGTGAGTTTCTCATACTCCTGTAGATCTTCATCCAGGCTCACTTAGAAGGCCCTGGACATAGAAGAAAAATAAAGCAAAAGAAAATATTCTGGAAATAGAAACAGGATTTGTGTGGAGGCAGAAGTAGGAGGGGGAAGTAGATAAGACAGAGAAGAAGGATATGAACAAAATGCATTTTATAAACAGATGCAATTATTGACAAATCTTTGTTTCAAAAAGAGCAAAAATTATTTTATTTAAGTAGTATATATTAACACAGCTCCATACATGAGCACAGGTCAGATCCAACTATGTTGGATCTATTTTTCCCCTACATACACACATCTCCCCATCTGTTAATTATAATTAAATATTCAGATCAAGCTTTGTTTTAATTTCCAGAATTAAGGCAGGACATATAATTCTTTAGCTTTTGTGTCTGATTTATTTCAGTTAATATAATGTTCTCAACTTTCATCTAAATTTCTGAAATTCTAGGATTTCATTCTACTTTATGGCTGTATAATATTCCCATATATGTGTATATATATAACATATAATGTATTTTATTTATCAAGACATCTCCCATTTGGCACCCAAGATAGTTCTATGTCCTAGTTATTCTAAATAGTTTTACAATAAATATGGGTGTGCTTATATCTCTCTGGTATGATTTCATTTCCTTTGAATATATGTCCAGAATTGGAATTCCTGGACTTTGTGATTGATCCAATTTTTGGTTTTGTAAGGAACTTTATATTGTTCCCTGTAACTTCTATAGTAATTTGCTATTCTCACCTACAGTGGATAGGACTTGCTTTTCCTCTGTATCCTCATCAGAACCTGTTGTGCTGTGTGAATATTCTGTTACTGCTGTGAAGCTGCACATGGCTGTCATTTTCCAAGCATCACTCATTGAACATACCTTCTGTTCTCTGGTGTATGCTGTTCCTTTGTTGCAAATCATTTGGCTATAAAGGCATAGGTTTAATTCTGAGCCTTTATTTGATTCATGGACCTGTATTTATCTTTATTACAAGTACCATGCTGTCTTAATTATTATAGCTATGCAATATGCTTTAAATTCTGGCATTGTGGTACTTCCAACTTCATTCTTGCTACTTGAAATTGTATTTGGGGTCTTTTGTGCTTTCATATGAACTTTGGGGCTATGTTTTAAAATTCTATGAAAATATTAAGTCAACTTTTTATGTTCTTTTCAGGAAAAAGAAAAATAAGAATGAAGAGTGTATTGCTGATACACTTCCAGCCTGTAAGTGCAGGAAGCAGACCTCAGCTTTGCTTCCTAGCAGACTCATAAACCAGCCAGCCAAACTTAGTCTAAAGCTCTGAAGTGAATTCTGACTGCCACTAGGAGTCCCAGATTGGAAATCTGAGAATCAAAACAAATCATCCCCAAATTACAGCTTCAAAAACCCTGCAACAAAATTCTAGGTCAATATCAGTTGGGAACATAATCTCAAGTAAGACAATTCCAAACTTGAGAACTTAGAAAGTAAAATATTAGTAGTAAGCAATAATGGCTATTATATAGAGATGAAACTCAGATTTGACAAAGCTGTGTGGCTAGAGGCAGCAAACATCCCAAATCTGTTCAAAAGTCCTTAAAATTTCTTTCCATAAAAATGGGACTATTTTGCCATTTACACTCTTTTTATGTCTCCCACCTATTAGTTCAAAATTAGGAACCGTTTTGAAAACTAAATTAAGTGATCTCAATTTAGGATGGGTGGACCTGACTGATTTGCTGGTGTGTGTGTGATGACATCTAGTTTGTGGTGCTTATGAAAAATGAATTCCTTTGGAGTGTGGGTCACACTTCACCACCATGAATGTTGTTCTTTGACCACCATGAATCAAGAAGTTTATTTGATTCTATCATCATTTTGCAGCCTGAGTATTCATGAAGCCTAAACTTGCACCAATACTTTCAGGACCAACATTAAGAAGGAAGAATTTTTACCAGATTCTCTTCAGGGACTACTACATAACAGGAGCAAGAGAAAGGTATTGTCCCATTCTTAAGCACTCAGCATTGTGATGAAGGTGACATTGGCAGACTGTATGTGGCAGACCAATAATTGGGAAAGCCATTAGGATCATTTAGATTGCATAAGAACTGTGGTTTAATAAAGAAAATATCACCATTATACAACAGGAAATATTTCTTTTGAGCATCCTTCCAGTGTATTTTGCAAAATTCTTCCTTCTATAATCCAGCTATTATACTTAAAAGACTGCTTATTGGACTTAAAAGTTTTTTTCAACATTTGGGATTGAAGAAATTGTAAAGTAACAAATGTAATATCATTCTGTTGGATTAAATAATCCAATCCAATAATCTTTGTAATCTAGAAAAGATCCCAATTGTTAACCTAATATTCACCCCATTCTTCTGCACAGTGTCCACTGAAGAGTGTCCTAGACACCATTGTCGATGAAACATTCATCCTGACAATGCCCAAATATGCCTAAAATTGCAGATGATGGTTGTGAGCTTTTCCGCCTGCTTATCTGTCTGCCTTCCATGTGACCCTAAATTAGGCATCAGAAGGTATAGTGTGTAATACAGATTCCAGGCACAATATACCTTCTCGCAATTAGTTGAAAGTGCTGTTTTGTAATTAAAGGGTGAAGTGGGGCATGATGAACATATGGAAAAGGAGACCCTTAATAAGTGATGGAGCCTTCAAAAGAAATTGCTAATTAGTATGCATTTGATGTGCACTATACCAATTTTAAGACTTTGCCTTGAATAAATTGCTATGTTGGGTGTTCGAAGGAGTGGTGAGATTAGCATTTACAAAGGGGGCAATTTTCTGTCTTCTTGACTCTGTTAAATGGAGGAAATAACTTCCAAGACTGGAGCAGTAGTTAGCCCATCAATCATTCTCACAGCTGGAAACTGGGGATCCCAAATGCAGAGATCAGTTAATCCGTCAGCTAATAAGTTCATAGTGGCACCATATGGCGTGGGGCCACTCCACACTGGGAGAAGGACAGAACTGTTTACACAGGCATGCTGCTTTCTCAGGTAGCTCCCTGCTGACAGAAACCTTTGTTCTGAAGGATCAATTTACTTTGCACAGTAAATTGACTGAATTGATCAGTTCAGAGCATATAATTGTTGGCTAATCCTGTGGAATCATGTCCCATCCATGTGAGTAGGACAAAGGGGTGCTGCCCATGGCTTGGTCTCAGGCTCCATCCTGGGGCTATTCTCATCAGACAGACTGGACACTGATTAAAGGACCAGCAGAGAGTAGAGATGTAGTGAGCATTGACTTCAAAGAGACGAGAAACTGTGCAACGTCTAGAAGGCCGTCTCTACTCAACTGATATCATGACATAACAAATTAAAAACAGTCAGTCTAAACAATTTAGAACCAGGTATTTTCAAAACTCTGAAATGAAAAGTTACTGTTTGTCTCCAGAGCTAAGTTTCACTACTCATGTTCACTCCCAAAGTTACCTTTCGTTTTGGCAATGAAAGGAACTGAAAGAGAAAAGGAAGTTTAAGGTGCATGTCCAGGAAAGCATAAACACTGAAAATGAAGTGAGAGATACATTTCTTAGACAGTGTGCTCTAGTGGAGGAGGCATCCACTGTTCTTCCTGTGCATAGGGTATGGGAAAATTCATCAGAGCCTTTCAGAGCAAATGGGAGCAAAATCTTCCCATTTCTAGCACACTGGTATGAATCCTGGTGCTTTGTTCCATAGGAGTGTTTGATCTGACTTTGTTTTTTCCTTCTCACATACAAAATAAAAGAAGAATAAATAAAATGAAAAAAAAATCCACCAATAGAGATAAATGTTGGACATAGTTCCCTTCAACTAAAGTTTTTCTTCAAAAGCTAGTGTCAATAGAATCATTTCACATCAATGGTTTGAAAAGAGACTTGTGTTCAATAGGAACTGAGGCCATTTGGTGTCGCTGAGCAGACATTTGCTTATTAAATGTCTGGGCACTAATGAACTTTATAGACCTGCCCTGAGAATTTCTACCAATTAGAGGGCTTTTTATTTTTATTTTTTTTACCTATTTTATGGAGAATAAATGTCTGAGATTTGGTTCATATGGAGAAATAGCAGCAGATTTGACAGCATGTGAACTCTTAGAAGTTATTTTAATCTTGCTCATTATGTAAACCAACATATGCTTGGTGATGTTCTAACCATCAGAGAGAGGGACATGCTCTATGGTAGATAATTCCAAATGATCTAATATTATTTATCTCTAAGTACTCTGAGTGTATTTCCCCAAATTTCTCTGGAACTGAAATTTTTCCCTTTTATTGTCTTTTATTTCTATCACTGCATCCACAGTTCCCAGGATTCCATGGTGTTTTAAAAAGCAAAAATCAAGGAATATTTGTTCTGATTTATTTTAGTAAGCATTGTTATGAAAATAAGATAAAGTATAAGTAGTTCTGTAAATATATTTTCATATTAAACTTGTAAAGTTAAAAAGAAAAGTAGCATATTGTGTCCTGGAAAGATCATAAGCAAGAGTCTCCTATGAAAACAGGCACTCTGCCAAACTCCGGTCAAAGAGAAAAATAAAAAGGCTTTTGTGTATTTTGATAAATTTCCTCTCTCAACTGTTACTGGTTTGGAGTGTCCCTCTCTGTACATTGCATATGAAGTAAGCTTTAATTCCTTCTGAGTCATTCATATGACATGTGTCCATTCTTTGACTAGCCTAAATGAACACCCTGAAGTCAACTGGAATTCCCAGGTACTGAACCTCCAACATAAAATAGATTCATAGGCTTGTTTCATATCTCACCAAATACCCAGCTCATACTCATCTCAACATTTGCTTCATTGTGGAAATCATTGCAAAGTTTGAAATCAAAGACAAAACTTATAGTGATCGAGTCATACATGCTACCTATTCATGGCAATAACTATTCTCTAGTTAGTGGTAAGCAAAGCTTTATAAATATAGTGACTCATTTTAATTATTCTTAATATATAAGTGATAGATCTGGAGAAGTTACATCTTACCAAAGTATTTCCAAACTTTGTAGCCATTTCTCTCCCTTGAGTACATTTACATCTTCCTTCCCTCAACTGACGTGATAGTTTATATTAGTTTTCTGTAAATCTCTGGGAATTTCTTTAGTCAGAAAATGGAGAAAGCATGTCACAATTTTCAATAACCTGTCCCAACATCTAGGACCAATTTCCAACTCATTATCCTAAAATCTTTACATGGAATCTCCAACAATTTAGCCTTTTCATTTTGTTTTAATTAGCAAAGAAGAAAGATGCAAGGAAAAATATAGGCTTGCTTCTCCCCTTTGTCACTGCTGACCTGCTTGTCCCTGGGCCTTTCTTCTGAACACAAAGAAAACTTCTCTGCCACCTCATTATAGATTGTACTGTTCACAAACTATCTCTGGAACACATCATTAATGTGTTTTTTTTTTTTTCCTCTGTAGCCTCAGACTAAAGACATGCCTATTCAAGAGCTTGAGAAATATTCTGTTTTTCTAGCTTTGGATATGTGGATTTGTCTTTAGACTTCTTCATAGACTGGGGCAAGAGAAAGATCAAGACCCAGGATGCTTACTGTTCGCTGAGGCTGCAGTATCGGTCTGTCAACCTAAAATGACATTCCCACATTTATAATTTCTATTTCTCAACTTCGTTTATATCCGCTTCCATGATCTCTATGCATTCCACTGTGTAATCTGCTTGTTGTTGATCCCAGCCCCCAAATGTAAGCCATGGTAAGATCGACAGATTTACCTGCCTCGTTCACTGCTATGTCACAGAATTTTGAATAGCACCAAGAACATCAGAAATACTGTTTAGGTCCCTATGCAAAATTTATCTGCAAAATGGAACCCCACATATCAGTGAAAATCTACCATAGACAATTATTTAAAAACTCATTATTTCATATCTTTTGTGAATTTACTTGACAATTGATTCTACAGATGCTCAGTTTAAGAGTGGGGATTGTCAGTGAGTTGAAGGCACTGCTGTGAGTTAGAACAGAAGTAATCAGACTGAATTATCAGCGAATTGTAGAAGCTGCTGTGCATAAGACTAGATACAGGAAAATAAGAAGAGTGAAATTCTTTTTTGGGGAGTTAACTTTTTGAAGGTTTAGTTAAACATCTCTTATGGTTAAAAATATAAATATTAATAATGGGCTTAGAATCTAGTTGTATGTTACTGTGAGATAATGCCTGAGAAAATCAACGAAAGATTTTTCCCAATCTGTAGGTTGCTGGTTTATCCTATTGACTATATCCTTTGCCTTACAAAAACTTTCCAGTTTCATGAGCTCCCATTTATCAATTCTTGATCTTAGAGTCAGAGCCATTGGAGTTCTGTTTAGGAAGTTTCTCCCTGTGCCAATGAGTTTGATGCTCCTTCCCACTTTCTGAACCAGGTTCAGTGTACCTGGTTTTATGTTGAAGTCCTTGATCCACTTGGATGAGCTTCATGCACAGTTGACAAATATGGATCTATTTTGATTTTTTTCTACATATAGATAGCCAGTTAGACCAGCACGATTTATTGAAGATACTGTTTTTTCCATTGTATGTTTTTGGCTTCTTTTTAAAGATCAAGTTTCCATAGGTGTTTGGGTGTACTTTTGGTTCTTCAATTCTATTCCAGTGATTGACTGTCTTTGTACCAATGCCATGCAGTTTTTATCACTGTTGCTCTGTAGTATAGCTTGAAGTCAGGGATGGTGATTCCCTCAGAAGTTCTTTTTTTTTTTTTTTTTTTTTTTCCGAGACAGGGTTTCTCTGTATAGCCCTGGTTGACCTGGAACTCACTTTGTAGACCAGGCTGGCCTCGAACTCAAAAATCTGCCTGCCTCTGCTTCCCGAGTGCTGGGATTAAAGGCGTGTGCCACCATGCCCAGTAGAAGTTCTTTATTATTATTATTTTTTTATTTTCTTTTTAGCGACACCATGACCAAAACAACTCTTTTTAACTCTTTTCTTTTCTTTTTTTTCCAATTTATTTATTTTTATTAGATATTTTCTTTATATACATTTCAAATGCTATCCGGAAGTTCCCTATACCCTCCCCCGTCCTGCTCCCCTACCCAAGATACAATTTGCAAAACACAAGAAAATCAAGAAGAGGGAAGACCAATGGGTGGATACTTCTTATTGTTAAGAATTGTTTTCACAGCTGGGCATGGTGGCGCATGCCTTTAATCCCAGCACTTGGGAGGCAAAGGCAGGCAGATTTCTGAGTTCGAGGTCAGCCTGGTGTTGAGTCTGTAGATTGCTTTTGGTAAGATGGCCATTTTTATTATGTTAACTCTCCCAATCCATGAACATGGGAGATCTCTCCATTATACATGGCATTAAGTGGAGGGATGGGGGGTGCCACCCAACAGTCAAAAATCCTGTCTGAAAGAACTACAGGAACAAAAATGGAGAACTGAGGAAAAGGAGGTCCAGTGAAAGGCACAAATTGAGATCCTGCTCAGGAGGAGGCACCAAGGCCTGACACTATTACTAATGTGTGTTGTGCTTACAAACAGGCTTATCATGACTGCCCGTCAAAATGCCCAACAAGAATCAGATGCAGATATTTACATCCAACCAGTGGACAGAAGATGATGACTTCTGTGGTTGAACTAGGGAAAAGCTGGAAGAAGCTGAGGAGGAGGGTGACTCCATAGAAAGACCAGCAGTCTTAATTAACCTGAACCCCCATAATCTCTCAGATACAGAGCCACCAACCAGGCAGCATACACAAGCTGATATGAGCTCCCCCCCCCCAAAACACACACACATATACAGGAGAGGACCTCTGGTTCTGGACTCAGTCAGAGCAGGTGCACCTAACCCTTGAGAGACTTGGGGCCTCAGGGAGTGGGGAGGTGTGGTGGTGGTGGGACATCCTCTTGGAGATGTGGGGTGGGGGCAGATGGGGGAAAGAAGGTGTGGGATGTGGAACATCCCACAGAGGGTGGATCGGGAGGTGGATAAAGTATGGACTGAAAAAAAAGATTAAAGAACAAAAAAAGTCAATAAATTTAAACCATCTGATAAACTGAAAGAAAGGAAAAAAGAAAGACTTATTTGGGCTCACAATCTCAATGGGTTTGGGTCATGGTAAGTTGACTGTATTACTACCAACCTTAAGTAAGGCAGGTACCATGGCATCAGGAGTATACAGTGAATGGAGCATGGCTCATGATGAATAGGAGCCAGAAAGAGAGGAAGGAACTAGGACCTGGTCATATCCTTCAAAGGCACTCAGCCACTCCTCTACTGCCTCCCTCTAGAACCAGTATTCCATTGTCCAATTCAGAGTGAACTCATCAATGCTTTCACCCATTGATATAGTTAATTCCTTCCTAATCCCATTACCTCTGGATGGTACCACCAGCTATAGAGCAAGCCTTCAAGATACAAGCTCTGACAGGAGCAACCAATATCCAAAACGCAACAATTCATATAAAATTTCATGATGGCTAAGAGACTGATCATCACCTTTGGACATAGGAAGATTAAGATATTAAGTGTTCCATTTTTACTGAGCAAATGTATCACACATAAATTTTGTAGTTTATGTAGTTATACAAATAAACTACACAAAATCATTTCCCTGTAAATGCTTATGTTCCAAGATGGCTGGAATCAGTGCTAACCCAGCTAGTAAAATCTGATTTTGTTCATCTTTCAATGCCACCCCTCTACAATTTGGTCACCTCAAATAAGTGTTTTAATTCTGCCTCCCTAGAAGAATAACAAAAATTAGTAACTGCTACAAATGAGATGTTTTACACTTTGCCCACATGCCACTAACCTTATCTGCATCTAATCAAATTAAAATCAAGTTAATGTACAACTGAATGAAAAGGAGATAAAATTCTCCATTTCAACACAACATGCCTTACATTTGTACCAAACTGGGAAATAACACTAGTAAGAATTACAACTGTCTTTCTGCTTCCTTCCCTACCTACATCTTCTTTTCCACAAAGCCATGAAAACTACACTCCAGTATAACCCTTCAAATGAAGAGGCTTGCCATAGCAACTACTGCTTTTCTCCCTGACTAATCCACACTGGCAATATGATGCATGATGATGGTGTGCAAGTGATAAATCCTAACCAAAGGAAAGGGAAAGGTGGTGTTATTACTCCTATTGATATTCAGGATGTCAGTATGGATAGGGTATTTTGTACCACTCCCATCATCCTGGTATGTGTGCACGATTATTCAGAAATGAACAGAGAAGCAAGAAGTTGCTTCTGATTCATTTGCAACAGTAGTCTGAATAATTCATATGTGTAAAAGGAACTAAAGGAAACCATGGGGCTCTAGTAATTTTTTTCTTTAAGATATTTAGTAGGAAAAGAAAAGAAAACTAGTGTACTTCAATAAGACATCATAAAGATCTTGATGTTTTGAAGGGATTATGTAATTCCTTGGATAAATGCTAAAACATACGTTTACACTCCTTGGACATAACTTATTGTCTAATTTAGATTGCTAGAACAAAATACAGTTTTGAAACACACTCATTCCTCTTGTTTTTGAATGTCTCAAAGGTCCAGAATTTAAAACTGGAACATTTCGAGTCTGGAGAAGATTCTTCTCATTAACAGATGGCTGCTTTCACTGCATGGTGAAATGGCACTGGGCTGAGTGGGCTCTGCCCACTTCTTGTTCTTTTAATGGTATCCATCTTGTCACCGATTCCCTACTCTCACAACACAGGTAAATATAATTACCTTTCAAAGCCCCAAACGCTGTACATTAGAACTCAGCTATGAATATAAGAAGATAAATATTTATGCTATTGTACTTATAGACAGCCTCATTTAAAATGTTTTCTTTCTAAAAATGCCTTTATATGTTGAGTTCTTATATACAAAAATAATGGTTTTTTATCTCCTATGTGAGAGATAAAGTTTTCACCTTTTTTGTTTAGAAAAAAATGTAAGCAGTAGTATTAGAAAAGTATACAGAAGAATCAAAGCATATTCTCCATCTTTGTTTTAAAATCAATTCCATTTCATGGAGTTTTTTTTTAACCACACAATATGTCAATTTATATAGATGACATATCCTTGTGTATTTGTATTATTGTATGCTTATATTTCAGAACTTCTAAGCATGAAATAACTCCGTTTATTTTAGTACTATTTTTCCAAACCCAGAATGTCTCAAATACCTTACTAGGACATCGGTTATGACAGTAATTTTTCTCAGATGGATTATTTGTTGAGTAAGAACAATGACTATACTTGTGCATAGATGGTAAAGCGTAATGCACTTCACTTCAATGCCCACCTGATCCTGAAGATCATCTGTGGGTGGTGACAGCTCAACTCATATCCACCATACTTTGCTATTGTTTTTTAAATTTATATTTAATAAAAACTTTTCTTATATATTTTGATTGTAACCTTTCCTCTCCCTCAACTATTTGCAGATCTCTCTATTCCTCTCTCTCTCTCTCTCTCTCTCTCTCTCTCTCTCTCTCTTATTATGCCTAACTGAGAGAGAGAGAGAGAGAGAGAGAGAGAGAGAGATCAAAACACCCCCCCCAAAAAACAAAGAAAACAAACAACAAAAAAAAAAATCCCACAAAAATCTGTGGAGTCTGTTTTGTGTTGGCCAACTACACCTGGTCTTAGAGCCTGACCTAGAGTATGGTTGTTATAACCAGTGACATTCTATTGAAGAAAACTCATTTTCCTTTTCACAACAGATATCAATTACAAACTGCTTCCTGGGTGGGCATGAGATTTTGTGTATGCTTCCTCTTTTTAGTCCTGGGATTTTGTCAGGTTTGAACTTGTACAGTTCTAGTACGTACTGTTAATCTCTGCTAACTGATACATGTATCAGCCCTTTTGTGTCTGAATGTCTCTGTTTTCTTGAAATCGTCAGTACATCTGGCTCTTACAATCTTTTTACCTCCACTTCCATACAGATAAGTGAGCCTTGAGGGGAGAGATTCCATAAAAACATCCCATTTAGGATTGAGAGGTGGGCCAAGGCATTAAAGGCTAGAGTCATGACCAAAATTAATTTAAAATCTTAAAGAAGGTTTATAGCACTGAAAGGAAGATAAATCAGCCACTGCAATGATTTTCTTAGAAACTTGAGAGGACAAAACAAGAGTTTTTATCTAAATTCAAAGTAAGAGACAATGATCTATAGAACCACCATTTGGGAGATAAACCTACCACACCCTATCTCTGTACTTGCAGTGACCAATAACAAATGCTCTGCATTACTGACCCTCACTAACAGACCACATCATCTTTTGCAACTGAAAAGGCAATTTGCAATATGGCAAAGTACCTTCTAAGGGGATTGACTCCAGCCTATGTTTACAGCAGTAGCTACCATGGGAGGCCTAGACAGGAGTGTGAACAGTGAAGAGGAAGTGAGCATATGTAGTGCATATAGCTACTCTTTACAGAGCTGATATGATCACTGAGTAGCTAATCCCACTGAAACTCCTAAGCAATCCCATTGAGTCTAAATGGTCCTATATGTACTCTTGCTGGCTTTTTCAATCACAACAGCTCAAAGTTCTAGTTCAAAGACAGTAACAAATAAAATATTAACAAGGAAGAGATGAAGATATAAAGTACAATTTTATAAATAATAATAACAGAAAGAAATGAGATAAAATATTTTGGGTAACCATAGAGAAGAAAAGTTCATACCAAATAAAAATATTTGATGAAAAGAGAGATGCAAATTATCTCTACTTATTATGAAAAATTCTAAATAAAAACTGTACATAAATGATCACTCCATGTGATTCTCTACTAATTAAAAGGGTTTTTTTTAAGCTACATGCTGTTGACATTCATGAGGCAGCCAAGTAGTGTGTGAGTATGTGCATGCATATATCGCCATCTACTAGGATATTATAGATTTTAGCACTGTAAAATATTAGAAGTTATTTCACTAATAATGAATAAATGTAGTACATACAAATTAATTCCCACCTCAAAATCCCATGAAGATTCCATCTCCACATCTTCCATTATTACAAGATTTTCCCAGTTTCTCTCTCTCTCTCTCTCTCTCTCTCTCTCTCTCTCTCTCTCTCTCTCTCCCTCCCTCTGTGTGTGTGTGTGTATGTCTGTGTCTGTGTGTCTGTGTCTGTGTGTGTGTGCCCACCTACTCAACTACATATTATTTCTTTCTCTATTTCTTCAAAAAATAAACAGGCAAACATAATATAGCTTCTTCTTCTTCCTCTACCTCTTCCTCTTCCTCCTCCTCTTCTTCCCCTTCTCCTCCTTCGTCTTCTCCTTTTCCTTTGTCTTCTCCTTCTCCTACTTCTCCTTCATCTTCTCCTTTGTCTTCTCCTTCATCTCCTCCTCTTCCTCTTCCTCCTTCTTTCTCTTCCTCTTCTTCTCTTCTTTTTTTTTTTTTTTTTTTTTTTTTTTTTTTTTAGGAAATAAGCACAGAGAACATATATGAAGAAAATACATAAAAACACAAAATTGGAAACCATAATGTAAAAGGAAAAGGGTAGTAAGATTTTTAAAAATTCCCAAACAAAGCAATGTTAGACCAACAGTCTACAAAAGAATCATTGTGTTTGTTTTGCTTTGGTTGTCTACTGCTGGGCATGGGGCCTGCCTTTTTGAGTGATTAATATACTCAATGAGACTCCACTGAGGATAAATAATTATGAAAAACACATTCTAATCCATATAGTTGCCATATAAAATATATTTTTTCTTAAATATATTACTGAGCTCTAAAAAGAAAAACAGAAATTCTTCATAATCAGCAATGAGGGCAATCCTTGACAATAGGATTAGCTTCACTGTTAACTGAGAATATGTGAAACCAAGAAGTAATTTTTGTAAGCTCTGTTATCAAGATTCAGACCATGTCAAAATTAACGACTGTGGACTCGTTCAAAGCTGGATACTGAAGTTGAATATGCTGCATGAACCTGGCATCTTGGAACACCTGCATTCTCACTTCAAACGATTCTAGAGGCAGAGAAATCCAAGAGTAAGATATTCACAGATACAGCATCAGACAGAGTCATTTTTATGGAAGGTGTTTACATTTGTCCTCACATAGCAGAAGAGATAAAGCCACTTTTGAGGACTGAGTAAGATCACAATCCTGTTCAAAGGAGTGCCACATCCCTCATCTTCTTATTAATAAAAACTACCTTTTGGAAGCTTTCTCATTGGTAAGTAGTTTCAATACATGAATTTTAGAGGAACACAGGTATTCAGACCATAACCAGACCGATCACACAACTATACACAATAGTCATATTCTGTGAAACATATTATAATGGCACAGAAAGGCAAATTAGAAAACAGAAAGAATCTTAAAAATAGTCCCCAGAATATTAATAAGCCAAGGAAGATAGTATAATATTGCACATATTAGACAAATCAAGCTTCAAGTTTTAAAACAAACAGAAACAGAATTTGATATAGAAGGTTATATATTGTAAGCACATTCCCTGACAAGATTTACCAATCCTAAACCTGCATATCCTTTATAATATAGTCAATATAGAGAAAATAAAATTAAAGTGGGCTAAGAGAGAAATGCATAAATATACAGCAACAATGCAAGGATTAAAGAATTCAGAAGAAACAGAGAGGGGAAAATAAGTGAATATCAAGCAGCCAGCATTCAGGGCAATGAAGTAGAGGTCAAGGCTATAGTACAGTTCATAATATATTCACAAAGATAGTAGTGATTCCTCATATTTGAGTAATTCTTTATATTTTAAAGTGATTACGTATAGTTAGATTTTGTTTTAAAATTGTTTACCTACCACTTTGATTTTCATAAATACAACTAAGCCAACAGTCTTCAATATTTTAAGCAATATGAAGACTGGGGAAATGGCTTAGCCATTGCTCACTGTCCAACCATGAGAACCTAAGTTCAAATCCCTAGCACCTGAGTAACAGCCAGACTCAGCCACAGCCACCTCTAACACCAGAGCTGCCAGGATGGGATAGTGAGTCCCTGGGCTCTCTGCTTAGCTTAGCCCATCTATATATTTTCAGCAGACCTATTTAATGTGAGTTACCATTTACTTTAACATAGCAGGCCCTCTTGGTCTTTGGTTACTTCAGTGTTTCTCAGGAAAGTTGACTTCGCTGTGCATCTTTTCTTTACATGACATCGTTTTTTACATGTCATTTTTTTTCTTTCACTGCAACTCCAGTTCACGATGACTTTGGATCAGTTGTCTTGCTTGACTCTTAAGATCAAGTACCAACTATTCAGTACTTTCCATAGTTCCAAATGCCCAGATAGCCAGCTGTGACCAAGAAGGAAGTGTTAGCATAGCTGAAAATACATCTAATCAAAATAGTTTATTATTTTTCCTGTGGAGGACTGATTAGTTTACAATGCACTAGTCTATTAAAAAACAATAGTTTATATAACTTTAATAGAATTTTAAAACAGAAAACTATTTTAAAAAATGCAGAGCCAGGCTGTGGTGGTGGACACCTTTAATCCCAGCACTTGGGAGGCAGAGTTAGTCGGATTTCTGAGTTTGAGGCTAGCCTGGTCTACAGAATGAGTTCTAGGACAGCCAGAGCTACACAGAGAAACCCTGTCTCGAAAGAAAGAAAGAAAGAAAGAAAGAAAGAAAGAAAGAAAGAAAGAAAGAAAGAAAGAAAGGAAGGAAGAAAGAAAGAAAGGAAGGAAGGAAGAAAGGAAGAAAGGAAGAAAGGAAGAAAGGAAGAAAGGAAGAAAGGAAGAAAGGAAGGAAAGAAAGAAAGAAAGAAAGAAAGAAAGAAAGAAAGAAAGAAAGAAAGAAAGAAATTGAAAGGAAGAAGGGAGAAAGAAAGAAAGAAAGAAAGAAAGAAAGAAAGAAAGAAAGAAAGAAAGAAAGAAAGGAAGGAAGGAAGGGAAAGGAAGAAAGAAAGAAGAAAGAGAGAAAGAAAGAGAGAAAGAAAGAGAGAAAGAAAGAGAGAAAGAAAGAAAGAAAGAAAGAAAGAAAGAAGAAAGAAAGAAAGGAAGGAAGGAAAAAAGGAAGGAAGGAAGGGAGGAAGGAAGGAAGGAAGGAAGGAAGGAAGGAAGGAAGGAAGGAAGGAAGGAAGGAAGGAGGAAGGAAGGAAGGCAGGTGGGGTTGGAGAGATAGCTCAGTGGGTAAGAGCACAGAGTGCTCTTCCAGAGATCCTGAGTTCAATTCCCAGCAACCACATGGTGGCTCATAACTACCCAGAATGGGATCCAGTTTGGTATGTCTGAAAATAGTGACAGTATACTCATATACATAAAATAATAAATCTTTTAAAAAAAAACAATAGATTGACTAATTTTAAAAGAAAGAAACACAGAAAACCAAATGCAGTGTCTCATGCCAGTAATTTCTTCAGTTGCCAGGTCTAAGGCAACATCTCTAGTATCAAGGCCAGCCTGAGTTACCTGGGTTACACACACACACAGAGACACACAGAGACACACAGAGACACACACACGCACACACACACACACACGCACACACACACACGCACACACACACACACACACACACACACACACACAAACCCCAAAAAAGGAAAGATAGGAGCAAGGGGCAGATGAAATGGAGAGGCAAAGGAAAAGAAAGTGGGAGGGGTGGAGAGAAAAAAGTAAGAGAAAAAGCTTTGTGTGTGTGTGTGTGTGTGTGTGTGTGTGTATGTATGTATGTCCATTACTACTGGAACAATTTTTTTCTCCATACTTATTTCTGTCAGTTATGGGTATTGCCAGACTTTCTCTATGAAAGCCCTACTATAAAAATCATGATTCCAAAATTTCAAAGACTGACTCAAAATTATAGTATGTTTCTTTAACTTTCAAACTTACAGAATTAAGTAGAAAATATTCCAGACAGGTAGTAATGTTTACCATCTAGCTCAGATCTGGGAAAGTATTTCTGAGTGAATTATTAAATTAATCTCATTCAGATCTCTGAAATGATAAATACATGATTATAAGCATAGAAGCCAATATCCCCTTTGACTGACTGGAAGAAAAGCCAATGGCTATTTGATTCCTGCAAATGGGCTGCATCTCTTATTCCTTTGCATGCTGGAGTCCCTAGAGGGCAACAGATGCACAGAAAAGGAATAGTAACTAGTTGTGTCACCATCTTGAGGAACATTCCCAATGATGAGGATGAGCCATGGATTGACTAGGAAGATTGCTACCTGCCTAGAATAATTTCAAGAATCTTATTTATAGCAATTTTTCATGTTTAAAAGTTTCTATTCTAAACTAACTAATGCAAACCCGACTCAACAGGAGTCAGCCCTGTATCTTTCACATTTCACACTGTTACACACCCTGTCAACCTCTTTCCAAAAAACCAAATCCACCTTGGTTGCTGGGAAGGAAAAAGTCTCTTGATTTATGTACTTTACACTAGATTTTTGTTTTGTTTTGTTTTTCTCTTTCGCCAAGTCCAGCCTTCAAAGAACAGCTCCTTCCTAAACAAAGGAGTTCCTTAGCTGGTAGAGCATAGCTGGACTGTCACTCGCTGACAGGCTGAAAGGCCAACAATAGGGCCCATGACCTTTAGCACGCCTCAAGTCGCCTGATCCATTCCTTTGTGTCTCTCACTTTTCCTTTTGGATATGGTGCCTATAGCTCCATCAAAGATCAATGCCATTTTATTCAAGCTTGTAAAAATTAAATTCCCACCCTCAGATCCTCTTGGTAAAAGTTAACTTATTTAAAAAAAAATATTCTTCCATCCATATAAAGACTATCACATATATACAAGTTCAAATGCAATCTTTGATTTCTGAGAATGTGTCTCTAGCTGAATATTCTCAATTCCTTCAAGATGGAATAGAAAAAAAAAATATTACTAAGCCATTCTGACAAGCTAACTAAAAATTCTCAGTTTGCATAGTACATAGCAACAAGTGACCTGCTAAATGATGACAAATCCTTCAGATTATGGCTTTAGACCTTTAACCTTTTGACTTTGGGTTGTATCCAGGGAGCAGTCAGAGAGGAAGAATGCAATAAACTGCTTGTAATCTAGTGGTCTCAAAAGAAATTACATCAAAACCAGCTGTTACACCACTAGTCATTAAAGACTGACAACATGTTAACTGAAATACGGCCATTATACTGAAAACGACTTTTCCCCCCACCCACTGCCAAACTGCTAGCGGTCTCTTGCCTGGCTTAACAACATCACATCAGGAAACGGAGATGCAGCAAACCAAAGTTAAACTAGGAGGACGTGAGCTACATTAGATTGAGATGTGACCTCTTCATTTTTAACACATTTGAGGGACCTAGCGAATTTTGAACATTGTGCCTTACACTTCTTGGCAGCTGGAATAACTTTCCTTTGGATTGCTTTAAAAAAAAAAACTCTGTGTGTGTGTGTGTGTGTGTGTGTGTGTGTGTGTGTGTGTGTGTGTGTGTTTGTATTTGTGTGTGTTTGTATTTGTGTAAGATTGCACCTGTCTTTTTTCCTCCCTCTTTTCATAGGAAGAAAGCTGATGTGGGGATATTAATCACAAAGTACAATTCCCCAGGTATCATTTTCCTGCCTGCTTCAACTTGAAATGTCGAAGAACTGAGTTGGAAGTCACACTGGTCTATGTCTAACAACCAATGACATGTCAAATCTATAATATAAAACCTGGGAACGTTGCGCACATCTTTCTGGAGATTGTCACCCAGCCATACCGACATTTAAAATACAGCAAACAGCACTGGTAGGCTTCAGAGATGAAAGTCAAAATCAGTGTGGGAAGCACATAGGGGAGGTTGAAAAGCATGGAGTGGAAAACAGGTTGCTAAGTGACTGTTACAAACACAGCCTGTACAAAACAGAAGCCAAGGGCATCCCTCCCAACAGGAGCAGGTGCCTGTCTGTTCCCAGGAAACCATGCATTTGGAGCAGGAAAGGAAAAAAAAAAAAAAACCACAGTGGGCCAGCCATGGTGCAAACTCAGAAAACCACAGTTCTCAAGGAATCCATGTCCCAATTTTCTCTCAGGTGAGGTTCAGTAGGTGAGAAAAAACAGCTCTTTGTTGGATTCTTAGGTGTCTTGCATTCAATTTGTTTTAAATTTTAAAGCCATCTTAGTAAAAAGATAAATTTCCAATTTTAGACAAAATAAAAATAGCAGGTATGTGCTATCATTAAGCTTAAAAACTTAATTCTGCCTCTCCAGCTTTTCCTTTCCTCATGGAAACAGTTGGAGTCTGGCGTTTTCCCATTCGTTTGCGGGTTGCTACACAATCGTCAGCCCACAGCAGACCACAGCACAAGGCTGGACTTAGATTTGGATTTACAAAACTGGTGGGAATAAATAAAGGGACCACGGTGAGTCCCGGACCACTTACCTGTTGTGTTTAGGCACAACTGTACCGAAGCTTCCATTCCATATAGCACAGTTAGCTGACAAGGCCAATGCTCTTAAATTTCACAAACGAGTGGTTTTTTATAAAAAGTACAATAAAATACTATGATGTTGTATATAATGTATAGGCCTATGAATATAAGGCCTTAATATTTATGTCTACTCTTGCTGCAAACCAAGACTCCTATATAGTGACAGGTGAACATATTTATGGGGTACCTCTGCCTCCATTGTATGGAAGGTTGTTCCAGCATGAACCCTCTGACTGCAGGCATCTCTAGTGGAGAGCATGACATATTCATTGTTAAGTAAAAATGTTAGTTCATTTTAATGGTCATATGCCAGGATTTAATCATTATAATAATAATTTGCATAATACTCTCAAGTTAGAGAAATTCTCTTACTAATTATATTTTTAACTCATTGGTTTTTTTTTTTAATCATTGGCCCTTTAACTGCTTTTCCATCTTTAACCCGCATACATGCAAAAAGGGGTTCTGTGACTTATTTGTGTACTTAAAGGCAGCTTCATCCCATTTAACCAAGGGACATCATTTTCCAGAAAAAAACTCTCACTTTGACATACTTTATTTGGATTATTTTCTAGGGAGATTTCACACTGAAAATAGTGGACAAGTGACTATAGTTTACCTTATATTTTGATACATCCTGCCCAATTCGTGGGGATGCTTAATTTGTCTCAAAATGGCATTCTGTAACTCAGAAATAAGCCTATGGTAACCATTTCATAGTTCATGGCCATCCCTGATGGAACACATGGCCTTACACTAAATGTAGAATAAAATATTATTAGCCTAATTATTAAAGTTTAATAATTTAAGGATCAGGATTTAAGCACTGTCACATTATGTCTATGTATTCAAAACCTATGACCCATAAACTCATATACTACATTGTCTCCGAACATCAAACTGCACGTCAGAAAAGATAAGAGTCAGACTGTATTTCTGATTCATTTATGACATCTTAAGGCAGGCAAAAATGGAGACACCATTTAAATTGTGAACAAATGGATCTAAATTTTTATGCCAGTTAGCAAATCAGAAAGGTACAAAAAGTGCAGAAATAAATAAATGACATTTACAACCTTCATAGCAAAGCACAGGTCAGACAAAATTCATCTGAGAATGTTCCAACCAGAAGAAAGTTTTAACAAAGAGAAATATACTTATTTTTTTCTCAAAATCAGGCCATATAAATTCCTTTAAGACCTATTACACTTGATTTATTTATTAAGAGCAGGTGCACATGTACCATTGTGCACATGAGGAAAGAGGAGAATAGACAACTTGCACTGGGTCTCTTCTTCTACCATGAGGGTTCTGGGGATTGAGGTAAGGCCAATGGGCTTAGCAACAATCTCCTTTACCTGCTGAGCCACCTCCTGAATGCCACAAATTCCTTTTTAATATCACAGAAACAAAAATCACCAAGCAGAAGGGAAAGAAATGGAAGTCCTTGACATAGGATTAAAGCTACTGCCACCAACAGGGACAAACCAGCACTACACAACTCAGACCAACAATAGGGACAAACCAGCATCACATATCCTAGATGCTATTACCTGAGGAAACAAAGTAGGAAAAGCATTGTTTTTACAAGGAATACATCTATTATGTCTGAAGTTTCATGAAGAAACAAGTATGTTTCTTAGTCAGTGTTCTATTGTCATGCAGATATGTCATGAGGACAGCAACTCTTATAAAATAATGCATTTAATTGAGGTATGCTTATTTCAGCCCATTATCATTGCAGAAAGCATGGTGGCACACAGACAGACATGGTGCTGTAGAAGAAGCTGAGAGTCCTACATCATGAACACAGCAGCAGAAAGAGAGAGTGGGGGACACTTAGATCTATAAGTATCAGGAAGATAGAATCACTGGGTCTGTTTGAGACTTGAAACCCAAAAGCCCACCCCAAGTGATACACTTCCTCCAAGAAGGCCACACTACTCCAACAAGGCCACACCTCAAGGAAGTGGCACCCATGATGACTAAGCCTTCAAATATATGCGCCTATTGGAGTCATTCTTAGTCAAACTCTGATACTGAGAAATGTTCTAATTTTTAGTGCCAGGTAAAGGGTTAACAATGTTCTGAAAGCATTTACCTATGACACCAGCTTTTTGAGAGGGTAAAATAGAAGGATTTCAAGTTCAAGGACTATCTGGGTCACTTAATGACATTCTGTCTCAAAATAAAAAGTAAAATTAGGGCTGGAGATGCTGCAGTGGAAGCATGGTTGCCCATTGTACTAGAAGACACTGGGTTCTCTTCCTAATACTACAAAAAAAAAAAAAAAAAAAGATTAAACAGGGTTCAAAAAAGTTGTTAATTTAAAAAGCCTTTCAAAAAATAAAATCCACAAAAACATATAAGCATTATTTGATTTGTACTTTATACTGAAAGAGAAAGTCTATAAAAATATTTTTAAAATTGGACAATGACAAGAGAGTTAAAATACTGTATCAATAATCTATTAAACAGTGTTAATTGTTACACTCTTGATACATAAGGGAGAATACCTATTAAGAAATATATATTGAAATAATTGTGGATAAAATGCCATGTGGTATATAATTTACCCCTTTGCAGGTGGTTTAGAGAATTATATTCTAAGTGGATACATAGATAGATAGATAGATAGATAGATAGATAGATAGATAGATAGATAGATAGAGAGATAGAGAGATAGAGAGATAGAGAGATAGAGAGATAGAGAGATAGAGAGATAGAGAGATAGAGAGATAGAGAGATAGAGAGATAGAGAGATAGATAGATAGATAGATAGATAGATAGATAGATAGATAGATAGATAGATAGATAGATAGATAGATAATCGATAGATAAAAATATAAAATAATGTGAAAAACATGTTTGCACAGGTGATTCTGGACAAAACTTTTATGAGTGTCCTTTGAATTCTTTTTACTCTTGCATTTTTCTGTAAGTATCAAATTATTTCCAAATAATAAGGTTTTCTTTCAAAATCTGTCTATAGGAGAAAATACATCTACGAAAAATATCTATTTATGCATATCTCACACTATTAAAAGTATTAACACATATTCTGAAAATATAAGTATTTTATTTCTAAACATACTTTTAAATACTAGATAAATAGGCAATAATCTCTGCTGAAGATTTTCTGTAAGCCTTGGGTTGTAGACTGAGATGGTCAAACTCTAGGAAAGGACTGTAGCTTGAAGTATTTCCAGAGAGTTCTGGGAACTGAACCCTTTTCTCCTTGGCTGCTATCCATCTGCCATGAGATGAAGAACTGGAGTCACAGATGACAAATCATCTAAGTTCTGAGCAAGGAGACCTAGCATCCTGTAAGTAAAAGACCACAGTCTGGAATCAGTGTACAACCGAGAGCTTCTGTGTGTCCCTTTCGGTGCATTTTCATCATAATCCTATATTGTAGAGGTTACATTTAGTAGTTTATTTCAGAGAAGTCATACTACCCATATAAAGTCATGTATCTTATGTTGGAAGGGGGGCTGAAGCCAAGGTCATCTGCATTAAACTGTCACATCAATTTAAGGCCAAAACCTTGAGACTTCCTCCTTAAACTAGACCTCTCCATTGGAGGGAGTCACTAAATAAAGTGATCTAATTTACTTTCTGTGTTCATTATCAGAGTCACTTAAAGACTTGAAGAACTCACTAAAGACTGGGGTATTCCCTTTAGCTGTCCATCCATTTTTTAAATATTTTATAATAAGTTTCATATATTTTCCAATAAGTACAGATATAAAAATTATCTCAGTGAAAGCTAAGTGTATAGTTTACCTTAAATAATTTAAATTTTTTTCTTGTTTGTCTATTGTCTCAAATTTCTAAAATAGCTCATTAGCCATCCACTTTTGGAGACATTAGAGGCTTATTATTATTAAGTAGCATTTGCACAGCACTTTATATTGCCAAGTGTTTTGCAATCAGGCATTTCTCTCTGTTGCCTTCCTAATGTGGAACAACAGTCAGTTAAATTTTCTGAATAAGCCATAAATGAAAATTATTCCAAATAAGTAGAGTGGAACTCTGTCTATGTTTGAAGACCACTCTTCCAGGTGCTACAATTAGCAATGCCTGTCAAGGGTAAAACTCAAGAAAAAAAACACAAACAACAAAATCACTACTAGTTCAAAACTGTTGACAGAGCTGGGGAAGGAAGTTGCTGAATCATGTCTATGTGCAAAGAAAAACTGTATCTAACAGCATTTCTGCTGATTAGGTTTTGAAGTTACTTGCACATCAGCCTAATTTTCTTTCCACTTGTAATTTTCAAGTATCTCACTGAGGCCAGTCTTCTAATTCCTATTTTAATGGAAATTCTAAACAGCTTCTTACTTTGATATGTACTGCAATAACATTCCACAAGAAGAATGTGGATCTGCTATTTTTAATGAAGAATTATGGTATATACAGCAATGCTTGTCTTAGCAACCGCTGATGTAGAAATTGACAGCTCTCAGGCAGCATTCCCCTCTGTCCATCTTATGATGACTGCTCCAATGAGATGTCAGTTTGTGGGAATGCAAAGCCACTAGATGTGCAAAGCTATCTGTCTACAAAGACAACAAAGTGGATCTCCCAGGCACTCTTTATTTTACTTATGAATCAAAATATACCAGGAGCAGAGTGGTAGAGAAGCCAATGAGAAACAGGTATATTCAGACATCTGGATCAGTTCATAAAAACAAGTCCAAGAGAAGACATACCCTTATATAACTGTGTCCTACTTATACCTGGGTCAAACAGGACATCAAGACCAAATTCTAGTCCTGGAAGTACTTTGCTTCCCTTTAGCCAACTCATTCAGCCTCACTTTTAATCACAATGAGCCCCACCAGTTCTTTTGTTCCCCATTCTTCTTCTCCCACAAATTCTGCCTTCTCAATTTCCTAAACTCTTTAATCTTTACCTATCTTGTATACGTTCTGGATTTCCAGCTCCCATTCTGTTAATGTTTGTTCAATATTCTTTGAGTTCTTTTCATTTCAGTTTTGCTGCATCCATCCATTTATTTATAATGATCATTTAAAGGTGTATGTCATCCATGAATCTGTGAGTACCTGGAAAGTATGTAGGTCTATGGAATGCTAGCTTTCATCCTAGCCCTACCAATGTACTGAGGCTTGGTAGGCGATTTATGAACACTAATTATCTGCTCAACTTTAGCTCCACTTTGGAGATTTAAGGTCTAGGCAGCAAAAAATTTTAGTGTACTTAACATATCAATAAATACATGCCTTATTTTATAGCACTATGTTTTGTAAATGATCTATTGACATTTTAATATACTAAATAATTGAAAAACAATGTAAAATGCCATGATGTACTTGTACCTAGAGCATAGGTATGTACAAAGTTACAAGCACTTATAGACATAATACACAATTTTTACATAGGCTGTTAAGCAATGTTATTTTGGAAACTCAATTGTATTCCATAGCTACTTTTTTTTTTGTTGATACATATAATCTAAGTTTCATGCCAGTGGCAGTGGAAATATTCATAACATGAACAAAATATGTTATACTATTTCACCTTCATTGATATTTAGGTGCATTTTATTGTGCCAGATATTCTTTCCTCTGTGATTTGTGCTAGAAATGTACAAGTTACCTTTAGAGCTCTTGGAAATAGAAAGTGCTGCAGTCCCAGTGGGAGACAGTATTTTGGTTTCTAAAATTTAGAACTACCATATTACACAACTCTACTTCTGAGTACACAAATAAAAAAAAATAAAAGAAGAATATTAAAAAAAAATTGTGTGCCTGTATAGAAGCAACACTTATCTGCTAATTGAAATGGTAAAACAATCCACATGTGCACCAATTTCTGGTATATGAAACAACATAGATGAGCTTGGAGGGCATTGTACTAAGTAAAAGAAACAAGAGAAAGAGAAAGAGACAAAACTGTGGTTGTTCTACTTAGACTAACTCCTTAACTGTACCAAAATGTGTATAAACATAGAGCAGAATGAACAGTGAATTCTAAAGGATAAGGAAAAAAAGGCATACTCAGTGAACACAGTTTCAGTTTTATGAGAGGAAACACTTAAGATGGGTGGTGCTGGTTATTGAACACACAGATATGGTTGGGGTTTTTTCTTAATCATGTAATTGCATATTTTAAAATGGTAAGCAAGACACAATACATTTTACATGCATATTTTATTCTTATTTTCAAAACCAGAACATCTTATAAATTACAATTAGGAGTCAAGCAAACCATCTCCCTGTGTATGCTAATGGTCTCTATTTCTTCTGTTATAATTTACTAATATAGCCCGTGTTTCTGGTGTTCTGACAGATGTGTCACAAAAGGTCAATGCCCTTATCACCAAGAGGTAACTAATATTAGAACTTCCTGTAAGAATTCAAGACAGTGAAACAGACTGTTCTTTGGCCGGAGACATGGCTAAGTAGCTGAGAGTTCATCCTGCTTAGACACCAGTCCATGGTTCAGTTCCCAGCACTCATAACCATGTGAGATTCCAGTTCCAGGGTATCTAGTGCCACTGTGTGGCCTCAGTAGCCGTCAGGCTCACAGCAATTATACATGTACACTTACAATCAAAACACTCATTAATAGAAAGTAAAAATAAATAAAACCAAAAGAACTTCGAAAGAATCTTTCTTGTTTTAAACAGCACAGTTTTTGGTGTTTGTCAGAGCGTAAACCTCCATGAGCCCTTTCCTGGTTTATGATGACACTGTCATATGTTTAAGTCACAGAAACTGAGCTTGTGCCTTATGTGTCCCTTGTGAGACAGTTTGGAAAATCAAGGTATTAGATCGCTCTTTCATCTACTTTAAAGTGATTCCTCACCACATTCACTGACAAATAATTTTGACTAATATAACTTACTTTCTTTAAAGATTTTTACATTCTTCATGTTAACTATGTAATATCTTTTTCACATATAAATTTTAAACCCATGTTTCAATAAAAATTACATCTTCAGAATTATAACTTAAAATACTATTTTACTGAAATACTTGACACAATTATCCCCCCAAAGCATACTTTCTTCCTAAGGCCTTTAATCTTGTAAATAAGACATTTCCATGAAGAGTCTGAGGCCTCCCTGCACAACCCCCTTGTACAACAATTCACTATGGCTTTGTTGATCCCCAAGGCACTAAAATATCTTTGGTTTTCCTGCTCTGAACACCATCATTCTGAGCTCCTGAAAGATTACAGGTGAGAAGTTGGATAATGTTGTTTCTGGGCAAAACAATGGAAAAGCAAAGTTTCAGGACCGATTTCTGTCAGGTATGTGAACACCCATTCTATAGAATTCAGCTCCTGTTTTGACAGCTTAGTGAGTACTCTCTCAACTTGCCCTACCTGGTAATGTGTCCCATTAATTAATACTCATGCTCTGCTCACAGTTTTGATAGAACAGCGGTAGTTGTTAACACAACACTCATAATCATAATTGTTCAGGTATCATTTGTCTGTGATAAATATAAGCCCTGGATATACACTATGGCCTAACAGAGAAAGTAAAATGGAATTAAAAAAAAGACTAAGTTTTATAATAAGGGTAAACATTATATTTCCATTTTATTTTTGCCCTTTCCATACAGTGGTATCGAATTTCATAAACCATTATTCTTATTTCTCATATTTTTGTCTGAAGAAATCAGATGAGGATTGGATTTTTAACTTACTTACCAAGTAGTATTTGTTATTTAATGGGATTCAAGAATTTTCTACAATGATGCAAATAAAGAGATGTCATAAGTTCAAAAATGATTTTCCCCCTTAGGTGTTACTGGAAAAACTTTAAACATTCTTCCAAAGCTTGGAAGACACTCGAGCCATACTGATCCAAATGACTACCATGTATGAAAGTATTAAAGCCCCCAGAAACACTACAATCAATGTTCATGGATGAATTGAGAATAGGGAATGGTATATTTGTTTAAATGTCTCAAAAAGTTATTTAAACACTAATAAAAAACTGATGACATAAAAAGTTTTGTGGGGAAACACTCACAGTAGCAGGAAAACTGAAAACTTTATGATTTTCTTCAAGTGTTTTTTTTTTTTCTGTACACATAGTTTTTTTGATTGAATAATGTTGACATCATTCCTTAACCATCTTTCATGCCATAATATCTTGGTCAAACCATTATTCATTGTCCAAATAACATTCTACCAAGCACATTAAAAACTGAAAATATGCTTAGACTTTTCTTTATAATCATTTATTTGCTTATTATAGTTCAAAAATAAAAATAAAAAATAAAAAGTAAAATAAAAATAAAAAAATTTTAAAAGTAAAAAATAAATAAATAAATAAATAAATAATGCTAGGAAAACATCTTCATGTCTACGGTATTACTCAAAATGAACAATTATTAAAGCAAGACAAGCTTCTAACAGTGAAAGTATTTGCTCAAATATATAAATATATGTGTGTTTACATAAGTGCTTATACACATACACACGTTCTTACACAGGATATAGAGCATAGTCTTATAGAATAGTGTTGTATATATACACATAAATGCAGAGTCAGGGGAGAAAATAGAATCAATTTGCTCTCCTGCCAGAAATATTTAAACTTTAGTGGAACCATTGTAAACATTTTGTGGGTTTTTATTTTCTCACCTTGTTTATTTGGCTAAAAATGGGGTGTTACCTAACTCTTTTTAAAAACCTTTTTGAGTTAAATATTTGTATTATGGATGATTTTCCTTTTGCTATTGATTTACCAAGACATAAAATAAATAAAGATTGCATACACATAAAAACGATAACCTCAATAGCTTTTCAAAAAGGAACACAAACTTTGAGTCTAATGGCTTTGAATTATTAAAGCACAGAAAATAATGAACTTTTCTGAACCTATTTACAGAACGTTTTTTAGTATAATCGTTAATTCAGTGTCATGATCATTTAAGAAAAGCAGATAATAGTGGGAGGAAAACAGAGTTTTTGTTTTTGTTTTTGTTTAAAAAAAAAAAGATAGAAAGCCAAGCTACATGTGATTGCCATGTAGCTACAAACGTGTAATCCCTGAATTTAAGAGGTAGACATTGGAAGATCCTGTTTTTGAAACTAGCATGCACAACAAAAGTGAGATTTGGTTGATTTTGAAAAACTAAGTAAAGATCAAGATAAGAAACAGCATTTTGTACAAAGAATATACACTGAAGAAAATATTAAAGGAAGACAGAAAGTGGTCAGGAACAGTTTGAGAAATGGATCACTGTAAGGCAGAGGTAGGAGGAATGTAGGTGATGAACGGAAAGCACGACATACATATATATATATATAAATGTATATACATATGTATACATATATAGTCACAAGTAAACCCATTGTATTGTACAATGAATATTCTCCAATTATCAAAAACTATATAATAAATATTATTTAATTACTTTTTAACAAACCTTTACTTCGTAATAAATAAGAAAAAGATGTACTTGGGTCCCATGTGCCATGGATCCTTGATGACCACTGCTGCCCAATGCTGACTTGAGCTCAGAAGCCTAGGACCTAAGACCATAAAAACCTAAGACTATAAAAACCTAAGAACATAGCAAAATTTCCATGCATGTGTTTGAAAAGTACATATAAACAATGGGTTAATTAATTAAGGTGAAAGGTTCTGTTACAGAATTAAGCTCAGGGAATGAAGAGGAGAGTGGTTCCTGATATTGTAACAAATTTATACTGGGTTTTCTATTGAAACTCCATCATAAACATCTGATCTACAGTTGTTCCACTTAATAAAGATTTCTACACAGCTAGCCCCTTCGTTGGTGCTGCCTAATTGCACTTACATGAGGAAAAAGTATGTTTCTATCTGTTGGGAACCACAATGAAGCACAAACTTATTTTATTTTTATTTGTATCTTAGGAATATTTTAAAGAGCATGTTCCTCTTTGTTCAAAGGGATTCACCAGAAAACTCTTATTTTCTAATTTTTATGGCATTAATGCGGCATGCCATTCTTGGAGGGGAACTGTAGGTGTTGCTGCAGCCACATTGCTGGGAAAGTTAGGCTAGGCTGCAATTCTGTGGCTTCTTACAGTTCTATTTTAGCCTTGTCCTCTCCCTCCCACTCAAATTCTGTCCCTTCATGTGTTTGGCTATGCCACATCCTCCAGACTTTCACACTAAATATACTCTTAGCAAGGAGGAGCAGAATTTGCTGATGAGTCACTGTCTCCAAAGACTCATCGCTTTGGTGGACAGCTCATAGATGGGAATCATTCCAGCCAGACAGAGGAGTAGAGCCAGCAGGAGTTAGTCCATTGTGTTCTGCAAAAACAGCCGAGGCAGGGCAGAAGTAGGAGGTTTCAGAGCACACTGAGGCATATGCACATATTATACTTAATAAATTTTGGTGAAGGAGAGTGTCCTATTAAGATTATACTTCAAGTTCAGAAATTGTATTCATGGCTTGTGTAGGAGGTCAGGCTCTTTGTTTTCTTTCATGTTGGAGTTGTTATCCTTTGACCAGTTCTCTGAGCATAATTTGTTTCCAGTCCCTTTGTTCTATGAGTGAAAAGGTCAAGGCCTTTTGACATGGCATGAGCATTCAGTGCACCAGGGGAAACTTCACCAGCAGTGCTGGACTTAAAACAACTTCCGAGCAAGCAGAGTCAAACACAGGAAGTGTTGTTCCAACCCCCAGAGGGTACTGGCTTTGTTGATGAGCCAACTTACATCGTGTTGAATTGTTGAATTGCTAAGTGCCGCTGCTATCTTGAATGAACAGATATAGCAATGACTCCAGACCCAGATGAGGAATTTGTAGGCATGATATAGCAACATCACTCTCCTGAAGTGTCCCCTACAGGAATCTAAATACAGAGTGGCTATTTTTTTAAGTAGGAAAAGTTCCAACTCCGGTCCCCATAGTACAATCCATGCTAAATGATTCTCCAAATGAACAAATACTGCCTTGATGAGACAGTAAATTTAGTGAGAGAAATAATCAACCAGAAATGCAGAAAAAATGTGACTTTTTAATAAACGGTCTAACCAAGGAATGAATTACACATTCAATTTCGTATACACAAGACCTTTTTACTGTTATTAAGTTAGTTCAGAAAATATTGACCTATTCAAAACGGCATTGGAAACATTTTTATTCACATAGTCTATGTAAATTTTAAGTGTACTATGAATTAAATGTTACTTTACTCATATGAAATAATGTTCAAACTTTGTCTCACATATTAATTGAGGGAAAAAAAGATGAACTGTTTTGTATAAGGTCATTCAGGAAATTTAAAACAGTACCACATTTAATTTCCTAAATCGTTGGCTTTCTGAATCTTTTAAATGAGTGAATTCTAATGTATACTAAAGTGCTTCTGAGTCTCAAAAATATGAACATTTCATACAGCCATTCTCCATGTGAAAATAGAGATATTCTGGAACACACACACACACACATACAACAACAACAACAACCTTTTTTCTTTACTTCCAGACTTCTTGTTGTTCTTGCTCCATGATGAAGTCTTACTATATAGCCCTCCTAAACAGCCTAAGACTCACAATGTAGGCCAAGTAAGCCTCCAGTTGTCAGAGATCTGCATGCCTTGTCTGCCAGGTGCTAAGTAATGGCATATGCCCTTATGATAAAACACACGAAACATTTCTATATCATCAAAAACAATGCAAAGCAGACAAAATATTAATGCGGTCCAGAGAAGAATCCCAAGCAAATAAGTATGCAGAGTGTAGCCCCTTGCTTTCAGATACTTGGGATACATGGATGGTACTCCCCACCATGCTTATTTGTTGGCTGCTTGTTATCTTGAATGTGACTTTCCTCATCTGTAAGTGGATATGATAAGATCTGCCCTCACTCAGGAATGCTATGGACATCAAATGGAACTATGAACACAAAAGAACCTATAAAGAATTCTGTAAACTGTAAAGTGCAGCCTAGATTCTGTTAGAGATTGTAGTCAAGGGACTATTGTTCACATGAAAGAAAGTGGAAGGAAGCCAAAGAATCAGTAGCTGTCATAAATTGAGTCCTTCATTTATATTACTAGCCTTGATGAAAATCATGAATGTTGTCATCAGAACAGTTATATTGAGAAATTTAGCCAAATTTTCATTATAATTTCAAGAGATTCACCGACCACTTGAATCTTATATATTTAGAGCACTCACAATAAAAACACTTGTTTCAAAAAAAAGGAAAATATAAGTAATGTGGAAAGTATGTGAGTCCAAAAGTATACTGGGTGTATTGGTGAACTGAGCAAGCTGGTGGTTAGGAGCAAGCAAAGAGCTAGTCAGAAATGAGCTAAAAGTAAAATAAAAAAACAGGCAGGTTGCTGGTTAATAAACAGTGTCAATGTGTCCTTGTTTAGAAGAGTCAGTAAATACCTGTGTGTTCATGAAGGTTCTCAGAGGGCTCTCATTGGTGGAGTGAGAAACCCAGAAAAGTGTGTAATAGAGGGCCAAAGAGTGGGAGTGTGTTGAGAGGTAGAAGTGGGGTGAAGACGTGTTCAGAAGTCTGTCTGGGCTTCAGTCTTTGCAGTTAATGGTAACTAATAGCTCTACTTCTTCATTTCCAGGTTCTTTTGTAGGTTTCCCAGGAGGCCACTCTGGAAGGACTTAATGACAATACTTGAGAGAAAATAGGAACCCTGGCTATCAAAACTCCTCTCTATTAATACCATCCTGCAGCTGACTTAGTACTGAACTTTATGTCTATGTTCTCCCTGAACACTTTTATTACCCACTTCTGAGTCTACCTAGGTTACTCCTGCTATACCTGTATTGACAACCTGAATTTTAGAAATGACTTCAGCCTTGAACAAAGCAACTCCTGTCTGCTCCACATGACTGTGTGCATGTGTTTGTTTCAGCTCCACTGTCCAGGCTTCTATGTCCTATGATATGATATATCCTGGTAACTGTATCTGACTCTGCAGCCTCCCAGACCACATCATGAGCAGTTCAGGAGACTCTTGTGCGAGTTCTAGTTATATACTAATGTCATTTCTGCTTGTTCCTTATTTGAAAAGTATAGAGGAGAAGAGACAGACATTTGTTGAGAAATTATTGTTCTGTGGAAATTCATTTTTTTAATTTTTATTGGCTATTTTATTTATTTAAATTTCAAATGGTATCCTTCTTCCTTGTTTCCCCTCTACAAACCCCTATCCTACTTTCCTCCCCACTGCTTCTATGAGGGTGGTCCCCCACCCACTCCTGCCTCACTGCCCTAGCATTCCCCTAACTGGGCATCAAGTCTTCACAGGCCCAAGGGCCTCCCATCCCATTGATGCCCAATGAGACCATCCTCTGCTCCATATTCAGTGGAGCCATGGGTCCTTCCATGTATATGTACTCTTTGGTTGGCAGTTTAGTCCCTGGGAGCTCTAGTGTGTGTGTGTGTGGGGGGGAGGGGGTCCAGTTGGTTGACATTGTTGATCTTTCTATGGGTTGCAAACCCCTTCAGCTCCTTCATTGTTTCCCCTAACTCTTCCATTGGGGTCCCGTGCTCAGTCCAATGGTTAGCTGCAAGCATCTGCATCTGTGTTTGTCAGACTCTGGAAGAGCCTCTCAGGAGACAGCTGATGACTGTTATCAGCAAGCACTTCTTGGCATCAGCAATACTGGAGGGTTTGGTGGCTGCATATGGGATAGATCCCCAGGTGGGACAGTTTCTGGATGACCTTTCCTTCTGTCTCTGCTCCACATTTTGTCCCAATATTTCCTTTAGACTGGAGAATTTCTAGGTTAAAATGTTTGAGTCGGTTGGGCGGCTTCATCCCTCAACTGGGAGCTGTACCTAACCTTTGAATATGAACTCTACAAGTTCTCTCTCCCCATTGCTGGGTATTTCATCTAATGTCATCCCTGTTGGGGCCTGGGAGTCTCTTGTTTCTTGGAGGCTGGGCCTTTCTGTTGGCTCCCCCACTTTCCCATCCCACATTGCTACATACCTCAGTTCAGTTTCCTGACACTCTCTACATCCCCCCATCTCCTCCCAGACCTGATACTTCCCTCCGATTTTTCCTCTCCCCGTCTTCCCTTCCTTCCAAGTCCCTCCCACACTCTATCTCCCATTATTATTTTGTTCCCCCTTCTAAGTAGGACTGAAGCATCCACACTTTGGTCTTCCTTCTTCTTGAACTTCATATGGTCTATAAGTTGTATTGTAGGTATTCCAAGCTTTTTGCCTAATATCCACTTATCAGTGAGTAATACCATTTGTATTCTTTTGTGGCTCACTCACGATATTTTCTAGTTCCAACTATTTCCCTGTGAATTTCATGACGTCCTTATTTTTAATAGCTGAGTAGTACTCTGTTGTGTAAATATAATACATTTTCTGTACTCATTTTTCTGTTGAGGGACATCTGGGTTATTTCAAGCTTCTGGCTATTATAAAAAAGGGTGCTATGAACATAGTGGAGCAGGCGAAGGACACTGTCATCAGGGCAAAATGGCAACCTACAGATTGGGAAAAGTTCTTTACAAATCCTACATCTGATAGAAAACTAATATCCAATATGTACAAAGAACTCAAGAAATTGGACTCCAGAGAACCAAATAACCCTATTAAAAATGGGATACAGAGCTAAACAGAATTTTCAGCTGAGGAATGCTGAATGGCTGAGAATCACCTAAAGAAGTGTTCAACATCCTTAGTTATCAGGGAAATGCAAATCAAAACAACTCTAAGATTCTACCTCACACCAGTCAGAATGGCTAAGATCAAAATCTCAGGTGACAGCAAATGCTGTTGAGGATGTGGAGAAAGAGGAAAACTCCTTCATTGCTGATGGGATTGCAAGCTGGTATAACCACTGTGGAAATTAGTTGGAGGTTCCTCAGAAAATTGGACATAGTCCTACTCTAGGACACAGCTATACCACTCCTGGGTATATACCCAAAAGATGCTCCAACCTAAAGCAAGGATTCATGTTCCACTATGTTCTGTGGAATTTCTAACTTATGTAATAAGAGTGAGTGATTGTAAATCCTTCCTTAAATGGCATGAGACACCTCTGAGTAGAGAATCTCCCTCAAAAAGGATTGCAGTTTGCAATATTTTAATTCACTATAAATTTGTGTAAACTTTCTAAAAAACAAAGTCATGAGTAACCAATGGAAATTAAATTAACAATTTTCTTTTGTGTATGTATTTATGTACATGTTCACGTGAGTGTGAACGTGACCTTGGAGTCTAGAAGAAGGTATGAGACCCCTGAAGCTGAAGTTAGAGGTGTTTTTGAGCCATCTGAGTGCTGGGATCTGAACTTGGGTCCTCTGGAAATACAATATGGTAGAGCCATCTTTCAAACCCATGAATTGAATAATTAGCTATTGGACTATCATGTAGTTTCCAGTTGGTGCCTTTGCTTCTAAGAGCAAATGTGCACATATGCACACAAATGTCTTTCATTGCTATTTCTCCTTGGAATGCAATGCTCAGTATAGTGCTTCTTGAATGTTGAGACCTCCTGGGCTTCATATGCCAAATAAAATCTTTACCAGTGTGTTCTATTATGTAAGACAAGACTCAGCTCTATTCTGTCCATTCTAGCACTCACCCTCAATGATTCTCAACTGGGAGGTGGAAACAGGAAGTTTGAAAAGGGAATTGGAGAGGTGAAATGAATAAGTGATACCAAATACCTATGACTTTACTGTACTTCTATGAGTGTGAGAAATGCTAATCTATTTTAGGAATCATAAATGTATTATATACAATTCTGAATGAAGGGCTTCCTTTTGAGAACAAACTATGAGATCCCTCATCTCAAGCTGTACTACAGAACAATAGTAATAAAAACTGCATGGTATTGGTACAGAGATAAGCAGGTTGATCAATAAAATTATACCAAAGACCCAGAAATAAACCTACATATCTATGGACACTTTATTTTTGACAGAAAGATAAAACCATACAATGGGGAAAAAGGAAGCATCTTCAATGACTGGTTCTGGTCTAACTGGATGTCTGTATGTACAAGAATGAAAATAGATTCTTATTTATCACTTTGCATCCAACTCAAATACAAGTTCATCAAAGAACTCACCATAAAACTGGATACACTAAATCTTATAGAAGAGAAAGTGGGAATTACACTTAAATGCATTGGTACTGGAGACAATTTCCTGAACAGAACACAAATGGCTCAGTCTCTAAGATCAAAAATTGATAAATCGGACCTCATGAAACTGAAAAAAAAAAAACAATCTTTCTTTGTAAGGCAAAGGAAATTGTAAATAGAATAAAATAGCATCCTACAAATTGGAAAACTATCTTCACTAACCCTACATATGACCAAGGGGCTAATATCCAAAATATATAAAGATCTCAAGAAATTAGACATCAACAAACCATATAACCCAATTAAAGATGGGGTACAGAGCTAAACAGAGAATCTCTACAGAGGCATCTTGAAGGACTGAGAAGCACTTAAAGAAATGTTCAACATCCTTAGTCATTAGGGAAATGAAAATGAAAATGACTCTGAGAATCCACTTTATTTCTATCAGATTACTAAGGTCAAAAACTCAAGGGGCAGCATGTGGAGCAAGGGGAACACTTTTCCATTGCTGGTGGGAGTTCAAACTTGTACAACCTGTTCTGAAAATCAATTTTGTGATTTCTCAGAAAATTGAGAATAGTCTACCTAAAAACCAGCTATGGAGTGCTCCTGGGCATATATTCAAAAGAATCTCTACCATCCCCCATGTACGCATGCTACAATACATTCACAGCAGCTTTATTCATAAGAGCCAGAAATTGGAAACAGTTCAGATGCCCCTCGACTGAAGAGTGGATACAGAACATATTGTTCATTTACACAATGCGATATTATATAGCTATTAAAAACAAAGACACAATAAAATGTATAGGCAAATAAATAGTCATAGGAAACAGATGAAGGGAGGGAACTGGAAAGGAGAATAGATGGGGGGTGGTGGTGATGGAGAATCAGGATTAGGTATGGGGAGAGACAGGTAAGATGGCCAGAGGGCCAGAAGAGTGACTAGAGATTTGTGGTTTTCAGTCTGGTAGGGAAGTAGAGGCATCTCCAGGACATGCCAAAAACCTGGGGAGTAGTCTCCCAGGATTCTTTGAGGGTGAGTTTAGATGAGACTCATAGCAATGGGGATTTAAAATCTGTAGAGGCCACCTCCCGTAGCCAGGCAGGAACCCTGGTGGAGCGATAAGTATGGTGTGGTGGACTGTTCACAGATAACCTGGTCCCTGGTGGAGCACTGGTCTGGAACCCCCAGAGTGCTGACTTGCTGGCGGTGATTTCCACCTTCATTGGACAGCAGGAGCTCAGCCAGGCCTCCTGGGTACCTGGCTTCCCCTACAACCTAACAAAGACCCCCTTGCAGAGATGAATGTGGCATCAATTAAGTAGTAGCTGCACCAAGCCCTCCCACATGCAAATGCAAATATGGTTTCCCCAAACTCTCCTTCCAAGCTGATGAGACCTGCTGTCAAACCCTGAATCATCTCCAAAACTGTATATAAATCCTATCCAGGGAATAAAAGGCGTGAGAGGACTATTTCATCATTGAGCCTTTGGCCTAAGAGCTGTAATACTTGAGGAGAGATCAGCTCCGGAAGCCTGCCCCACCCCCCACCCCCCACTGGCTAGTCAGTTTCTTCTTGGCCCAGCCCGACCCAACTCAGTGCTCAGTGCGGGACGCATGGAATTACAGCCTGGTAGAGAAGGAGGTGGAGCCTGAAGTGGGGGAAGCAACTTCTCCTCCCTGCCCGAATTCGCTTCCCTTCTCCCAAAACCCTCGCACTAGGCCTGGCTAGAGATCTTTATGGAAAACCTCTGGTACCCAGGCCCACAGAGAAGGATGCCAACCCATTCAGAAAAATTTTGATCCAAATTTGTGTTGTCTACAAGAAATGAAGGAACAGATAAAGATGGAGCAGAGCCTGAAGGAATGATCAACCAATAGCTGACCCAAGTTAAGACCCATCCTGTGGGCAAGCACCAATCCATAACACTATAAATAATACTCTGTTATGTTTGCAGACAGGAACCTAACATGACTGTCCTCTGAGAGGCTCAACCCAGCAGCTGACTGAAATAGATTGAGGATTCAGAGGCCCACAGCCAAAACATTGGACAGAGCTCAGGGACTCTTTTATTTATTTATTTTTTGACATTTTCTTTATTTATATTTTAAATGTTGTCCTCTTTTCAGATAAGCCCTTCAGAAACCCCCTATAGCACCTGCCACACCCTGCCTCTATGAAGGTGATCCTTCACCCACCCACCCATCTTCCCGCTCTGGCATTCTCCTATTAATGGGCATCAAACACCCTCAGGCTTCTACTCCCACTGATGTGCAACAAGGCCATCCTCTGCCACATATGTGGCCAGTGACATGGACATTCCATGTATCATCTTTGGTTGATGGTCCAGTCCCCAGAAGCTGCAGGGGGCCTGGCATGTTGACACTGTTGCTCCCTCCATGGGGATGCAAACCACCTCAACTCCTTCAGTCCCTTCTCCAACTCCTCCATTGAGTACCCCCGGTTTTAGGCCAATAGTTGACTGTGAGCTTCTGCCTCTGCATTTGTCAGGCTCTGGGAGAGCCTCTCAGGAGACAGCCATATCAGGCTTCCATCACCAGCACTTCCCAGCATCCACAATAGCTTCCAGGTTTGGTGGCTGTATATGGGATAGATTCCCAAGTGGGGCAGTTTCTGGATGGCCTATCCTTCAATCTCTGCTCCACATTTTGACTCCAAATTTCCTCCTGTATTTTTTCACCCTTCTAAGAAGCATTGAAGCACCCACATTTTGGTTTTTCTTCTTCTTAGGCTTCATATGATCTGTGAATTGAATCTTGGATATTCTGAACTTTTGGGCTAATATCCACTTATCACTGAGTACATACTGTGTGTGTTCTTTTGTGATTGACTGACCATACTTGGGATTATATTTTCAAGTTCCACCCATTTGCCTGCAAATTTTGAGAAGTAATTGTTTTTAATAGCTGAGTAATATTCGATTGTATAAATGTACCACATTTTCTGTATTGAGTGACATCTGGGTTGTTTCCAGCTTCTGACTATTATAAATATGGCTGCTATGAACATAGTGGAACATGTGTCCTTCTTACTAGTTGGAATATCTTCTGGGTATATGCCCAGGAGTGATATAGCTGGGTCCTCAGGTAGTAGTATGTCCAGTTTTCAGAGGAACCACTAGTATGATTTCCACAGTGGTTGTACCAGCTTGCAATCCTACCAACAATGGAGTAGTGTTCCTTTTTCTCCATATCCTTGCCAGCATCTGCTGTCATCTGAATTTTTGACCTTAGCCATTCTGACTGGTGTGAGGTGGAATCTTAGGGTTGTTTTGATTTGCATTTTCCTGATGACTACAGATACTGAACATTTCATTAGGTGCTTCTCAGCCATTCAGTATTCCTCAGTTGAAAATTCTCTGTTTAGCTCTGTTCCCATATTTAATAGGGTTATTTGGTTCTCTGAAGTCCAATTTCTTGAACTTTTTGTATATATTGGATATTAGCCCTCTATTAGATATAGGGTTGCTAAAGATGTTTTGTAATCTGCTGGTTGCCATTTTGTCCTATTAGACAGTGTTCTTTACCTTACAGAAAATTTGCAATTTTATGAGGTCCCATTTATCTATTCTCCATCTTAGAGCATAAACCATTGATGTTTTCTTCAAGAACTATTTCCCTGTGCCCATGTATTCCAGAATTTTCCCCACTTTCTCTTCTATTAGATTCAGTGTATCTGGTTTTATGTGGAGGTTATTGATCCACTGGGACTTGACCTTTTTATAGGGAGATAAGAACGGATCAATTTGCATTCTTCTACATGTTGACCTCCAGTTGGAACAGCACCATTATTTGTTAAAAATGCTGTCTTTTTTTCCACTGGATGGTTTTAGCTTCTTTGTGAAAGATCAAATGATCATAGGTGTGTGGATTCATTTCTAGGTCTCCAATTCTAGTACATTCATCTACTTGTTTGTCACTGTACTAAAACTATGCAGTGTTTATCACTATTGCTCTATAGTACAGCTTGAGATCAGGAATACTGATTCTCCCAAAAGATCTGTTATTGTTGAGAATAGTTTTCGCTATCATGGGTTTTTTGTTAACCCAAATGAATTTGAGAATTGATCTTTCTAACTCTATAAAGAATTGAGTGGAAATTTTGATGGGAATTGCATGGAATTTTAGATTGCTGTGGGAAAAATGGTCATTTTTAAACTATATTAATCCTATCAATCCACAAGCATAGGAGATTTTTCCATCTTCTGAGATCTTGTTTGATTCCTTTCTTCAGAGACTTGAAATTCTTGTCATACAGATCTTTTACTTGCTTGGTGACACCAAGGTATGTAATATTATTTGTGACTATTGTGAAGGGTGTCATTTCCCGAATTGCTTTCTCATCCTGTTTATGCTTTGAGTAGAGGAAGGCTACTGATTTGTTTGAGTTAATTTTCTATCTGGTCACTTTGCAGAAGTTGTTTATCAGCTGTAGGAGTTCTCTGGTGGAGAACTGCAAATAGTGATATTTTCGCTTCTTCCTTTCCAGTTTGTATCCCCTTGATATCCTCTTGTTGTCTAATTGCTCTAACTCAAACTTCAAGTACTTTATTGAATAGATAGGGAGAGAGTGGGCAGCCTTGTCTTATCCCTGATTTTAGTGGGATTGTTTCAATTTTCTCTCTGTTCAGTTTGATGTTGGCTACTTGTTTGGTGTTTATTGCCTTTACTATGTTTAAGTATGGGCCTTGAATTCCCGATCTTTCCAAGACTTTTAACAAGAAGGGGTACTTAATTTTGTCAAATGCTTTGTCAGCAACCAATGAAATGATCATGTGGTTTTTTTTTCGTCGAATTTGTTAATGTAGTAGATAACGTTGATGGATTTCCTTATATTGAAACATCCCTTCATGCCTGGGATAAACCCTACTTGACCATGGTGAATGATTTTTTTCATGTGTTCTTAGATTCTGTTGGCAAGACTTTTATTGAGTGTTTTTGCATCAGTGTTCATAAGGGAAATTGGTCTGAAATTTTCTTTCTTTGATTGGTGTTTGTGTGGTTTAGGTATAAACGTAAAAATGGCTTCATGAAATGAATTCAGTAGTGTTCCTTCTGTTTCTATTTTGTTGAATAGTTTGAAGAGTATTGGTACTAGGTCTTCTTTAAAGGTCTGATAGAATTATCCACTAATGCCATCTGGTCCTGGGCTTTGTTTGTTTGGTTGGTTGGTTTGGTTTGGTTTGGTTTGGTTTGGTTTGGTTTGGTTTGGTTTGGTTTGGTTTGGTTGGAAGTCTATTAATGACTGCTTCTATTTCTTCAGGGGTTATGAGACTGTTTAGATGGCTTATCTGATCCTCTTTTAACTTTGGTACCCTGTATGTGTCTAGAAAAATGTCCATTTCATCCACTTTTCCCAATTTATCTGAGTATAAACTTTGTAGTAGGATGTGATGGTTTTTTGAATTTCTACGGTTTTCATTGTTATTTCTCCCTTTTCGTTTTTGATTTTGTTAATTTGGATACTGTCTCTGTGCCCTTTGGTTAGTCTGGCTAAGGGTTTATCTACCTTGTTGATTTGCTCAAAGAACTAGCTCCTAGGTTTGTTGATTTTTTTTTTATATATAGTTCGTTTTGTTTCTATTTGGTTGATTTCAGCCCTGAGTTTCATTATTTCCTGCCACTTACTCCTCTTGGGTGTATTTGCATCTTTTTGTTCCAGAGATTTTAGGTGTGCTGTCAAGCTACTTATGTAAGCTCTCTCCAGTTTCTTTTGGGGGGCACTTAGAGCTATGAGTTTTCTTCTTCCCACTGCTTTCATTGTATCCCATAAGTTTGGGTATGATGTGTCTTCATTTTCATTAAATTCTAAAAGTCTTTAATTTCTTTCTTTATTTTGTCCTTGAGCAAATATCACTGAGTAGAGCATTGTCCAGTTTCCATGTGGATGTGTGTTTTCCATTGTTTTGGTTGGAATTTAAGACCAGCCTTAGTCCGTGGTGACCTGATAGGGTACATGGAATTTCAATCTTCTTGTATCTGTTGAGGCCTGTTTTGTGGCCAATTATATGGTCAATTTTGTAGAAGGTACCATGCAGTGCTGAAAAGAAAGTATATTCTTTTGCTTTAGGATGAAATGTTCTATAAACATCTGTTATATCCATTTGGTTCATAGCTGCTGTTAGTTTCATTGTGTCTCTGTTTTGTTTCTGTTTCCATGTTCTGTCCATTGCTGAGAGTGAGGTATTAAAGTCTCCCACTATTATTCTGTGGGTTGGGATATGTGTTTTGAGCTTTAGTAAAGTTTCTTCTATGAATGTGGGTGTCCTTGCATTTGGAGCATAGATGTTCAGAATTGAGAGTTCGTCTTGGTAGATTTTTGTTTGAACAGTATGAAGCGTCCTTTCTTATTATTTTTGATAACTTTTGGTTGAAAGTCAATTTTATTTGACATTAGAATGGCTACTCCAGCATGTTTCTTTGGACCATTTGCTTGGAAAATTGTATTCCAACCTTTCACTCTGAGGTAGTGTCTGTCTTTGTCACTGAAGTGTGTTTCCTGTATGCAGAAAAATGCTGTGTCCTGTTTACATATCCTTTCTGTTAGTCTATATCTTTTTATTGGGGAATTGATTCCATTGATGTTAAGAGATACTAAGGAAAATAATTGTTACTGTTTGCTATTTTTGTTGTTAAAGGTGGAATTATTTTTGTGTACCTATCTTCTTTTGAATTTGTTGAAAGATTAATTTCTTGCTTTTTCTAGGGTGTAGTTCCCTCCTTGTATTGGGGATTTCCATTTATTATCCTTTTTAGGGCTGGATTTGTGGAGAAATGTTTTGTAAATTTGTTTTTGACATGGGATATCTTGTTTTCTCTGTCTATGGTAATTGAGAATTTTGCTAGGCTGGCATTTATGTTCTCTTATGATGTGTATGACATCTGCCCAGGATCTTCCAGCTTTCATAGTCTCTGGTGAAAAGTCTGTTGTAATTCTGATAGGTCTGCCTTTATATGTTACTTGATCTTTTTCCCTTACTGCTTTTAATATTCTTTCTTTGTTTTGTGCATTTGGTGTTTTGATTATTAAGTGATGGGGGGAATTTCTTTTCTGATCCAATCTATTTGGAGCTCTGTATGTTTCTTGTATGTTCATGGGACTCTCTTTCTTTAGGTTAGAGAAGTTTTCTTCTATAATTTTGTTAAAGATATCTACTGGCACTTTAAGCTGGGAATATTTACTCTCTTCTATACCTATCATTCTTAGGTTTGGTCTTCTCATTGTGTCCTGGATTTTCTGGATGTTTTGGGTTAGGAGCTTTTTGTATTTTGCATTTTCTTTTACTGTTTTGTCAATGATTTCTATGGTATCTTCTGCACCTGATCTATCTCTTGTAGTCTGTTGGTGATGCTTACATCTATGACTCCTGATCTCGTTTTCTAGGTTTTTCTATCTTCAGGGATGTCTCCCTTTGTGATTTCTTTATTATTTCTATTTTCACTTTTAGATTGTGGATGGCTCTTTTCATTTCCTTCACCTGTTTGCATGTGTTTTCCTGTAATTCTTTAAGGGATTTTTGTGTGGGCTTCTTGCTGTTTATGTGTATTCTCCTGTATTTCTTTAAGGGAGTTATTTATGTCCTTCTTAAAGTACTCGACCATCATCCTGAGATGTGATTTTAAATCAGAGTCTTGCTTTTCTGGTGCGTAGGGGTAACAAGAGCTCACTGTCCTGGAAGAACAGGGTTCTGATGATGCCAAGTAGCATTGGTTTCTGTTGTTTACATTTTTGCCATTGCCTTTTACCATCTGATTATCTGTGGTGTTAGCTGTTCTTGCTGTGTCTGACTGTGGCTCTTCCCTCTTGCAAGCCTCTGTGTCAGTACTCCTGGGAGACAAGTTCTCTCAGGAAAGAATTTAGGTATGGAGAATTGTAGCAAAGACTCAGTTCTGAGGTGCAGGCAGAAACCAGGAACATGTCCCCAGCTGTTTCTTGGTTCCTGATTCCTATGGTTCTGGGAAGGTCCCTCTTGGGCCAGGAATTTGAAGAGAAGTGGTGGGCTTACCTGTGCTTGCAGGTGTTTCAGCACCCCTGGGTAACCAGCTTTCTCCTGGTGGTATTTGTGAATGTAGCCCTGTGGCACAGGATCAGCTCTGGGCACAGAAGGAAACCAGAAGGCCAGCTCAGGGACTCTTAGGGGAGAGTTGAGGGAATGATTTAGTGACCCAAAGGGGATAGCAACACCACAAGAAGACCAACAGAATCAATAAACCTGGATCCTTGAATACTCTCAGAGACTGAACTACTAACCAAAAATCATATGTGGGATGGACCTACCCCACCACATACGTAATAGATGTGCAGCTATGCCTTCATGTGGGTTCCCCAGCAACTGGAGAGGGGGCTGTCCCTAAAATGGTTGACTGTCTGTAGAATCTGTTCCCCTGCCTAGGCTGTTTTGTCTGACCTCAGTGGGAGAGGATGTGCCTAGCCTTGCAGAGACTTGATGTGTCAGGGTAGAGGGGTGGGGGAGGGGGCTGCACCTTGTCACAGGAGGTGAAGGCACACGTCAGGTGGGACTGTGTGAGGAAGGGTACGGAAGAGGCAGTGACCAGAATGTAAAGTGAATGAATGAATGAATGAATGAGTAGGAAAAAAAAGGGAAAAAGAAGAAGATCTTTAAAAAGGAAATGTTGAAGTGCTTGCTGACAGCAGCCTGATATGGCTGTATGCTGAGAGGCTGTACCATAGCCTGACAAATATAGGTGCAGATGCTTGAAGATAACCATTGGACTGAGTATGGGGATCCCAGTGGAGGAGTTAGGGAAAGGACTGAAGGAGCTGAAGGGGTTTGCAACCCCATAGGAAGAACAACAATTTCAACCAACCAGATTCCTCAGACCTTCCAGGGACTAAACCACCAACCAAAGAGTACACATGGAGGGACCCATGGCTCCAGCTGTATATGTAGCAGAGAATGCCTTATTTGACATCAATGGGAGGAGAGGTCCTTGGTCCTGGGTAGGGGAACTCCAGAGCGGTGAGGAGGGTGGGTGGGTGAGCAACCTCATAGAAGCAGGGGAAGGGGGGATGTGATAGGGAACAGAAGGGAAATCGAAAAAGGGAAGAACATTTGAAATGTAAGTAAAATAAAATATACAATTTTGAAAAAAGAAATGTTTTTGAGGACTAGTAATTTTGTACTGATTATGGCTAGTTAACAAGCAAGACAACTTTATCATGAAGTCAGTATTAATGTCTCTTTGCATTGCCAGATCCCAAAACAAAGTGATAGTTCTTTTGGCAACAATTTTAACTATTACTTATTTACTGTGAGTGAAATTGAAAAAAAAAAGTTAATACACTGTGCTGAGAACTTCCTTCTGCCATCCACAGTGCAAGTCAAGTAAAGCAGGTTGTTTGCACTGTATTTTGAGGATCTTGGAAGTTGAGGAGGTGTACTTACCTGAAAGAATTAGTTCATTGGGGTGCTCCTTAGAATATGTGCGTGGATCCTGGGCCCTGTTGTACTCTCTGTTTCATGTCTATCTCAAATGAAAAATCTTTACTTCCTTATGTTTCTATCACCATGATGTTCTGACCAAGTAACCATGGGATGAACTCTGAAACTATGAACAAAATCAACCTCCTTGCTTAGGATGGCTCTATGAACACCACAATGAACCAGAAATAGTTACTGCCTAGGTTATTATAAAAACATAACAAACAAATATTATGATAGCAGTCATCTCTGATAATAAGTGCTATTACTAAGAAGGTTATTTAATGGTTAATTATATTTAGGGTAGGTGAGTGAAAATAATAAGACAGCTTCCAAAAGGGAAGCTATGTTGCATAACTTTGAAAGATAAATACTTTACATGAGATAATTAATGTTTTCATTTGAATGTCATTTTAGGTAGGTATTCTGTAATCTCTAGCTCAAACCTACTTATAGAAGTTTTCAGCAGATGCATTAGAGGATTGCTCTCTTTGTAGGTCAAAACCCGTTCAGTATTAGATATTCTGTGGTTTTCGACATAAGAGCTAATGTAAGGAGACTGTGATGTTAAGCAAGAAATTAATATGGTCACATTTTAATCTCAGAATGATTTTTGAAGGATTTATAAGGGTTCAACAGTGAGAAAGGAGTTCTGCTACAAGAATATTGCAGTAGTTGAGTTTGGAGCTAATGGGATCCTAATTTAAGTTTAGTGAAGCAGGGACACTATGGCATACAAGCACAGGTGGGAGAGATGCAAAAGCAAGAGAAGTGGCTTGCTTCCTAACTTACCAGGAGTGCAATAGCAGAGGGAAAGAGGTATACCAGATCTGTCTTACTGAGCATTGATGGTACTGTCTGGTATAATGATTGATTGTTCTCTTTTCAGTTTTTGTTTTTAATGTTTTTAATTGAAATAGATTATATCACTTCTTCATTTCAGTCACAGTCATACCTCTCTCAAGTCGACAGCCTCTTTTTCTTTATGATTGTAACATACATACATATGCATTTATATGCACAAATGTATATATGTAAATATATCCTGCCAAGTCTGGTTTTTGTTGTTTGTATGTATATGATTTCAAGGCTGTCCAGTTTGCATTAGACAACCCCCCCCCAAAAAAAAGACTCATACCTGGAAGAGGTTAAATTTCCTTTTTCCAGCAGTCAACTGCCTATAGTTCTTTATCTAAGGGTTGGAATTTTTCCTCTTTACGTATCTACATGTTCATTAATATTGCCATTGTTCCAGTCCTGTTTATACAACCATTTCTATGGAAGACAGTTTTACAACAGAATCTCCTGTTCTTATGGCTCTAACAACCTTTCAACATCTTTTCAAAGATATAGGAGCTATGGTGTAGTTGTTGTCGTAGATGTGTCTGCTGGAGCTGAACTTGCCATGATCTACTGATTTCTATACATCTGAGAGAGGACTAATATTCACGATTCACATGAGTTAAGGAAGCAAATGACCTAATTAAAAAATGGGCTGTGGATCTAAACAGATATTTCTCAATAAAATAAATTAAAATATCTAAGAAATATCTCAAAAAAGTCTTCTTCATCCTTAGCAACTAGAGAATGCAAATTAAAACAACTTTGAGATTTTAGTCAGAATGGCCAAGTTCAAAGAAACAACTGACAAAAAAAAAATGCTGATTGTTGTAGAGAAAGGGGATTCTCATTCACTGATTATGGGAATAAAAACTGGTACAGCTGCTCTGGAAATCAGTATGAAGCACCCTCAAAAAGCAAGAAACAAACACAAAAACAAGAACAAAAACCCAACAACAACAAAAATGAAAACTAAAAATAAATCTACCACCTGATTCAGATCTATCACACCTTGACATATGTTCAAAGGATTCTCCATCCTTATTCAGATACTTGTTCAGCCATAATCATTGCTGCTTTATTTACAATTTGTCCTTCAACAGATGATTGGACAATAAAGACGTGTACTTATATACAATGGATTACTGTTCAGCTGGAAAGAAGAATGAAATCATGACATTTTCTGGTAAACAGATGGACCCAGAAAATATATTGAGTGAGATAACCTAGAACCAGAAAGACAAATGCCACATGCTTACTCTCATCTGTGGCTTGTGGCTTATAGGTTTAAATCCTTACATGTGAGGAATAGCATTGAGTAGCCACAGAAACTAAGAATGTATATAGGAACCATATATTGAGTAGAAGTAAACTCTAGAGGTTAATACGGAAAGAGAAGTCAGGACAAGAGACAAATAATCCCAACATTGCTTGATAAAGCCTTGAGGAATTACATTATTTTATATTCACTTAAAATTATACACCACAACATATATGTGTATGTACACCACACACACAAACATACACACACACTTTAAACTACTTAAATTGACAATGCTCCTTACAAAAACTCTAAACAAGCAAACAAAACAAAACAGTACTAGCCAAAAGAAATCTCTTTTTCAGCATCTGGCCAGGGTAGTCCAAGTAACTCCCCAGTCTAGGACTTGGTTGCCTTTAGTTTAGGATCAAGGGTGGATCTCTCTTCCTGAAGACACTGCACATTTAGGGCACACATTTTGTAAGACTTCAGCTGGATGTGACCTGAAAATTACTTTCCTACAATATATCACTCATGGTTACAGAAAATATTATTCAAACTGGCACAGAAAAAAAAAAAACAGTTCATTCTCGGTGCAACCTGTATGAACTACGACAGCAGTTTCTAGCATGACAAGATATGCAAAAAGGTGCAGTAAGTGGCACTCACATATTAGTAGCAACCAACAGTTGTCTAGTTGGCCTTAAGCCCTACTCAACAGGAGAAAAATCATGCCTGGTAGGCAGAGACCAAACCTACTCCATCTTGGAACTGGCTTCCATTTTAAAAGAAAAAGGGTCTGAGAACTTAACCTGCAACTGAACCAAGCTACACTCAGTTCTAGGAAGAACCACATAGCTTGTCTCTGGCCCATACCCCAGAGTTACTCCCTAGCTACTCCCTAGCAACAGCCATCCAGGATTAGTCTGATAGTTCCAGATGTTCTTTCAGAGCTCGAGCCTGAATAAAGACTCTAGTGAATTACATCAGAATTGGCTCCTCGGTGGTCTTTTAGGGTTCGATAATGCTTCCAAAATGGGCATAACAGTACCAGAAACGTAGGGGCTAGTGAGGTCATGGATCTTAAAAGAATACGTACTGCCACTGTTCTATAGCGTAATGATTCCTTACTACATAATAAATCGTATCTTACCACAAATGAACCCACAAATAAACATAGCTACCACCCCTCAGCAAAAATAAATTAATAAATAAATAAAAACCAACAAACATCTTTACAGAAAATGGAGGCCATCACAGAAAACCACAGCTGAACATTATGCTGGGGACTTTTCTAATTTTGACTCAGGGCTTCAAATGTTCCTGCCAAACTTTAGTCTTCCACCTGTTACTAAACTCCTTTCACATGCCCTTACCTGGTCCTTTGGAAAGAATTATCTACATACCACATTTTGTTGCTCACAATGAGTTAATATCGTTTTTATTGGCAGGAAAATTGCATATACAAACCCATCACTTAGAAAGTGGAAACACGAGCTCTTTGTGAGTAGAACATATCTCTGTCTATACCTAGACTACCTCTATAACACCTACAATTGTAAGCAGTACAGCAAATGCTTCCTTATGTAAAATTGCAGGTATATTTTTGAAGTGTTAGTTAATTATAGGAAGACAAGATAGCTATAACATCCCAGACTTAGCTCTTTAGTCTCTGAATCACAAGTTAAAGAACCATCTTCCATTCCTTGTGGGAAATTTGACATTTGCCTTGTCTCCACAAACCTTAGTACTAGTCTACTTGGAAAATAATTATGAAAATTTAGAGCTTGATATATGCTACCATTTTTTAACAACTTTCTCTTTTTGTTAATAAATATGGAAGTGAAAATAATGGATAGCAATTTTAATTTTAAGGATTAATAGAAGCAAAGATTGTTGCATGTAGAGAACTGCAGAAATGAAAATACCATCAGCATCCATTTGAATTTGAATATGATTGTTATATATTTACCTGGAGTTGAGCAGATCTATTTTACTAATACATTATTTGGTTCTCAGTTTTTCATATAAAGGAAAATTCTTTATTAAGATAAGAAAAAGTACATTCAGTCTAATATTGTCAAGCCACTTAACATACATTACTTTTGTTTACTATTCATGCTTTTTTGGTGAATGATTTTCTACAACTTACATAAATTATAACAGATAAATAGTACTTTATTTTCATAGTTAACTAGAACAGTACTTCCTTTGTGCATGTAGAGGAGAAAGACAAATCTATCACTATGAAGGCCTCTCAATAGTTCTCGTTATGTCTGCCATTATAATTTTAACATTTTGATATAGTTTTCTCTATATTGCACATGAAGCTGCAAAATTTAAAAGGTGAAATGATCTATTCAAATTATCTGCTATTATACAAACAAGTTAATAACTGTAATTAAGAGAATAATTATGCAACTGCATGCCACTCAAAAGAATCATTTAAATTATGCAAATAAGGCATAAGGTCATGTAATGCTAAGAGAAATGAACTAAAAATGCAAAGTAGTGTACATTGTGCTGCTGGTGCCAATATGAGAAATATTCACATCAAAAGCACAAAGCATGGCTCTCATTTTGAACCTCTGTACCATAAAATAAAATTAATTTTTCTTGCCTTATTGAGTACTCTGAAATTTGAGTAGTATATAATTTTACAGATGAGTTACTTTCATCCAGAGAAGAATATCTAGTTTTTGTTTGTACTTAAAACAGATATTTTCCTTTATGGAAATATCAAAGTTAAAAAATTGTTTGGAAAACTAACAAAATTATAAGTAATTAGTTTACTTAAACCTACCTATTATATAAGCCTTAAATAAATGTAAATTCACCTTTGGATAGATTCTCTCCTTTTCTAGTGTATTTTTCCTCATATTCAAGTTGTATCCTTTGTTATATTTGCATTTATATTTTATTTAATACTATCATGATTATTTCTTGAAATCTGAATTCTTAATGGTGGCATAAAAAATTTTACTTATGCGAATGATATTTAATATTTCATTTTTATGCTCCTCTCATTGACCACTTTCATACTATAAGTCATGGTTATAATTAACATTTATATTAAAATGTAATGAGAAGTATTAAATATTATATTTGAATAGATTGTTAAAAGAAGATTAGAAATTTGTTCCATAGCTATGGACACAATTACATTTTGATTTAGTGTAAGCATTAGGAAAATAATAAATATGAACTTCAAATTTTCATTATACATACTATGTTTATTTACAAATATTTTCTAAATTCTTCAGTTCATATGTATATTAGTAAATGTACGTCTAGACCTTTTCTAGCAACAATGAAAGTCATCTCCAATTATTTGCACTTCTCAGATGACCAGTTGCATGGTCTCCATACTTGAAGATTCTTGGTTGGTTTTCCTCTCTGTGCTTTGTAATTCCATATGACTTCTATTCTTTCTTAACTGGGTTACTCCTTTTTTTGGTATACATACAATATGTATTGTCTACCTTAAATTTAATGAGCATGCTGGAGTCATGCAGTTGCTTAAAGTAGATTTCACATCAACATCAGTGTATAAAGGCTCTTTTATGTTGACATTAGATACAATGGCTATTTGAAATTTATGTATTCTACCTATAGAAAGAGATTAATAAGCTTAATATCAAAGAAATGGCTTTAAATCTATTCCTAATTGTTTATTTGCTTCTTTGTGAAGAAATGTAGGGTATATGTGGAATGATTTTTAGCTTTTTATCACAAATAGATTGGAAGTTTTCAAAAAATAGATAAGTCCACACAAGGAACCTGCTGAAAATTCTAATGTCCAGAAATGAGTACATCTGTTTCTCTTCTTTCCCCTGATATAGCTAAAGTAATGTTTGCAAGCATTTGCTCCACCTCTAAAGAGTTTCTTTCATATTGTTTAGGAACATTTTTATAGACCTAGATATTTCATTCATGCCTTGGGATTTGCAGACATCTAGGAAATGTTAGCTCCGACTTCAGAAGAGCATCACTAGCCATCGTGGTGCATGCCAATAAGAGCATGATCAGAGGAGGAAGAACTCTGATGTGAGGCCAGCCTAGGCTACAGAGAGACTCTGCCCCAAAAATGGAGAGATTGAGATCAGCAGCAGCCACAGACAAAAGTGCAGGAGTGTCAGAATAGATAACCAAGGTAAAACTTGAAATATTTAAAAAGTTTGTGTTTATATTCATACCAAAACTAAAACAAAACAAAAATGAATGAACCAGGCGTGGTGGCTCATGCCTTTAATCCCTGCAGTGGGAGGCAGAGGCAGGCAGATTTCTGGGTTCGAGGCCAGCCTGGTCTACAAAGTGAGTTCCAGGACAGCCAGGGCTATACAGAGAAACTCTGTCTCGAAAAATCAAATCAAAACAAACCAACCAAACAAACAAACAAAGAATGACCCCTATTGAAGCTTCCTAGAGAACTGATTGCATTTACTCCATTCTATACTAAATCTTGACACTTCCCATATTTTAAAGGTATTGCACTAGAGTATCCCATTATAAATTATAATAACACTAAGTCCAAGCACACTTAGTATATTTACCCTTCAAACACCATGGGTTACTTGCAACTGTGCTCAAAATGTTTATATTCACTGGATTGAGGAAGATCATATAGCATAAAGTCTGAAACTTGAAGTCAACTTTATACTATATTTCAAATGCTTTTAAGATATTCATAAACTTTAACCTACCACTCCACTTTCATATCTATACCTAAGAATTGGTCATAAATAATGCAAGAATATAATCAAAAGAATATAATATAAACATCTAAAAATAAAATATGAGTCAGATTATTTTACGGTGTCCATCTATAATAAAATACCATGCAATAATTTTAGTCACTGAGAGAAAATTGTCACAGTGTTACAAATGCTTCTCAGGGCACCATTCCCTTTGCATTCCTCTTTTCATACAGAGAAGTCTTGCTTGACTATTTACTCAACCTTCCTTATCAAACACTTCCCTTTATCCTTTAAAAGATGTTCACCAAATTTAGATGTTTAACTTCTAGAGCCACATTAAATTATGTTACTAAGGGGTGTAAATTGCTATTTACCCCAAGGGGCAATTTTCTAATTACACCTCTTTCCTGCATATTTCATGTTAAAATAAATTGGTTTATATTTTAGCAATTGCCTAAGATTTATCTAGCCTGTCTCATTTACCTATAGTCTTTTATTTGAATATTTAATATTCCAACAATTACATTTTCTGTTGTTTTAATGTATTTGAGAACTCATACAACTACTACTTCAAGTGTTAAATTCTGTTGGAGCTCAGTATTTACTATTTACTTCAGAGAAATCAAGTCACACTGTAAAGGACATTTAGTATATCTTAACACTTCAGAAAGTTTATATTATTGTGTTTATGTTTGTGTGTGTGTGTTTGCATATGTTTGTGTGTGTACATGTGTGTGTGTGTGTGTGTGTGTGTGTGTGTGTGTGTGTGTGTGTGTGTGTATTTGTAACCAACTCAGGTATTTATCAACACTGGACTGCTGAACTTCATATGTAGACTTTGGTTTATTGACAACTCATACTGTGTATCTTAAACTGCCTAGAACTTTTACATAGTCCAAGCTACTCATACTGGTCATTACCTCCAGATTCTCCTGCCTCAGCACCTCTGATTCTGAATTTACTTCTCTCTGTCTCTGTCTATCTATCTATCTATCTATCTATCTATCTATCTATCTATCTATCTATCTATCTCTCTATCTCTCTATCTATCTCTCTATGTCTCTCTCTCTCTCTCTCTCTCTCTCTCGATATATATATCATTGTTTAAGGTCGACTGGTACATTATGCTGTTCTCTTGCCTCTGCCTTGCAGGCATATACCACTATCCTTGTCTGACAGTAGATATTATGAAGAATCTACATTTTTACAAGTGTGTACTGAATACATTCTCATCCTACAGAACTCACTAAATCCTTAGGCACTCCATGAAGACAGAATTAATTATCCTAGTTTACACAAGATTTATTAAACAATTCAAAGTTCTATAGTAAGTTTATAAGGAAAAGTATATTGTTAATGCTCTTAAATACAATAATTGAGTTGAGATATTATAAAACTTTGCAGTTTATGTAGCAAACATGTACTTTATACAATCATAATGCCTATGGTAATTATATAAATGCATTTCTACCTCCTATATTTACAGCTCAAATAAATTACCAGATAATTCCTGTGCATTGAGATTAACTGAGAATTTTTTATATTTATTTTATATTCTTTAATATCTACATACAAGTATACAATGGATTTTAGTTACTTTCAACCCCTATTATCCTCCATGATTTTCCCCTTTCCTCACTTTAAATGTTCTTCCAAGAAGTGTCCCTTCTACATTCATGTCTTTGCTTGTGACCTACTTGTTTTAGCTGGGGCTTAGTTGCATAAACATTTATTTCCTAAAGCAAAACCAACTTACCATTGCCTATTCTACTAAAGAATATGACACCCATTATTCAAGCACCATTAACTATCAATACTTCTCCAGAGAGGGATAACACTTCATAAGCCTTTCTACATTCTGTGGGGGTCCAATCTAGTGCAGGTTGTGTGCTGGATACACATCTGCAGTGACTTCACAGGCACAATGGTGCTGTCATATCCAGATGATATAATTGTATAATGCATTCACATCTTTCAGGTCTTCTGTTCTTTCTGTTCTCATTTCTACAATATTCCCTGAACATTGGAGAGGGTGAGATAGATGATCTGTTCAACCTCTTGTAATTCATTGTACATGAATATAGAACTGGAGAGAAGTGAATTCCCAATAATATATTTGGGTACTGTTGGCAGAGCAAGAGTAAGAATTGACTTAATGGAAGGAAAATGCAGAGATGTCTTTTTTTCTCTGTATCTTGCTGTTCAATCATCTCCCTACCTTTTCATTTATATCATCTTCCTTCACATTTTTGCAGCTCTAATGTAGATATATACAAAGCCATAACCATGAGCATATTCCAGTATAAAGCTTACAATGTTTTTTTTTTCAACCAGAGAATCCTTCTCTAGATAAATCTGGTTCTTTATCTCCTTTTAAATATATAATTTTCCTCTTTTTGCTTTGCATTGTAGAAATCTAATTATATAGGAATCTTAGTCTGAGGTGTCCCTCTGAGAAATCCTTTCTATTGCTTTCTGTATGTAATATATATATATATATATATATATATATATATATATATATATATATATGCAATCACTTTCCTATCTTAACTAACAATAAAAATGATGGAACAATTACCAGGTCAGATTTTCATAAACATGTATTTCTCCTCTTGTTTTTTATCATATACTGCTTGGGCTACCTTGAATAAATCTATTAACCTTTCTGAGACTCTTTTTTTCATTTCTGAGATGTAAAACTGTGTGTTCCTCCCTACCTGGTTACTGAGATAACATGAAAAACTGTGCATGAAATTATTTTAAAAATGAAAACCATTATAATAATAAATTTCATTTCCAATTATCAAGTGAATCATTTCTGTTATATGAATTTAATGTGTTTAGTATTCACAAAATAGTTATTATAAAACAGTAAGTAGATATGATTTGAGAAATACTTGCTATGATTCTGTACATGCAAATATATTCACTATGTAGTGACTTCTAAATTCCTCCATCTATATGTAATTTCTTAATTTTAAGACTCTTTACCTCCACAGAAAGTACCAACAATATAATAAGCAACTATGCTAGTAAATTTATAATATTGTATTAATTGCTTGATCAGCAAAAGAACGTTTCCAGATAAAATTTGAAAGGAAAAGACACAGAACTATCTATTAAGGTATTAGCATAAACGTGCCTGAAAAGTAATTGAAAACATATTATCAAGAAAAAGTACTTTTTTGGTTTTTATATTTTTATTTTTAATTAATTAATTTTTTATACTCCATATTCCATTCCCTGATCCCCCAAGCCACTCTCCACATCTTACACCTCCTCCCCACTACCCCTGTCTTCACGTGGATGACCCCATCCCCCACCCCATCTGATTTCTACACTCTCTGAGGCCTCCATTCTTTTGAGGGCTAGGTGGCTTATCTCTGAATGAACACAGACCTGGAAGTCCTCTACTCTGTGTGTGTGTTAGGGGCCTCATATCAGCTGGTGAACACTGTTTGTTTGGTAGTACAGTGTTTGAGAGATCTCAGGGGTCTAGATTAATTGAGAGTGCTGGTCCTTCTATAGGATTGCTCTTCTCCTCAGCTTCTTTCTGCCTTCCCTAATACAACAAAAGGGGTCAGGTACTTCTGTCCATTGGTTGGGTGCAAATATCTGCATCTGATTCTTTCTCTGCTTGTTGAGTCTTTCAGAAGGCAGTCATGATAGATTTTTTTTGAGCATACCTAACCTCAGTAGTAGTGTCAGGCCTTGGGACCTCCCCTTGAGCTGGATCCCACTTTGGGCCTTTCTCTGGACCTTCTTTTCCTTGGGCTCCTCTCCATTTCCATCCCTGTAATTCTTTCAGACAGGAACAGTTATGGGTCAGAGATTTGACTGTGGGATGGCAACCCCATCCCTCACTTGAAGCCCTATCATCCTGCTGAAGGTGGTCTTTATAACTTCCCTCTCACTACTGTCGGGCATTTCATCTAAGGTCCTTCCCTTTGATTCCTGAGATTCTCTTACCTCCCAGGTCTCTGGGGCTTTCTGGAGGATTCCCCCAACTTCCTATTTTCCGAGGTTGCCTGTTTCCATTCTTTCAGCTGTCCCTCAGGGTTTCAGTCCTTTTCCCTTATTCAATACCAGATAAGATTACCTTCTCCCCCATCCCCCCCTGTCTAGTTTCCCTCCCAGGTCCCTTCCTCCTTCCCCACTTGTGATTACTTTCTTCTATCTCCCAAGTGGGACTGAGGCATCCTCACTTGGGCACTTCAGCTTGTTGATCTTTTTGAGTTCTGTGTACTGTATATTGGGTATTCTGTATGTATTTGTTTTTGTTTGTTTGTTTTGACTAATATCCACTTATTACTGAGTACATACCTGGAATGTGCTTTTGAGTCTGAGATACCTCATTCAGGATGATATTTTCTAGTTCATTCTATTTGCTGAAAAACTCAGGGTGTCCTCATTCTTAATAGCTGAGTATCATTCCATTGTGTAAATAACCCACATTTTCGATGTGGAACACATGACCCTGTTGCATGCCGGGACATCTTTTGGGTATATTCCCAAAAGTGGTATAGCTGGTTCTTCAGGTAGATCTACTTTCAACTATCTGAAGAACTGGGAAATCTAGATGAAATTGATGGTTTTATAGAGTGATACCACATACCAAAGTTAAATCAAGAGCAGGTAAACTATCTAAACAGGCCCCTATCACACAAAGAAATAGTAGTCATTAAAAACCTCCCAACCAGAAAAAGCCCAGGGCCAGATGGATTTAGTGCAGAATTCTACCAGACCTCCAAAGAAGATCTGATACCAATTTCCCTCAAACTATTACAGAAAATAGAAATAGAAGGAACACTACCTATCTTGTTTTATGAAGCCACAATTACTCTGATACCTAAACCACACAAGGACCCAATGAAGAAAGAAAATTTTATGCCAATCTCACTTATGAATATTGATGCAAAAATACTCCATTAAATTCTTAGAAACCAAATCCAAGAACATGCTAAAAGCATCAATCACGCAGATCAAGTAGGCTTCATCCCAGGGAGGCAAGGTTGAATTAATATAGGAAAATCCATTAATAATAAACAAACAAAAAGAAAAAAAGCCACAAGATTATCTCCTTAGATGTTGATAAACATTTGACAAAATAAAACACTCCTTCGTGTTAAAAGTATTAGAGAGAATAAGAAGGGAAGGCCCATACCTAAACATAATGAAATCAATTTACTGAAAACCAACAGCCAATGTCAAATTAAATGGAGACATACTTGAAGCAATCCCACTGAAATCTGGGATGCCCACTCTCTCCATATCTATCCAATATAGTACTTGAAGTGTTAGCTAGAACAAAAAGACAGCAAAAAGAAATCATGGGATACTAATTGGCAAAGAAAAAATAAAGTTTTTGTTTTGTTTTTGTTTTTTGCAGATGATATGATAATATACATAAGTGAGCCCAAAATTTTTACCAGAGAACTTCTCCAGTTGATAAAAAACTTCAGCAAAGTGGCTGGATATAAAATTAACTCAAATAAATTAGTAGCTTTCCTTTATACAAAGGATAAATATATTGAGGAAGAAATTAAGGAAACAACACTCTTCACAATAGCCACAAATAATATAAAATATCTTGGGGTAGCTCTAACCAAATATGTAAAAGACCTGTATGAGAATAACTTCAAGTCTCTAAAGAAAGAAATTGAGGAAGATCTCAGAAAATGGAGAGATCTCCTATGCTCATGGATTGGCAGAATTAACATAGTAAAAATGGCCATCCTACCAAAGGCAATCTATAGATTCAATGCAATCCCCATCAAAATCCCAACACAATTCTTTAAAGACATGGAAAGAGCAATTCTCAAATTCATATGGAAAGGCAAAAAACTCAGAACAGTGAAAACAATTCTTAACAATAAAAGAAAAGCTGGGGGAATCACCATCCCTGATCTCAAGCTTTACTACAGAGCAACAGTGAGGAAAACTGCATGGTATTGGTACAGAGATGGGCGCATTGATCAATGGAATAGAATTGAAGACACAGAAAGAAAACCACACACTTACTGTCACGTGATCTTTGACAAAGACACCAAAAATACACAATGGAAAAAAGAAAGCATCGTCAATAAATGGTGTTGGTCTAAATGGCTGTCTATGTGTAGAAGAATAAAAAATAGACCCAGTCATCTATTGGATGGAACACAGGGTCCCCAATGGAGGAGCTAGAGAAAGTATCCAAGGACCTGGAGGGGTCGGCAACCCCATAGGTGGAACAACAATATGAACTAACCAGTCCCCCCAGAGCTCATGTCTCTAGCTGCATATGTGTCAGAAGATGGCCTACATCATTGGGAAGAGAGACCCCTTGGTCTTGCAAATTTTGTACACCCCAGTACAGGGGAATGCCAGGGCCAAAAAGTGGGAGTGGGTGCATAGGGGAGCAGAACAGTGGGGAAGAGGGTACAGGGAACTTTCTGGATAGCATTTGAAATGTAAATAAAGAAAATATCCAATTTAAAAAAAAAGAAAATAGACCCATATTTGTCACCATATACAAAGTTCAAGTCCAAATGAATCAAGAACCTCAACATAGCCAATCCAATCAAGCAGTACCTGAGACAGCAGATCGGCACCAGCTCCGGGTCACTTTGGGCGCACGGAAACGATGAATACCCCCACAGTCCCCAGAGGACTCTCCATGCGATCTTAGGATCACTGGTGAGTGGAACACATCTGTTCCAATCCAATTGTGACGGGCCTGTGACAGCAGGAACAAGGACACTAGAGCCCTTCCTGACCAGAGACTTGGGTTCCTTTTGATCAGTTCTGGTTTACTTTGGTTTCGAACAGACCAGACAGCTCCACAGTCCTCAAATGATACACCACTTCCAGGCACTGTAACAAGCCCAGGATTTTAGGACAACAGGATCCTAGGATAACAAGACCTGGGTCACACCAGTATTTCAGGGGCCCAGAGGAGCTTGACTGCCAAGAACTCTGTCACAGAGTTCACAGGAGACCACAATCAAAGGATCACAGACAAAGTTGAACTCTGAGGAGTCCTGAATCAACTGGGATTATAGGAAGGACAGGCTCCAATCAGATATATTGAGGGCAGCTAGCACTTAAGATAATCAGATGGCAAGTGGCAAGCATAAGAACAGAAGCAACAGAAACCAAGATTACATAGCATCATCAGAACCAAACTCTCCCACCATAGCAAGTCCTGGATATACCATCACACTGGAAAAGCAAGACATGGATATACAGTCACTTCTCATGATGATGATGGAGGACTTTAAGAAGGAAATGCAGGAAAACACAGGTAAACAGCTAGAAGCATTTAAGGAGGAAACATAAAAATCCCTTAGAGAGTTATAGGAAAACACTACCAAACAGGTGATAGAGTTGAACAAAACCATCCAGGATGCAAAAATGGAAGTAGAAACAATAAGGAAAACACAAGGGGAGACAACACAGGAGGCAGAAACCCTAGGAAAGAAATCAGGAACCATAGATGCGAGCATCAGCAACAGAATACAAGAGATGGAAGAGAGAATTGCAAGTGTAGAAGATACCATAGGAAACATGGACACAACAATCAAAGAAAATGCAAAAAGATCCTAACTCAAAACATCCAAGAAATCCAGGACACAATGAGAAGACCAACCCCCTGGATAATAGGTATAGATTAGAATGAAGATTTTCAAATTAAAGGACCAGCAAATATCTTCAACCAAATTATAGAAGAAAACTTCCCATACCTAAAGAGAGGCCCATGAACATTCAAGAAGCCTACAGAACCCCAAAGAGACTGGATGTACTGGTTAGCTTTGTGTCAACTTGACACAGCTGGAGTTATCACAGAGAAAGGACCTTCAGTTGAGGAAATGCCTCCATGACATACAACTGTAAGGCATTTTCTCAATTAGTGATCAAGGGGGAAAGGCCCCTTGTGGGTGGGAACATCTCTGGGCTGGTAGTCTTGGGTTCTATAAGAGAGCAGGCTGAGCAAGCCAGGGGAGGCAAGCCAGTAAAGAACATCCCTCCATGGCCTCTGCATCAGCTCCTGCTTTCTGACCTGCTTCAGTTCCAGTCCTGACTTCCTTTGGTGATGAACAGCAGTATGGAAGTGTAAGCCAAATAAACCCTTTCCTCCCCAACTTGCTTCTTGGTCATGATGTTTGTGCAGGAATAGAAACCCTGACTAAGACACTGGACCACAAAAGAAATTCCTCCCGACACATAATAGTTGGAAAACAGTCAAGTAACATATAAAGGCAGGCCTATTAGAATTACTTCAGACTTCTCACCAGAGACTATGAAAGTGAGAAGATACTGGACAGATGTTATACAGACACTAAGATAACACAAATGCCAGCCCAGGCTACTGTATCCAGCAAAACTCTCAATTACCATACCTGGAGAAACCAAAGTATTCTATGACAAAACCAAATTTCCACAATATCTTTCCACGAATCCAGCCCTTCAAAGAATAACAGGAAACCACCAATAAAAGGACAGAAACTACACCCTAGAAAAAGCAAGAAAGTAATCCTACAATAAACCGAAAAGAAGACAGCCACAAGAACAGAATCCCAACTCTAACAACAAAAATAAAAGGAAGCAACAATTACTTTTCCTTAATATCAATTAATATCAATGGACTCAATTCCCCAATAAAAAGACATAGACTGACAGACTGGCTACACAAACAGGATCCAACATTTTGCTGCTTACAGGAAACCCACCTCAGGGAAAAAGACAGGCACTACCTCAGAGTAAAAGGCAGGAAAACAATTTTATAAGCAAACAGTCTAAAGAAACAAGCTGGAGTAGCAATTCAAATATCGAATAAAATCAACTTCCAACCCTAAAGTTATCAAAAAAAGACAATGAGGGGCACTTCATACTGATCAAAGGTACAATCTTCCAAGATGAACTCTCAATTCTGAATATCTATGCTCCAAATGCAAGGGCATCCACATTCATTAAAGAAACTTTAGTAAAGCTCAAAGCACACATTGCACCTCACACAATAATAGTGGGAGACTTCAACACGCCACTCTCATCAATGGACAGATACCAGAAAAAGATACTAAACCAAGACACAGTGAAACTAGCAGAAGTTATGAAACAAATGGATTTAACAGATATCAACAGAAAATTTATTCTAAAACAAAAGGATATACATTCTTCTCAGTACCTCATGGTACCTTCTCCAAAATTGACCCTATAATTGATCACAAAACAGCCTTCAACAGATATAGTATAATGAAATTTCCCATTCATCCTATCATATCATCGTGGACTAAGGCTCATCTTCAATAACAGCATAAATAATACAAAGCTAACATTCACTTGGAAAAATGAACAACACACTCCTCAATGATACCTTGGTCAAGGAAGAAATAAAGAAAGAAATTAAAGACTTTTTAGAGTTTAATGAAAATGAAGCCAAACTTATGGGACACAATGAAAGCATTCTGTTGTCTGTCTTTTTCCCTGAGATGGGTTTCCTGTAAGCAGCAGAATGTTGGGTCCTGTTTGTGTAGCCAGTCTGTTAGTGTATGTCTTTTTATTGGGGAATTGAGTACACTGGTATTAAGAGATATTAAGGAAAAGTAATTGTTGCTTCCTTTTATTTTTGTTGTTAGAGTTGGCATTCTATTCTTGTGGCAGTCTTCTTTTAGGTTCATAGAGGGATTACTTTCTTGCTTTCTAGGGCGTGATTTCCGTCCTTGTATTGTTTTTTTTTTCCTGTTATTATCCTTTGAAGGGCTGGATTTGTGGAAAGATAATGTGTGAATTTGTTTTTGTCGTGGAATACTTTGGTTTCTCCATCTATGATAATTGAGAGTTTGGCCGGGTATAGTAGCCTGGACTGGCTTTTGTGTTCTCTTAGTGTCTATATAACATCTGTCCAGGCTCTTCTGGCTTTCATAGTCTGGTGTAATTCTGATAGGCCTGCCTTTATATGTTACTTGACCTTTCTCCCTTACTGCTTTTAACATTCTATCTTTATTTAGTGCATTTGTTGTTATGATTCTTATGTGTTGGGAGGAATTTCTTTTCTGGTTCAGTCTATTTGGAATTCTGTAGGCTTCTTGTATGATCATGGGCATCTCTTTCTTTAGGATTGGGAAGTTTTCTTCTATTATTTTGTTTTAGATATTTGCTGGCCCTTTAAGTTGAAAATCTTCATTCTCATCAACTCCTATTATCCGTAGGTTTGGTCTTCTCATTGTGTCCTGTATTTCCTGGATGTTTTGAGTTAGGATCCTTTTGCATTTTGTATTTTCATTGATTGTTGTGCAGATGTCCTCTATGGAATCATCTGCACCTGAGATTCTCTCTTCCATCTCTTGTATTCTGATGCTGATGCTCGCATCTATGGTTCCAGATTTCTTTCCTAGGGTTTCTATCTCCAGCATTTCCTCACTTTGGGTTTTCTTTATTGTGTCTACTTCTCTTTTTAGGTCTAGTATGGTTTTGTTCATTTCCATCACCTGTTTAGATGTGTTTTCCTGTTTTTCTTTAAGGACTTCTACCAGTTTGGTTTTGTTTTCCTGTTTTTCTTTAAGGACTTCTACCAGTTTGGTTTTGTTTTCCTGTTTTTCTTTAAGGACCTGTAACTCTTTAGTAGTGCTCTCCTGTATTTCTTTAAGTGAGTTATGAAAGTCCTTCTTGATGTCCTCTACCATCATCATGAGATATGCTTTTAAATATGGGTCTAAATTTTCGGTTGTGTTGGGGTGCCCAGGACTAGGTGGGGTGGGAGTGCTGCGTTCTGATGATGGTGAGTGGTCTTGATTTCTGTTAGTAGGATTCTTACGTTTGCCTTTCACCATCTGGTAATCTCTGAAGCTAGCTATTATAGTTGTCTCTGGTTAGAGTTGTTCCTCAGGTGACTCTGTTAGCCTCTATCAGCAGACCTGGGAGGCTGGATCTCTCCTTAGTTTCAATGGTCAGAGTATTCTCTGCAGGCAAGCTCTATTCTTGCAGGGAAGGTGCCCAGATATCTGGTGTTTGAACCTGCCTCCTGTCAGAAGTTGTGTTCCACTCACCGAAGTCTTAGGATCCGGTGGGGAATCCTTTGTGGGTCCTTGAGGGTGTCTGGAGACTCCACTGGCAAGGCACCCCGGTGCTCGAGTGGACAGGATGGTACTTGTACCCCAGCTCAGGCCGGGTTGCCTGTTTCCCTAGTTTATGCAGTCTCAGGTTCTGCGTGATTGGATTGGAGCAGATGCTGTGTTCCACTCACCAGAGGTCTTAGGATCCTGTGGGGAATCCTGTGCAGGTCCTTGAGGGTGTCCGGAGACTCCTCTGGCTAGGCACCCCAGGTGCTCGAGTGGACCGGAAGGGACTTGTCATGACCTAGCTTTTAATTGGGTTGTTTTATGGTGTTTAAGTCTTTGCATTGTTGCTCAAAAATTCTAAAATGATTTGTATCTTTTCAAGAATAAATTTTAAGCACAAATTTATTGGCTGAAGGGGCACCATGAGGGTTGATAAAGCACTGCTTTGGTTTATTTTTTCTGGGGATACTTCCAGAAGATATTGACATAAGCTGGTAGACAAGGAAGAACCATTCTCTTTGTACATACATATATAATAATCATCTGTGGAGAGGTTGAACAAACAGGTGAAGAGGAGGAATCTCTCTCTGCTCTCATAAGGCATCCATCTTGTCTACTCTTAGACTCCTGGTTCTTCAACCTTTATGCTCCAAGACCTGTATAAACATTCTCCTGTGGTTTTTGGGTCTTTAGCCTTCAGTCTTCAGTCTACAATGTAATGGTGCTGTAGTCATCTTTGATTCTGATGCTTCTGAATTTGAACTGAGCCATTATATTCATATCTTACAGTCTTCAGCTTACAAAACCTCTTGAGGGAACTTTGCAACCTCCAGTCCTGTGTAACTCAATTGTTCTAGTAAACCCTATGCATACATACAAACACACCAGTTAGAGACAGAACAGAGAGAGGCAGATCTACCAACCTTTGATGATTTAACTTTTCTTTGCTTCATGAGAGTTTTAATAGATGTTAAACGCATCTTTGACTTGTGAAGTTTGTTTGCTTGTTTACAGTTGGGGTATCAGGTTAGAGTCTCAAAACTCAAGGATCAAAGGATCATCTATCTTCCTCTATGTTATGTGTCTCTGCTCTTGCTACACTCATCCATTCAAAATTCCATTGGCTTCATGTCTCTGAAAACTCACAAACAAAAGATTTAAACTAATCTCTTTCCCCACCCCCACAAATTTACTGCACATTCATAAAGCAAAACAAAACACTTCCATATATCCGTGTCAGAAGATTTCACAGGCAACCACAAACAGCACATGGCTATCAGATTATAGGAGAAAATTAAGTAGCCCCAGTGCAGAAGGAATATTTTTCATTGCATGGCTATTAAGGACAGAAAAATGCTTCCCTAATCTCTTTCTCAGCCTGCTTGTCCTTTGAGTAGATGAGAGCTACTGATTTGTTTTAGTTAATTTTATATCCAGCCACTTTGCTGAAGTTGTTTATCAGTTGTAAGAGTTCTCTGGTGGAATTTTGGGGTCACCTAAATACACTATCATGTTATCTTAATATAGTGATATCTTGACTTCTTCCTGTCTAATTTGTATCACTTTGACTTCCTTTTGTTGTCTCATTGCTCTGGCTAGGACTTTGAGTACTATATTGAATAGGTAGGAAGAGAGTGAGCAGTCTTTTCTGGTTTGCGATTTTAGTGGGATTGCTTCAACGTTCATTTAGTTTGATGTTAACTACTGGTTTAGTGTATATTGCTTTTACTATCTTTAGGTATGAGCCTTGAATTCCTGATCTTTCCAAGATTTTTATCATGAAGGGGTGATGAATTCTGTCAGATGCTTTCTCAGCATCTAACGAAATGATCATGTGCTTATTTTTTCTTTGAGTTTGTTTATATTGTGGATTACATTGATAGATTTCTATATATTGACCCATCCTTGTATCCCTGGGATGAATCCTACTTGATTGTGGTGAATGATCATTTTGTTGGATTCATTTTCAAGAATTTTACTATTTTTTGCATTTGTATTCATAAGGAAATGCACTAAAGTTCTCTTTCTTTTGTGAGTCTTTGTGTGGTTTTGGTATCACTGTAACTGTGGCTTCAAAGAACAAATTGAGTAGTATTTGTTCTGTTTCTATTTTGTGTAATAGTTTGAAGATTATTGATATTAGGTCTTCTTTGAAGGTCTGATAGAATTCTGCACTAAACCCATCTGGTCCTGGGCCTTTTTTGCTTGTGAGACTTCTAATGACTGCTGTTTCTTTAGGAGTTATGGGACTTTTTTTGTTTGTTTGTTTGTTTGTTTGTTTGTTTGTTTTTGAGACAGGGTTTCTCTGTATAGCCCTGGCTGTCCTGGAACTCACTTTGTAGACCAGGCTGGTTTTGAACTCAGAAATCCACCTGCCTCAGCCTCCCAAGTGCAGAGTTATGGGACTCTTTAGATGGTTTATCTGATCCTGATTTAACTTTGTTATCTTGTTATCTGGTATCTGTCTAGAAAGTTGTCCATGTCATCCAGGCTTTCGACTTTTGTTGAGTATAGGCTTCTGTAGTGGGATCTGATGAATTATTTGTATTTCCTTGGTTTCTATTGTTATGTCGCCCTTTTCATCTCTGATTTTGTTAATTTGGATACTGTCTCTATGTACTCTGGTTAGAATGGCTAAGGGTTTAATCTATCTTGGTGATTTTCTCAAAGAACCAGCTCCTGGTTTTGTTGATTCTTTGTATAAACACCCATCACAATAGTCACAATTAATAAAAAAAATACCTTGGTGTGACTTTAACCAAACAAGTGAAAGAGTTGTTTGACATGAACTTCAAGTCTCTAAAGAAAGAAATTGAAAAAGATCTCAGAAATTAAAAAGAACTCCCATGCTCATTGATTGGCAAGATTAAGATAGTAAAAATGTCCATTTTGCCTACAGAAATCTATAGATTCAATGCAAGCCCCATCAAAGTTCTATCTCAATTCTTCTTAAAGTTAGAAAAAGAAATTTGCAAATTCACTTGGAATAACAAAAACTCCAGATAGTGCAAACTATTCTCAACAATAAAAGAACTTCAGGGAAACACCATCCCTGACCTCAAGCTGTATTACAGAGCAATAGTCACTAAAACTGCATGGTATTGGTACAGAGAGTGTCAGGTAGATCAATGGAACAAAATTACATACCCAAAAATGAACCCACACACCTGTGGTCATTTGGTCTTTGACACAGGAGCTCAAACCATCCAGTAGAAAAAACGACAGCATTTTCATCAATTGGTCCAGCTTCAACTGGAAGTCAGAATGTAGAAGAATGCAAATCAATCCACTCTTTCTCCCTGTACAAAGCTCAAGTCCAACTGAACTTGAACAAATCTCGAGTCCAACCAACCTCCACATAAAACCAGATACACTCAAACTAGTAGAGGAGAAAGTGGGGAAGAGCCTCAAACACATAGGCACAGGGGAAAATTGGCTTAAGAGAATGCCAATGGCTTGTGTTCTAAGATCAACAATAGACAAATAGGACATCATAAAATTGCAAAGCTTCTGTAAAGCAAAGATCACTGTCAATAGGACAAAACGGCAACCAACAAATTGAGAAAAGATCTTTACCAGCCCTACATCCTATAAAGGGATTTTATTGAAGATGCTTTCTTTTTTCCATTGTACATTTTTGGTATCTTTGTCAAAGATCAAGTACATTAAGTGTGTGCTTTTCTTTCTGTGTCTTCAATTCTATTCCATTGATCAACATGTCTGTCTAAGTACCAATACCATGCAGTTTTTATCACTATTGCTCTGTAGTAAAGCTTGAGGTCAGGGGTGGTTATTTCTCCATCTGTTCTTTTATTGTTAAGAATAGTTTTCACTATTCTGTGGGTTTTGCCTTATTATTGTATGGGGTTAAATGTGAATTCTGAGTTTTAGTAAAGAATAGTTTTCACTATTCTGTGGTTTTTGCCTTATTATTGTATGGGGTTAAATGTGAATTCTGAATTTTAGTAAAGTTTCTTTTATGAATTTGGGTGATCTTGCATTTGGGGCATAGATGTTCAGAATTGAGACTTTCTCTTGGTGGATTTTCCCCTTGATGAATATGAAGTGACCTTCTTCATCACACTTGTTAACTTTTGGTTGAAAGTCTATTTTATTGGATATTAGCATGGCACCTACTGCTTGTTTCCTTGGACCCTTTGCTTGGAAGACCTTTCCCATCCATTTACTCTGATATAGTGCCTGTCTATGTTGTGGTGGTGTGTTTCTTGTATGCAACAAAATGCTGGATCTTGTATCATATCCAGTCTGTTAGCTTATGTCCTTTTATAGGTTAGTATATTGGTTCCTGACATGTTTGTTTTTGAAGGTGGTTTTATGTGCTTGTATCTTTCTGCTTTTGACTTTGTTGGGAGATACTTAATGTCTTGTCTTTTCATTGGTGCCATTTTCTTCCTTGTGTTGGCGTTTTCCTTCCAGGATCCTCTATAAGGCTGGATTGGTAGATAGATACTGTTTGAATTTGGTTTTGTCCTGGAATATTTTGTTTTCTCCATCTATGTTGATTGAGAGTTTTGTTGGGTATAGTAGCCTGGGCTGGCATTTGTGTTTTCTTAGAGTCTGCATGACCTCTGACCAGGCTCTTTTAGCTTTAATGAACTCTGTTGAGAAGTCTGGTTTAATTCTAATAGGTCTACCATTGTATGTTACTTGTCCTTTTTCCCTTAATATTCTTTCTTTGCTCTGTGCATTTAGTGTTTTGATAATTATGTGACGAGAGGAATTTCTTTTCTGCTCCCATTTATTTGATGTTCTATATGCTTCTTATACCTTTATGTCCATCTCTTTCTTTAGGTTGGGAAAGTTTTCTTCTATGATTTTGTTGAAGACATTTTCAGGTCCTTTGAGCTGAGAATCTTTGTTCTCCTCTATTCCAATTATCTTTAGATTTGGTCTTTTCATTGTGTCCTAAATTTCCTGGATGGTTTGAGTTAGGAAGTTTTTATGTTTTGAATTTTCTTTGACAGTTGTGTCAATCTCTTCTACACCTGAAATTCTCTCTTCCATCTCTTGTATTGTTGGTAATACTTACATCTTTGATTCCTGACCACTTTCCTAGGTTTTCCATTTCCAGATTTGCCTCCATTTGTGTTTTCTTATTACTTCTACTTCCATTTTTAGGTCTTGGATCATTTTATTCAACCCTTTCACCTGTTTCCCTGTATTTATTTCATTGAGTTATTGATATCCTCCAGACTCTACTAATAATTTTCATGAAATAGGATTATAGGACAGATTCCTGATTTTCAGGTGTGTTGGTATATTCAGGGCTTGCTGTGGTGGGAATACTGGGTTCAGATAATGCCCATATATTTTGGCTTTTGTTGCTTATGGTCTTGCACTTTCCTTTCACTATCTGGATATCCCTGATGTTTGTTGATCTGGGTGACTGTATGAGGTCTGCCTTTTTGTCCCTGCATTGCTTCAGGTCTCCTGGTAGGTTAGTGGCCCTGGCTGTATCAGACCACCTGTGGGACTTTCCAACTGGGGGCTCTTCCCAGGAGCAGAGAAGCTGCTGATCTGTTGCCCTGGCTACAATAGACCTCCTGGGAGGCCTTCATACTGTTGGGTCTTCCGTGGAGCTGTCAAGTTGTTAACCAACTGTGCTGAGTGCTGCTGATCCTCAACTTCTCTGGAAGCAGTGGATCCTCAACTGTTCTGAGTGCAGCAGGTCCTCTGGGATGTATCAGGATATGGAGTCTTCAGGGGAGCAGACCAACTAGAGGTCTGCCCGCCCCAGCAGCAAGGACCAGGCAGAGTGACTTATTTGATTTTTTTAATGCTGGAGAAAGCAACATTTTTTTCCTTCATCAACAGTAGTATATCTTAATAGACATAGCAACTGAGTTCTGCAGACAATATCGGCGTTTTCCATTTGAGACAGGATATTTCATTGACCTGAAACAATTAGAAGACTAGGCTGGTTAGCATGTGAATCTGACAGTCATGTGCTGCTCTCTCCAGTTCTAGGATCATAAAAGCATGCACCCTGCTCTCATGGGTCATGGGATTGAACTCAGGATTTATTATAGTCTTTTTCCCTCCTGATAAAAGCTACATCACTGGATATGGTAGGACTGCAATAAAAAAGCTCCTGGGTGTATACAGTCATCAACAGATCTATCTGAAAATAATCTCAGAGTACTAGGTATGATATTGTTAGAAGCTAGGCCCCTATTAGGTGCTACCAGTACTCCAGTAATTCTTAGTTTCATGATAGGTCATAAAACTTACCCTATACAGGATCTAGCAAAATGGCCTCTCAGCCTATGTTCTCAATGTACTACTGGAACATGATGTCCGTCCTTATGCCCCATTATCAATGATTTCATGTGTATCCATAGTGCTTGCATCTATAGTGTGTATTATCATCAATATCTGCTTTATCATTAACTGCATTTGAATCTGCCAGCACAAAACTAGTTGGACTCATTAATTCAGGAAACAGGTATTCCCTAAGTGTTTGCCTCATACTACCCATTGAAACAGATGCTGAGAATACATCAGTAAGCAAATGAGTCTAATATTGGTCCATAGGGAGCTTATGTTGGGAGAAGGCAAAAAAAAAAAAATGGCAAAAGAATTAAGTCAAAGCAGTTACATGCACACTCACTTTTGAGTGTTCATTCAAATCAGCAAAGAGGAAAAATAGAGTTGGTATGGAAACAGGAGACAGAGAGAAATTTAGAAATTAAAAAATTCTGCCTGCCATTCTTTTTATTGATAAGACATCCTGAGGTAAACATGAGCTTCAAAATATGAAGTCTCAGTTACCACCTGCCACTCACAATGTGAATATCTTACTACTGAATGACTGAGTGTTTTAAATGTATGACAACTGAACACAAGTCACTGTCTTCCTCTTATTCTTACTTGATTAAGAGCAGTCTAGAAGACAGTTTATATTGTATTTGTTAAAGGTAATAAATATATCTTCCAATGTAATGCCTTTGTAATAGGACTTTCCAAGGATGATATTGTCCTATATGAATCCTATTCACAAGAAAGTATAACCCGTGTGTGCACTGGATGAAGGTCTGGTAGGAGAGAAATCCAAGTTCTTAGTTATCCAAATTAATTTAATAGGTTTAATTAATAGGTTAATTTAATTTAATAGGTTACCATATAAACATAGGCAAAGTTGGTGGGTTATGTCTTCTGCCAGACACCATAAAGTAAATTCTCCATTCTTTTAGCTATGTCTGCTATGTATCATTGATATCTTTAGTTCACCAAGCAAATTTTGAAAAGACCAAAACATTTTTACCATTAAGACAGACCTTTCCTTGCCTGGAAGGATGCTGCATTTGATCTCAAAACAATTATCGATGTGTATAAGAAGGATCCAAAAGACCTTTGTCAGTGTCTCCACTATTTAGTGCTATTGGTAGACTGTCAGGATGAGGCATTTGAGTATTTCTTTTTAGGTTGTTTTCTTGCTGAACATGGCTAGCAACTCTGTACAAATGAAATAAGTGAAAGGAAAAGAGTCTTTGGATGAATGTCCTCTATGTAATGAAAGAGAATCTGTGCATAGAATCAAAGCAATTGCCTGCATAATTCAAGGCAAAGCTCACCTTTATCTCAATTATCTGGATATTGGAGTAGGAGAAACACAGTAAATTACTAAGATCATTGTATTATTTCTTCAACTCATTGCACCTTAACCCTCAACGGCAACGAGTTTCTTATTATCTTTACAAGCAACTCAGTTTCTAAACTAAATTGAAATAAATAACAAAACTAATGAAAGCATTATCATTCAAATAAAGATTTGATGACCCAGAGAAATATATTGGCCCAATAGCAAAATGATAGCTGTTAACTTTTGCATTGCTGTTATATCACAATATCACTTAATTGATATTCAAGAGCATGCAAAGCCATGCAACTTCCTCATAAACTGAAGTGGAAAATGATGAAGTGGAGGAAAAAACCAGAATGCATAAATAAAATATGAAAACTTTTGTCATGTTCTATTAGGAGTTTTTGTGTTAGCATCCTATTACATTAGTATTTGTTTTCACTAATATGGTATGAAAATTGCTGCAATGATTGCATGGTCATATCTTGTTAGGCAACTCAAACTCTTAAATTATATGATTCTAATATAAAATGAAAGAAAATTCTTAAATTATGAGAAGTTTCTAATGAGATATGAAGGCCCAGTTGTAAAAAAGTTGAAGCTGTTTTGCTGTGATTTCTTCAAAGTATTTTCTTTATAGGAACCAGGTGGTTACAAAGAAGAGGAAATTGGGCTTGAGAACACTGCTGTTGGATTGTTTGCTAAAAGGTAAGTTTCAGAAATATTTATGAATCAATATTATGAGTATTAGCCACATTGAGATAGGTAGCTATAGTTCTGACTTTCTGTGAGAAGAGCCACTGTGTGTAACATTTCTCTTCATAGACTGTTCTCAAAGGGGCTACACAGAGAAACCCTGTCTCAAAAAAAAAAAAAAAAACAGAAAAAAGTCACTTTTAATGTATGCTTTAAAGAACTATAAGTCAGAAGTTATTTTACTTTGAATTTATTGATAAGCAACATACTTGACATAGCCTTTATGGTGATAAACATGGAGCTTGTTTAGATTAAGGTAAGATGTTCTTAGGAAAAAAAGGCCACTTAATTTAAAGTATTTCTCTAATGTACTAAATTTATATGTACTAAATGTAAATAAATTTGTAATTTATTAAAAACTGTGGACTCATCCAAAAGGTCGTTTCCACTCTGCCGGTGTGAGTATTCTCAAGGTATGAAAACTAGTGCTGTACCAAGTAGTTTCTTTATCAGTAATGTATTTTATCTTATCAAATCCTGACAGAAAAATTAAATTTAGAGTTGAATGAAATATTGGGGAAATTTTTAAATGATCACAAAATATATTTGCCCCTTTAAAAATTCTGGATGTTGTCTCATTAAATATTACATTCGAGAAAGGATTGTCACATTTTCATATGTACCTTAATATAACATTTTATACACTCTTTTTTAACCCCAACAATATCATTATCAGTGGTGTCCAAGATGATGGTAGTTATTTACCGGGCCTTAGCTTAGAAGATCTAGTTCTGACATCTACTAATTTTTCAAAATTATAAATTTATCTTAACTGGTTCTTCATAGAAGATGCAAAGGGAAACCAGTTAATAGTAGCTTCCAGATCTTAAAATGATATTAATTGAACTAGAATAAGTTTTATAGAAACAAACTAAACAACCTGGTTTGGGGCCAGAGCAACATTTATTTATCTATTTTTTTTATCTTAAGTATGGTACAAGTTTCTCAGAGCCAGGACCCTCCCACCTTTCTCACTTGATACTCCAGCTCCAGAAGTCTGAGACACAAGTTCTGAATCCTCAAAAGACTTTCATGGGAACCATTTTAATGTAAATATCTATAAGACCATTTGGAATTCTGTGCAGAATCACTAAAGCAAATTAGCAAGTGTTGCAGATGAACTAATCATTAAAATATTTAAAATGATACAAGTTCAAGTCAGTGCTCTTCGACTTAATCACATGCTATCCCACCTTGACCATGAGCAGTTCTAGTTGAGACCTCTTCTCTTGTCCCAGGAAGAACTGGGCTATTTCTGAGGCTAGTAAGAAGAATTGGGCCATTTCCAAACCTCTGTCTGATCAAAAGATTAGATTGATCTTGAGAGAATAAAGTCAGTTTTTCACATCCATAATGGCAAGCAACATGAATGCAGCCTGAATATCTTTCCTACAATATAGACTTCTTCATTTTTATGCACTGCTGATCTTCACTGCTATGACCTTTATTCTTACCTGTGATTTAATTATCATAAAACGTATTTCATACTAAAGTTAAGCTTTAGCCTGGGTGATTTTTCTCATGCTTTCACTAACTTTCTTTAAATCGTCCACACAATGAAAATATAATGAGTGCTCAAGGGCCTTGTCTGTATCACAACCTAATAGTAGTAGAAGCCACAAAATTTGTGCTGCATTATCTCCTGCAATGAGAACACAGCCAGTCCAAACCAAATGCTTTCTTTCCTCAAAGCCTCAGCCATGCTTCCCTCCCCTCATAAATTAGCTGTGTTTAGAAGAAGGCTTGCCCACATTCTATAGATTATCTTGAGGAAAGGCTCCATCATCCATAATACATTTGGGCTCTTTCTAGTGGAAGATTTATATATTTTTTTTATTGATGGGTTATGAATATTGACACAGGAGATATTCATTGTTTATTGAAGGCTTGTTTACATAAAAGATCTTCACAGGCTACCCCCTAAGTCTAGAGGTCCTACACCAGTGTCAGGGAGCTGTCTGGGTATTTTTTCCCACGTATTGCACTGCCATTCTATCAACAATAGAGGCCCATTAACGTTTGGCCCTTCAAGTTACTGCAGCCCAAGCCTCAGTGGCAGGACGTCTGCCCAATATGTAAAATAACGGAATGAATGGATTCCTTGGAAACAATGATAACAAGACCTGGCTGAGCTAACTGTGACAGCATGTGGTAATTTTCCAGCCCGCTGGCCCTGTAAAGGAAACTGGAACACAAAGCGTAGACTGCGGGGCGGGCCAGCCTGAATAGCTGCAAACAAGTGCAGAATATCTGATGATGTCATACGCACAGTTTGACAGATGGGGCTGGACAATTTTCCCCCCTTCAAACGTGTTCTTAACTGTTTGTATTCCATTGGCTTTCTCACTTGAGAAGTTCAATTCTGTAATCACCTGCTTGAAAGACTAAACAAACCTTAACTGTCATGTGCTTGATTCAAGTACTACCAGTTTTATGAAGAAAAATGATATCCATTATTAGTGGCTGAATGCTGAGAGGAACAGTGGGGGGGGGGGAGTTGCTTTGGATTAATGCATCATCTCTGCTTTCAGCTGTGGGCCAGGTTTTCAGTCTAGCTCTGACTGAATCCTGCCATACACTTTGAATAGCATAATGAAGTATTGTTATTGCCCCAGTCTAGTCATTACATCAGGGAAACAGACATCTAAAGTTATCAAAACTGATTACTAGCTGAGCTTTTGTGTCTATAAAATAAATGCATTAAAAGAAGTTTTTTTTCCCCCTCAGTCTTACGGGTGTCCTATCAGAGTCCGATGTTTTAATGTTTATAGCATTATTTGTCACTGTGTATAAGTTGGATTGAGGGTATGTGGACAGACAGTACTCTCCCTAAATGTGTTGATATGTAGATCCTCTCTCTCTCTCTCTCTCTCTCTCCCTCTCTCTCTCTCTCTCTCTCTCTCTCTCTCTCTCTCTCTCTCTCTCTCTCTCCCTCTCCCTCTCCCTCTCTCTCTCTCTCTCTCTCTCTCTCTCTCTCTCTCTCTCTCTCTCTCTCTCTCTCTCTCGTGTGTGTATTGTGTGCATGTGTGTTTATGTTGATACATGCAAGAATGAAGACAGACAACATTTATAAAAATGAGACACAACTCAATTAAAATTCACCTAAAAATAGTAAATGAACCAGGGTAGTCAGTTTAATTGTAGTGACCCAGACTGACTTCTTTCCACCCTTTGAGGAGGTAGCTGCCTTGGATCTCAAATGTCCTCAACACTTTATTCATGTAGCTCTTATTTACTTTCAAAGGAATGTATGTAAATATATGTAGGCTACAGAATAGGCCTCAGATCCAGTTCTATTCTTTAATCTTTTCATCAAATAGCTGACTAAAGAGAAATAGCCAAAGGACTCTGTTTATAGAGAAGTAATATCAGTTCCACAGAAAAGCATGGCACAGTGCCGAGCCCACAGAAACAAGCATTGAAATAGCATAGTAATAAAAATTAACGTTAAGATCTACAAAAATAGATATTTCAATCTAGGAAAGCACCCCACATGACACTACTCACTCGGAGCTTTCCAGATAATTGAAACCTAACAGAAAAATATCCCAAATTCAACATCTCCCACTTAGCTAAGCCAGATGCCACACAGGAGAAAGGTAATATAAGCAAAAAAATTCTTACTAACAATATTGAAAATGTGTTACATCCAACTTGAATTCCATCCCCAACAAATATGCTTATCTTTTAGATATGAATAGGGAATTTTATCCTGAATACTCTTGACATTATTGATCAGTTCAACCAGTGAAAGTTGTATTTCACAGAATCATTCAATAATAATCATCTGTTGTGTGTTTGACACTAGACTATCAGTTTATTTTATTTGAATACTGAGGCTAGAATTTATACTTTATTTAAAGTTAGCATAGTCCTTATACAATGCAAACTTGTAGCAGGTACACTTTTCTGGGAAGGTTTGTGGTTCATAGCTCCTACCATCCTTTGCAAGGTCATAGCTAGGTTTGAGGACCTACATAGCTTCTATAAACTGTAATGATTAATCAGCTCTCCACAGGTCACACTGCTTATGGAGAGCAGTTCAACCCTGCTTCCCACATTCCCCACTAACTAGCACCAAGGGCATCTCTCTACATGTTGACACCAGATGGAAGCCCCCATCTGCTACAAAAAGCCAAATTGTTTTATTAGTAGCTGTGGTGCTTACATCCCTACAGGAGACTAAGAAGGTGAGAGGAAGGAAACAAAAGGTGGGGACAGGAAACATGAGCCCACAGCACTCACAAATCATAACCTGAAGCTAGCCACAAGCTGTCCCTTGTCACCTCCTTCTGATCCATCTATGTCAACAGCTTAAGTGGGATTCCCTGGGACCACAGCCAAGGAATTTAGTTGAGTAATTTTAGTTGAATGTGATACTAGGTTTAAAAAATGCAGAATACCAAGTTCTCACCATTAACACCAGTTACCACTGTGTTAACACATTAACTTTCTCAAAATTTTCATCTTGGGGTTGGGGCAGAAGAGCCCAAGAACAAGTCAATGAAGTTAGCCAAAGTAAGATTAGCTAAAATGCAGACATAATAGTATTTCATAGTACGTATATTTGAATTTGAATATTTGAAAGAAATTACGTTTCCAGACTCACTTGGGATGACATAAAAATATCTGTAACAATAATGTCGTATAGTAAGTCAGAACAACAATCATGCAATAAGCCAATACTCATTCTATTAAGAAAAATGGAGAGCCAAGTATTCCCCCCCAAACATACTTTCTTCCTGTAAATGTGCCTGTGTCTTAAACCTTAAACTCTAGCACTACTAGAATGGATCCAAAATATTTCTTGAATCTGTCAGGAAATTAAACTTATTGTCAATAAAATTCATAAACATACTATTTCATACAGCTGTGTTTGATGTTTATCTGCAAGTTAGAACTCAGTTCAAATAAATGCTCACCAAGAATTTACCTATAAGTAGTAAGATATATATTTTGTGTACAAACAGCCTTCAGAACTACCTACAATAATTATGCAGTAGGGGGCATGTTATACATGTATGTATGTGTGTGTTCCGCATATAAATTCTAAAAGAAATAATTACAAGAGAGAATTCTGGAATTCGGAAGATTATGTGCTGATTCTGAGCTTTGGTTAAAATGTGATTCAACCCTTAAAGCCTTCATTGTCTGACAATGTAGCAAAATATTTCTTACAATTTACCTGCCTTGGAAAACATCCCTCAGCTCTAAGTTTTCAGTGCCTATTCCCTGCACATTCCTGAATTTCAGGACTTGCATTCTCACTTTCCTTAAGTGTTTTAAAATATAAATAGACTTTTGCACTTGGCAATTTGAAAGATAGAAAACTTTGTTAAGTCTACAACCCAAATAGTATAAGCCAAAATATGGAAGACAAATCACATGTAATTGAAACTAAATAATAATGTCTAGTGGTCCTGGAGAGCAGTTCAAGAAAAGAAAACCAGGCAAAGAAACTTGAAGCATAGTTTCATTCAATTCTTACTGGCTGTTTAGTATAAGTATTTAAGGGGGCTATAAGCTATCAGAATACTTAATTTTCCTTTTAACTGTGCTACAGTTATTAATGCGGGGCAGAAGAAGCAAATGAGTCAAGGAGACTTGGGAAGGTGGCAGAACAGCAGATCTGTTTGTGTAGATTTTAAGTGTGTTTCAAGATACAGTAGCATATTCTGCATCTTTTTTTATTAATAGAATATCAGTATCTCAAAATTCTTATTGCAACAAAATGTGTTAACCTTAATCAATTTTATATCCTATTAACAACATAAAGATACTAAGTGTTTCTTTCCTCAACTACAAAATAAAAAGTCTTGCTGTCACAATTCCTCTAACCCATGAAGTGCTGTTTTTATAAAGGTGCAATATTCAAACATACCAATACTATATTTTGCTTATTTATGTAAAATGTCAGTAATTTGAAAGGCAGAGTAGGGCATGGATGAAACCATGGGATAGACTTCATATCAAGCCTCATGTTCAGCTCCAATTCTTCTCCTTGCTCATCTAGTGCACTCAAGTAAGGCAAAAGCTTTGCCTCAAGCTGCCCCCCCAAGGGATGGCTAAGTAGCTCTGCAGTGTTAAAACCCTCTGTTGACTTCAAAGCTCAAGTTACCACAAGCTCAAGTTTCAATAGAAATGTTTTAGATTTTTATGGCTAATAATAATCAAAGTCAAACGCTATTGACAATCAACTTTTAAAGTATTTTATTCAAATAACTTGGCCAATTTTTACAAGACTATTCAAGGTCTCTTAGAAATTCCTTTTTGAAGAACTTATCTACAATTTTCTTTGCTTGTTTTATTAATCCATGTGATACATAATGTCTGTATTCTGAGTGAACTTAGTGATATCACTGCCTATTCACATGCTTCGCAGACAAATTAGAAAAGCTAGAGAACAATTCTAAATTTACAATAAATTTATTAAAAATATTCTTGAAATCAATTGACCAATATTCATATGTCATTTTCAAAAGACAAACATAAAGACAAGACTGCATGACCACAACCTCAAGAAACTCCAAAGCAGTGACTATAAAAGGGGGTGCACAAATGATGTACACAGAGGACAGGATAGGCTCTGCTTGTAAAACGACAGCAAAATTTCATGAAAGAAGAGGAAAATAATACATATTTCACCTGGAGGATAACTCGATTCGCAATTAGAAAAATTGTCTTCAGGATGAGTCTGGCAGTAGCTTATAGATTAAAGAGCTGGATGGTTTATAATTATAATGCAGCATGACCCATTTATAGAAATTTCATTTCATATAATATGGTTTAAACAGTAATATAATGAAAAATTTGTAGTGAAAGTACATGTGAATGCTTTCTTTACAAAAGATTTTTACTGCTGTCATTTTTTGAATTAGTCACTATAATGGAATCATGGTCACTTCTTCAAAATGTAAAATACATATGCATATATATATATAAGAGAAATAAAATGAGATCTATTTGTTTTAGCTGGACACAATGTAAGTTCCCTATAGAATTTTGCAGGTGTGTTAACTCAACCATCAGGGCCCCTCAGGTTCATGCAGACCTCCAGGGAAGAACATAAGTCCTAAAGAACCTCCTTCCCAGGATACCATTCTTTGGAGTCTTAGTGGCCCCCTTTAAAGGATGAGGTCCCTCACCCTCACCCCTCTGCCCTCCCCAGTCTGAGTCTGGGCACCATTAGTGCACTGGAGCAGTAATTTCACTAAATTGTACCTTACTGGCCCCCTATTACGAAAGGAAGTGTGAATACTGCCAAAGCCCTTTCGTAACTGGCAATGGAATCACAGGTCAGAAAACATCTTTAGCAAGCATAAATTATTAGGCTCACTATAAAAGAGAGCTGACAGATGAAACAGGCATTTCCATGAGTGAACAATACAGCTTCAATTCAAAGACTACTGATTGGGTGTTCAGCCTCCCAGCATAAACAGCTATTCAAATTTTAAACTGTAACCATCTGAATAAAGAGAAGGATTGCCACGGACACCTCGGGTTCTTCTGAGTGCTTCAACAAGGGATGCGATATAAATAAAATGTCAACCCATAGGTTGAGTATTTCTTCTTCCCAAGGGTACTTCATAGCCAATGAAACAGAAGGCCAGTGTTTTAGATCATAGGCCACCCCAGAATCATGGAGAGCCGAATTCCCCTAATAGGTGCCCCAGAGCTTTGCTAGGAGATGGTCACTGAGCACATCAGCCTCCCTCTCCACCCACCCTGTCTGTCTGAGTCCTTCCCAGTCTTCTCTTTTGTAAGATGTTATCTGTATTCATGGGGCGAGGCTGGTGGGGATGAAGTCACAAATGTGTAATTATAAACCTCAGAACAATGCAACGCATTCTACTCATAAAAAAGTAGACATCGCCGGTTTCTTGTGGAGACACCACAAAGAAAGACTGCAGCCCGAAATAATGCAAGATCCAGCTAGAGAACAGCACTGTATCTGCTTTGGTGAAAGACTGAAAGCCTAGACGTTTTAAGCCTCCTAGAATCTGTTGAGAAACTGATAAGAACCTAAGACTAGTCTTTGATTGTTTGTAAATCTCTGATTCACTTGCAGGCATTGGCTGTCTGAATAATGACGGGAGACGTGTATCTAGTGCATGCTTAGAGTAAAAGCTTATCTCTCTCACAAACGGGGCACATTAGTTAATAGTTCAGATATTAAACACATAGACTTACATTGAGACTCCTTGAGTTTGGGAAGATTCAAACAGTAGTTTTAAGTAAAAATATCAGAGAGTTATCTATTGTTACCAGACTAAAGGACCTTGGGTCTGTGCCTTCTCAGAAGAACTACATGCTAAGCACTCTACCCACAACCCTGTCCTTTAAGCACCAGACTGGGTCTCATATTCTACACAAAAGGAAACTATAAACACAGAACTTTTGCTTGTTAATGATAGTTTTGGAATTAATTTTCTAGTAATTGACACTGGAAAGCCTACCAGCACTAATGATTCCCACCCCTATATCTCCCAGATCTGTGGAGAGACAATTGTCTTTAATGAACAAAGTACACAAAAAATTCATTTACACTGAAGATCTAGGCAGGAGTAGAATGCTTTCTTCTCATCTTGATATGTTTGTTTCATATAATTGTGAAAAATATTATACATGGAAAAGCTTGCTATTTGAAAAATCTGCCCTCAAAGATTTCTCTATATTGATTCACATTACAAAAGCAAACAGGCCTCTCTGCTATAAAGTGCAGTTTTCTCACTTCCATGCCTCTGCAAGGATGTTGGTTACACTGATTTTATGTGCTAAGAATAAAATCAGCTGTGTATTAACAAGCAGAGTCCTGCTGCTGAGAACTACTGTGAAGTATGACACTAAAGGAGAGGGGAATTTTAAGAAGGAGAAAACTGAATACATGTGCAATTAGACATGCCTTTGATGACCTCTGATCTCAGGCTGAGCTGTCTTCATTCAGTCTCCTTCCCATAACTACAGTTGAAGTACGAGTCTATATTAATTAAGGAGTGTCTCCAGGCCACCATTGAGAACTACTAGAGGGAAGTTATATGTTTGAGTCCCTTGTTATTAAAAGCACTCAGGCAGCAGTCAGTAATAATGCTACCTAAAATACAGCATGCAACTGGCCAGAATAACCTGAGTCTAATGCCAAGCTCAATTCAGTTATTGACATATGGTCATTTTGATGAGAAATTATCAGTTTTTGCAATGATTTCCTATGATTCAAATAGACAAAATTTTCTAATCCAATGATTTCTCTTTTAAATCTAAAAGCATGGAGAAAAATATGTTCATACCTTACTGTAGTAGAGTTTGCTGTATTCAAGTTCTTTCTGCTACATATAGTCAAATAAATCAAATAAATACATGTTCTTATCTAGAAGATTTTTCAGGAAAAAAAATTATAGTATTATCCATTGATTATCTAAGCACTAATTTTTACAGACAACGCAATTATATGGTAAATTTTATACCAAAATGTAATTTTAACTACTTACTAAAATAACTTTAAATAATCTGAATTTTCTCTGGCCTAAAATATTTGTATCTAGTCTATATAGGGGCTTGTCCACGATGTTTCAAACTTCCATTGTACCTTGCCATAATGATTACCATCATTGGATTATAGATACTCAGTATTGTTCTCCTCTTACTATCAGTAGTTCTTAACTCTGAGGAAATGAAATCCAGAGTGTAGCAGTATCTACACATAATCCATGTTATTGGGAGGTTGAAGCAGGAGGATTACAATTTTGGGAACAGACTGAGATAAATGAGTAGACTCTAATCAAAATATTGTTTTACTTTGAAGTTGAAAAGCACCTGCTCCAAGCCGATATCACTTAAAGCTCTTTGTGTTAGCAAATGTTCTAGAGGTGGGAAGAATGCTGTCACATTGTTGTTGCTTTTTTTAAAGTTCCACCTTTAATGGGTGCTAGTTAGATAATGGTAGTTCCCCAGTACTTTGCTCTATTGTAAACAAGACTACTCCTCTCTGTTGTTTCATGTAAAAAAAAAATCACATTGAATAAATAAGTGACCTGCTTACTATTGTCATGTACAGCTCATGACTTTGCCAATAGACATTACACAGGAATTTCAGAAGCCTTCCTCCTTTGAAGTTAGCCCTAAACAATCAGTTTTCTAAAAATTGATAAAATTATGGAATTTATACAGTCTTTCTTTGTAAGCCTAAAGCACCACCTCATTTTACATAGCTCATCTAAAACATCACACAAATTCCTTTAAAGCCTGAGTGCATTCAGAGGGCAAGCTGATATGAGCCCCTGGTAAAGAACACAAAGTTGTTCTTATCTCACTAAAAGGGAAATTTTGATTTTGAAATTAGCTCATACCAAAACGTGTTAAAACACGAAAATATTTATTCCCCTTTTATAGTACAAAGAGCAATTGGGTATCTCTAGAGAATATTCCAATTACACATTGGGCTCTAGTAGAAACATCAGAGACGTTATTTTGACCAATACCACTATCACAATAAAAAAATCCACATGTGATTATAACAATATTTAAATACTATTTACATGTCAGTAATAATAATATTGGATTAGTAGAGGATGTAAATGTCTTCTTTCCTCCTGTTCCAGACTTCAAGACACGTTTCTTTCAGTTAGAGACAGCATTCACAGAATACATTGGTACTTTCTCAATAGGAAATATTGATGATATTACTATCTTCAGTCTTGTACATGTTTTTCACCTTTCTCCAGGTAGGAACCAGGATTTTCAACTTGCTCTAAAAGGACAGGACACCCAGCCTTCTGAGCCCTTTAATTCTTTTCTCCAGAAGATTACTCTACTGGGGTTTGGAATTCATACAAAACTTAAGTGGGTTCTTACTTTTTCACACTCCCCTTTACTCCTAAAAAACCTTTGGTTCTAAATATGAAGATATTTAAGTAGCTTCTGTCTCTTTTTTCCAAAGCTCATTGATTCTCCTTGAATCACATCTGTTTGAAAGTCATTTGATATTTTCTGGACACCCACATCTTTATGGTGAGACTTTTGCTCATTTCTTTAAGTTATTCTACTTTTTAATATCTATCTATCTATCTATCTATCTATCTATCTATCTATCTATCTATCTATTTATCTATCATCTATCTATCTATCTCTCCCTGTCTCTCTCTCATTCTCTCACTTTCTAATGTCTTTTATACTTTCATTTTTCCCTTGGTAAATGTCTTCCAACACTTCCTTTCCTTCCCACTACTTCCTGAAGGAATCAATAAATATCTATACACTCCCTTTGTTAGCCTTCTATCATCCTTGTGCCTGCTCCTTACCCCAGCCACGGTTACACATTTCCTGAAGTAAATTGGATTACTCACTGTATCCAATTGTCATTGACAGACATTCAAGTTCATATCCCCTCAAGCCTGTTTTAATATATTAGCTTGAATTTCAACTTTCAGAATTTCACTTGACAAGCCACTATTTAAATCCTTATGGATGATAATAATCCTAGAAATAACTCCTACTTAAAGTATATTTCATTTGTGGAGTACATATATTATCTAAGTAAAAAGTACATTAATTTTCCTAACTCTTTTATGACAACAGAAAAACATAATTATTCCCAGTTTGCATATGAAGTCATTGAGGTAAGACCATGAATATTTTCCTTGTGATAAAATAAAGGAGGAAAGAAATAAATGCCTAACTCCCAGTTATTTGCTGAAACACGATAAAAGAGAAAAGTTCTTCAACTCAAGAAATTCAGGAAGCCTTTATGCAGTGACATACTATTTCCTTCCTTGAAATGATTATAGTGAATATTTATTCAAGAAATTCTAAGATAGCTCATGTATGTCATGGTAGCCAAAGGAAGAAATGTCAAATAATAGAGAATAAGAAAATGCCATGAAGAACATGACCCTCTGAGGTGATTAAAATGGGGTTTACCCATTTAGATATAAAACTTAAATGGGAAATTTTGACTTAATGCAGCATGAGGATGAAGACTCTCTGGAGGGACTTCTAAGATCTGAACCTGTTCTTCCTGAGAGCATGAAAATCAGAATGAACTTTCTTTCAGCCCTGTCCTCTCAGTGCTGACCCTGCCTTAAGAGGTTCTATCATCAGAGGAAAAAAGTAAAATAAAGAATAAAACACAAATATTCATATTTCATTCAGGAATGTGGGTGTGGGAGTTGATAGTGATTCTTCAGTTAGATATGTAGCATCACAAATAAAGTAAGTGTACATACAGTAGAGAAAACAAAAACTGCAAACCACCTTTCAACTAGAAATAGTTTTGGTTATAGATTATGATTATTGCAACATGCAGCATTTAGGCAGGATACCTCTAGAAACATCACTGGCTTTAGTACACATTGATATTTGCCTTGGTTTCAGGCTCACTTGACCATTTGAAACGCATTAAATAACTTTGCTTGTGTTTTTGCAGCCTTCTCCTAATAAGGTTCCTGGTCCCTTCCAACAGATAGTTCCTCATTTCTAGACACTGGCTATAGCTGCTGATTTGCTTATACTTTCTACTCATGAATAGGTAAAGTCTTCATACTGTATCAATGATAATTCTTATTTTTCCAAAGAATAGGAAATTCTAATAAGAATATTAGAGTCCTTCCAGTCTGTCCCCATCTACCTTGGTTGCAAATTCAGCAGACAGTCCCACAGCCCCAAGAGGAGGTAGCACTTCAAGGTACTTTAGCAAACCCAGGATCTTAGGATTCCAGTATACCAGGACCCCAGGGGCATGGTCACACCAGGATCTCAGGGTCTCAGAGGCAGCTTGACTCCCAGGAACTCTGACATACCCAGAAACTCAAGATCACAGGATCACAGAGTCACAGAATCACAGGAAAAGCTGGAATCTGAGGAGTTCAGGCTCAACTTGGATTACATGAAGAACAGGCTCCAATCAGATACAGTGAGGATATCAGATGGTGGGAGGCAAGCATAAGAACAAAAGCAACAGAAACCAAGGTACTCTGCATCATCTGAACCCAATTCTCCCACTACAGCAAGTCCTGGATACACCACCACACCAGAAAAGCAAGACACAGATCTAAAGACACTTCTCATGATGATTAAGGAGGACTTTAAGAAGGACATAAATAACTCTCTTAAAGAAATACAGGAGAACACAGGTAAACAGGTAGAAACACTTAAAGAGGAAACACAAAAATTTCTTAAAGAATTACGGGAAACCACAAGTAAGCTTGTGAAGGAGTTGAACAAAACCATCCAGGATCTAAAAATGGAAATAGAAACAATAAAGAAATCACAGAGGGAGACAACTCTGGAGATAGAAGTCAGGAGCCACAGATGCAAGTACCACCAACAGAATACAAGAGATGAAAGAGAGAATCTCATGTGCAGAAGATACCACAGAAAACACTGAAACAAAATCAAAGAAAAAGCAAAAAGATCCTAACTCAAAACATCCAGGAAATCCAGGACACAATGGGAAGACCAAACCTAAGAATAATTGGTATAGAAGAGAGTAAAGATTTCCAATTTAAATGGCCAATAAATATCTTCAACAAAATTATAAAAGGAAACTGCCCTAACCTAAAGAAATAGATGTCCATGAATATACAAGAAGCCTATAGAACTCCAAATTGTTAAGACCAGAAAAGAAATACCTCCTGTCACATAATAGTCAAAACACCAAATGCAAAAAACAAAGAAAGAATATTAAAAGAAATAAGGGAATAATATCAAGTAACATATAAAGGCAGACCTATAAGAATTACACCAGACTTCTCGCCAGAAATGATGAAAGCCAAAAGATACTGGGCAGACATGATACAGACCCTAAGAGAACACAAATGCCAGCCCAGGCTACTATATGCAACAAAACTCTCAATTACCATAGATGGAGAAACCAAGGAATTCCATGACCAAACCAAAATTATACAATATCTTTCCACAAATCCAGAGAATCAAAGGATAATAAAGGGAAAACTCCAACACAAGGAGTGAAACGACACACTAGAAAAAGCAAGAAAGTAATCTTCTTTCAAAAAACATAAAAGAAGGGACTCAGTGGGTAAGAGCACTGGATGCTCTTCCAAAGGTCCTGAGTTCAAATCCCAGAAACCATATGATGTCTCACAACTAATGTAAAAGAAGATAGCCACATGAATAGAATTTCAACTCTAACAACAAAAATAACTGGAAACAACAATTACTTTTCCTTAATATCTCTTAATATCAACGGACTCAATTTCCTAATAAAAAGACATAGACTAGCAGAATGGTTACAGAACCAGGACTCAGCATTTTGTTGATTACAGGAAATCCACCTCAGTGACAAAGGCAGACACCACCTCAGAGTAAAAGGCTAGAAAACAATTGTACTACCAAATAGTCCAAAGAAACAAGATGGAGTAGTCATAGTAATATCAAAGAAAATCGACTTTCAACCTAAAGATATCACAAATGATAAGGAGAGATATTTTATACACACCAAAGGTAAAATCTAACAAGATGAACTCTACTCTCAATTCTGAACACTTATGCTCCAAATGCAAGAGTGTCCACATTCATAAAAGAAACTACTAAAACTCAAAGCACCCACTGCACTGTACACAATAATATGGGGAGACTACAACACCCCATTCTGATCAAGGGACAGATCATGGAAACAGAAACTAAAGAGAGACATTGTGAAATGAACAGAAGTTATTAAACAAATGGTTTTAACAGATACCTATAGAACATTTTATCCTAAAACAAAAGGATATACCATCTTCTCAGCACCTCACAGTACCTTCTCCAAAACTGACCATATAATCGGTAAAAAAAAAAAAACAAAACAAAACAAAAAAAAAAAACAGGCCTCAACAGATACAAGAAGATTTTAATAAACCCATGCATCTAATCATATCACGACAGATTAAGGCTGAAATTCAATGAGAGCATAAATAATAGAAAGCCCACATACACATGAAAGCTGAGCAACGCTCTACTCAATGATAATTTGGTCAAGGAAGAAATAAAGAAAGAAATTAAAGACTTTTTAGAGATTAATGAAAACGAAGGCACAACATACACAAACTTATGGGGCACAATGAAAACAGTTCTAAGAGGAAAACTCATAACTCTTAGCTCCTCCAAAAAGAAACTGGAGAGAGGATACAATAGTAGCTTGACAGTATACCTGAAAGCTCTAGAACAAAAAGAAACAAATTCACCCAAGAGGAATAGACAGCAAGAAATAATCAAACACAGAGCTGAAATCAACCAAGTGGAAACAAAAAGAACTATACAAAGAATCAACCAACCAGGAGCTGATTCTTTGAGAAACACAAGGTAGATAAATCCTTATCCAGACTAAGAAGAGGGCACAGAGACAATATTCTAATTAACAAAATCAGAAAGTAAAAAGGAAGACATAAAAACAGAAAGTAAGGAAGTCCAAAATCATCAGATCCCACTACAAGAACATACATTCATCAAAACTGGAAAACCTGGATGAAATGGACAATTTTCAAGACAGATACGAGGTACCAAAGTAAAATCAGGATCTGATTAACGATCTAAACAGTCCCTTATACCCTAAAGAAATAGAAAGAGTCTCGGCTAATATCCACTTATCTGTGAGTACATATCATTTGAATTCTTTTGTGATTGTGTTACCTCACTCAGGATGAATGCCCTCCAGGTCCAACCATTTGCCTAGGAATTTCATAAATTCATTCTTTTTAATAGCTGAGTAGTACTCCATTGTGTAAACGTACCACATTTTTTTATCCATTCCTCTGTTCAGGGGCAACTGGGTTCTTTCCAGCTTCTGGCTATTATAAATAAGGCTGCTATGAACATAGTGGAGCATGTGTCCTTCTTACCGGTTGGGACACCTTCTGGATATATGCCCAGGAGAGGTATTGCGGGATCCTCCGATAGTACTATGTCCAATTTTCTGAGGAACCACCAGACTGATTTCCAGAGTGGTTGTACAGCTTGCAATCCCACCAACAATGGAGGAGTGTTCCTCTTTCTCCACATCCTCGCCAGCATCTGCTGTCACCTGAATTTTTGATCTTAGCCATTCTGACTGGTGTGAGATGGAATCTCAGGGTTGTTTTGATTTGCATTTCTCTGATGATTAAGGATGTTGAACATTTTTTCAGGTACTTCTCAGCCATTTGGTATTTCTCAGGTGAGAATTCTTTGTTTAGCTCTGAGCCCCATTTTTTAATGGGGTTATTTGATTTTCTGGAGTCCACCCTCTTGAGTTCTTTATATATATTGGATATTAGTCCCCTATCTGATTTAAGATAGGTAAAGATCCTTTCCCAATCTATTGGTGGCCTTTTTGTCTTATTGACTGTGTCTTTTGCTTTGCAGAAGCGTTGCAGTTTCATGAGGTCCCATTTGTCAATCTTCGATCTTACAGCACAAGCCATTGCTGTTGTATTCAGGAATTTTTCCTCTGTGCCCATATCTTTGAAGCTTATCCCCACTTTCTCCTCTATTAGTTTCAGTGTCTCTGGTTTTATGTGAAGTTTCTTGATCCACTTAGATTTGACCTTAGTACAAGGAGATAGGAATGGATTGATTTGCATTCTAGAAACTTAGTATAGTGAAATATAAGATACAATTTGCAGAACACATGAAACTGAAGAAGAACGAAGACCAAAGTGAGGACACTTTGCCCCTTCTTAGAATTGGAAACAATCACCCATGGAAGGAGTTACAGAGACAAAGTTTGGAGCTGAGACGAAAGGATGGACCATCTAGAGACTGCCATATCCAGGGACCCATCCCATAATTAGCCTCCAAACGATGACACCATTGCATACACTAGCAAGTGTTTGCTGAAAGGACCCTGATATAGCTGTCTCTTGTGAGACTAGGCCGGGGCCTAGCAAACACATAAGTGGATGCTCACAGTCAGCTATTGGATAGATCACAGGGCCCCCAATGGAGGAGTTAGAGAAAGTATCCAAGGAGCTAAAGAGATCTGCAACCCTGTAGGTGCAACAACATTATGAACTAACCAGTACTCCGGAGCTCTTGACTCTAGCTGCATATGTATCAAAAGATGGCCTAGACGCCCATCACTGGAAAGAGAGGCCCATTGACACACAAACTTTGTATGGCCCAGTACAGGGGAACGCCAGGGCCAAAAAATGGGAATGGGTGGGTAAGGAAGTGGGAGGGAGGGAGGGTATGGGGGACTTTTGGGATAGCATTGGAAATGTAATTGAGGAAAATACAGAATAAAAAAAATACTATCCAATAAAATTAAAATAAAATGAGAAGAGAACTTATAGAAAAAGAAAAAAGTAAAGAAAAGAAATAGAAAGAGTCATTAATAGTCTCAGAACCCAAAATGGCCAGGACCAGATGGGTTTAGTGCTGATTTCTATCAGGCCTTCAAAGAAGACTTAATACCAATACTTGTCAAACTATTCCACAAAATATAAATGGAAGGTACTCTATCCAATTTGTTCTATGAAGCCACAATTACACTGATACCTAATCCATACAAAGATTAAACAAAGAAAGGACTTCAGACCAATTTCCCTTATATATACCGATGCAAAAATACTCAATAAAATTCTCACAAACCAAATCCAAGAACTCATGATGATCATCCATTGTGATCAAGTAGGCTTCATCCCAGGGATGCAGAGATGGTTCAATATACAAAAACCCTTCAATATAATTCACTATATGAAGAGTCTGAAAGAAAAAGACCAAGTGATCTCATTAGATGCTGAGAAAGCATTTGACAAAATCTAACACTCATTCATGATAAATGTCTTAAAAAGATCAGAAATTCAAGGCCCACACCTAAACACAGTAAAAGCAGTATACAGCAAACCAGTAGCCAACATCAAATTAAATGGAGAGAAACTTAAATCAATTCCATTAAAATCTGGGAATAGCAAGACTGTACACTCTCTCCCTACCTAACAATATAATACTTGAAGTCCTAGCCAGAGCAATTAGATAATGAAAGGATTTCAAATAGTTACAAGATTGGAAAGGAATAAGTCAAAATATCACTATCTGTAGATGATCATATACTTAAGTGACCCCCAAAATTTTCACCACAGAACTCATAAACCTGATAAACAGCCTCAGCACAATAGCTGGGTATAAAATTAACTCAAATCAGTGGGCTTCCTCTACAAAAAGCATAAACAGTCTGAGAAAGAAATTAGGAACACAACACCCTTCACAATAGTCACAAATAATATAAAACACCTTGGTGGGATTCTAACTAAGCAAGTTAAAGATCTATATGATAAGAACTTCAAATCTATGAAGAAAGAAATTGAAGAAGATCTCAGAAGATGGAATAATCTCCCATGCTCATGGATTGGCAGGATTAATATAGTAAAAATGGCCATCTTGCTGAAAGCAATCTAGAAATTCAATGCAATCCCCATCAAAATTCCAACTCAATTCTTCATAAAGTTAAAAAGAGCAATGTGCAAACTCATCTGGAATAACAAAAAACCTAGGATAACGAAAATGATTCCCAATAATAAAAGAACTTCTTTCATCCCTGACCTCAAGATGTACTACAGAGCAATTGTGATTAAAAAACAAAAAAAAACAAAAAACAAAAAACAAAAAACCAACTGCATGTATTGGTACAGAGATAGGTTGGAAGATCAATGGAATAGAACTGAAGACCCAGAAATGAACACACACACATATGGTCACTTGAACTTTGATAAAGGATCTAAAACCATCCACTGGAAAAAATACAGCATTTACAACAAATGGTGCTGGCTCAACTGGTGGTAAGCATGTAGAAGAATGCAAATTGATCCATTCTTATTTCCTTGTACAAAGCTCAAGTCTAAGTGGATCAAGGAACTTCACATAAAACCAGAGACACTGAAACTTATAGAGGAGAAAGTGGGGGAAAACCACAAAGATATGGGCACAGGGGAAAAATTCTTGAACAGAACACCAATGGCTTGTATAATAAGATCAAGAATCAACAAATGGGACCTCATAAAATTGCAAAGCTTCTTTAAGGCAAAGGACACTGTCAAAAAGACAAAAAGGAAACCAACAGATTGGGAAAAGGTCTTTAGCCATTCTTCACCCACCCAACAGAGTGCTAATACCCAATATATACAAAGTACTCAAGAAATTAGATTCCATAGAAACAAATAACCCTATTAAAAATGGGGTACAGAGCTAAACATAGAATTCTCAACTGAGGAATGGCTGAGAAGCACCTAAAGAAATGTTCAACACCCTTGGTCATCAGGGAAATGCAAATCAAAACAACCCTGAGATTCCACCTCACACCAGTCAGAATGGCTAATTAAAAAACTCAGGTGACAGCAGATGATGGCGAGTATGTGGAGAAAGAGGAACACTCCTCCATTGCTGGTGGGATTGCAAGCTGGTACAACCACTCTGGAATTCAATTTATTGGTTCCTCAGAAAATTGAATATAGTACTACCTGAGGACCCAGCAATACCACTCCTGGGCATATCCCCAGAAGATGCTTCAACATGGGGAAAGGACACATGTTCCACTATGTTCATAGCAGCCTTATTTATAATAACCAGAAGCTGGAAAGTGCCCAGATGTCCCTTAACAGAGGAATGGATACAGAAAATGTGATACATTTACACAATGAAACTACTCATCTATTAAAAACAATGAACTTATTTATTAAACTCTTAGGCAAATGGATGGAACTAGAAAATATACTGAGTGAGATAACCCAATCACAAAAGAACATACATGCTATGCAGTCACTAATAAGTTGATGTTAGCCCAGAAGCTCGGAATATCCATGATAGGATTCACAAACCACATGAAACTAAAAAGAAGAAACACCAAAGTATGGATACTTTAATCCTTCTTTGAAAGGGGAACAAAATACCCATGGAAGGAGCTACAGAGACAAAGTTCAGAGCAATGACTGAAGGAATGACCATCCAGAATCTGCCCCAGCTGAGAATCCATCCCATATACAATCACCAATCCCAGATACTATTGAGGATGCCAACAAGTGCTTACTGACAGAAGCTTATTATAGCTGTCTCCTGAGAGGCTCTGCCAGTACCTGACACATACAGAAATGGATGCTTACAGCCATCCACTGAACTGAGCACAGGGACCCCAGTGAAAAAGCTAGAGATAGGACCCAAGGAGTATTTTTGTCGAATTAGAAAGGCTCTTTTCTCTCGAAGATACATTGAATATGTAAAAAATACATTAATTGTAAGGTATAATATACACCTATAACATCCAGTCCATCATATTTGGCAATTTAGATAAAGTATTCTATCATTTTTCCTAACTTAAAGAGTTTAAATTCTGTACCTCAATTATGTTGGATTTTTAACTTGCATTATCACCTGAAAAACCATCCTTTCGAATCTAGAACATCCTTAATGCTAAACAACTTCAGCTCAATTTTAAGACTATGACTATCTGATCTTGAATCCCATCAGAAACATAAAGACATAGCTTCCAAAATGTAGATAAATTGTTAAGATAGCTGACTGCATGGACAGTACCCAATATTCCACATAATGTTGTCACTCTTCTTGCCCAGAACCATCTGACAGACCTAAGTGAAACAGGAATCATGAAGGTTACCCTGTCTTTGCAGAGCTTAGCAGTCAACTGCATCCATTTGTCGTGTATAGGCAGTATTTTGTCTGCAGATGAAATTAGAGCAATTTTTGCCCATTGGCTAGCTTGCCACAATTCTAGCAACTCCATATGGAGATAATTATGCTCAATATTTTCTTGGAGTGAGATGAGGGTACTGTCAGGAGTAGACATATATCCTAGTCAAAAGAGCTATAAATAATAAAATGATTTTAAATGCCATTTTTGTGAATCTCTGGTGTTTTTAAAGACCATCTATATTTAAGTGAATTATAAAGCATTCATTAGCTATAATTACTTGAAACATCATTTATTTATTTATTTATTTATTTATTTATTTATTTATTTATTTATTAATATATGTAAGTATACTGTAGCTGTCTTCAGACACTCCAGAAGACGGTATCAGATCTCAGTATGGATAGATGTGATCCACCATGTGGTTGCTGGGATTTGTACTCAGGACCTTCAGAAGAGCAATCAGTGGTCTTAACCCCTGAGCCATCTCTCCAGCCCTTGAATAATCTTGAGAACATTTTATTGTATTTAGCTATTATTAATAAAATGATTTTAAATGCCATTTTCATGAATCTCTGGTGTTTTTGAAGACCATCTATATTTAAGTGAATTATAAAGCATTCATTAGCTATAATTACTTGAAACATCATTTATTAATTAATTTATTTATTTATTTATTTAATTATTTAATTATTAATATATGTAAGTATACTGTAGCTGTCTTCAGACACTCCAGAAGATGGTATCAGATCTCAGTATGGATAGATATGATCCACCATGTGGTTGCTGGAATTTGTACTCAGGACCTTCAGAAGAGCAATCAGTGGTCTTAACCCCTGAGCCATCTCTCCAGCCCTTGAATAATCTTGAGAACAGTTTATTGTAAACAAATCAGAATCCAATATTGCCATTAATTTACTATCTGACCTTTAATTTGCATTACCTAATCATCTTAAACAGTTTGTGATAGCAGCTATTAGAAGGATTGGGTCTAAGCCTTTTATTCCTAAATGAGTTACATAGGCACAATGCCTATCTAAGTATAAGAAAATTAATTTTATATTTTTATTAATATACAAAGATATATATCAATGAAAACCTTGAACCTGTGTTAATATTTAATTCTGTACCAAAGTAATAAAATAGAACTCCAATTCTGAATCAAAATGTAAAGATTTCTACCAGTGTAAGATTATGGCTGTAAAACATTTTTTTAAACCATACATTTAGTAATCCATCCCTGTATATCTAATTTCTTATAATATTACTCTATCCACCTTTTTTCTTTGCAACCCACATCCCTTTACCAAATAAGGAAAAGATAGAGGAGAGAAAAGGACAGATAGAAATCCCCAAGTTTAAGCTCTCTATTTAGTTTACCCCTGTCCAAAATCATGACCATTTCTAATTATCCCTTAAAATGATAACATCTATAATTTATAAAATAACCATAACCATACATCCAAACCCAAGAAGTTGGGATGACTTTGTACAACTTCTTCCTGATGAATTAGGGCAAAGAATTTTTTAGGGGGTTGGTAGGGGTAGAAAATTAGAAAAAAATATTTAGATTTAAGAAAGTTAGCTTTAGCATTTATTATCCAGTCTTTGTATGCCTAGGCAGTTCAGGGCTTATCTGAAGTCCTGACTGGATTTGTCTAAAAGTCTGGATCAACCAAGGTCACCAGGACTCAGTGGCCACTCTGAAGCTCTTGTGGGAGCAAGTCTCTGGAAACATCCTCAGGTGAGGTAAGATCAAGTAGTAAGCTGGAACAGCAGGTCATCTCAGCATCCCTGAGGATGAATCTTGTCAGAACTGCATCTTGCTGTAACGTTCTGCAATATATGAATCTTACAACTAAATTTTTAGTTCTATGAAGGTATGTGTATGGATTGTGCAAGGTGCACATTCAAATACATGCATACACAACAAAAGCACACAGGTACACACACACACACACACACACACACACACACACACACACACAAAATTAAACTTAAAAGATATAATCCAGACACTCGCCAGCTACCCACAACACCCGCCACAGGATCTTAAGACTTCTGGTGAGTGGAACACAGCTTCTGCTCCAATCCAATTGTGCGCAGGACCTGAGACTGCATTAGTTAGGGAAGCAGAAAACCTGCCTGAGTAGGGCCACAAGCCTCTTCTGGTCTGAACAGCACCTGGGTAGCTAGAGCGCAGGGTCTGCTGACACCTGCCAGCTACCCACTACACCCGCCACAGGATTTTGAGACTTCTGGTGAGTGGAACACAGAGTCTGCTCCAATCTTTAAACAGTGACAACAATAACAACTAATCCCAGAGATTACCAGATGGCGAAAGGTAAACGTAAGAATCTTACTAACAGAAACCAAGACCACTCACCATCATCAGAACCCAGCACTCCAACTTCTCCCAGTCCAGGGCACCCCAACACACCGGAAAAGCTAGACCCGGTTCTAAAAGCATATCTCACAATGATGGTAGAGGACATAAAGAAGGACTTTAATAACACACTTAAAGAAATACAAAAGAACACTGGTAAACAGGTAGAAGACATTAAAGAGGAAGCACAAAAATCCCTTAAAGAATTGCAGGAGAACACTGCTAAACAGGTAGAAGACATTAAAGAGGAAGCACAAAAATCCCTTAAAGAATTGCAGGAGAACACTGCTAAACAGGTAGAAGACATTAAAGAGGAAGCACAAAAATCCATTAAAGAATTGCAGGAAAACCAGACCAAACAGGTGATGGAATTGAATAAAACCATCCAAGACCTAAAAAGGGAAGTAGAAACAATGAAGAAAACCCAAATTGAGGCAACACTGGAGATAGAAACACTAGGAAAGAAATCTGGAACCATAGATATGAGCATCAGCAACAGAATACAAGAGATGGAAGAGAGAATCTCAGGTGCAGAAGACTCCATAGAGAACATCGGCACGACAATCAAAGAAAATACAAAATCCAAAAAGATCCTAACTCAAAATATCCAGGAAATCCAGGACAAAATGAGAAGACCAAACCTACGGATAATAGGAGTAGATGAGAATGAAGATTTTCAACTCAAAGGACCAGCAAATATATTCAACAAAATTATAGAAGAAAACTTCCCAAACCTAAAGGAAGAGATGCCCATGAACATACAAGAAGCTTACAGAACTCCAAATAGACTGGACCAGAAAAGAAATTCCTTCCGACACATAATAATCAGAACAACAAATGCACTAAATAAAGATAGAATACTAAAAGCAGTAAGGGAAAAAGGTCAAGTAACAAATAAAGGCAAGCCTATCAGAATTACACCGGATTTTTCACAAGAGACTATGAAAGCCAGAAGGGCCAGGACAGATGTTATACAGAAACTAAGAGAACACAATTTCCAGCCCAGGCTACTATACCCAGCCAAACTCTCAATTACCATAGATGGAGAAACCAAAGTATTCCATGATAAAACCAAATTCACACATTATCTTTCCACGAATCCAGCACTTCAAAGGATAATAACAGAAAAAAAACCAATACAAGGACGGAAACCACGTCATAGAAAAAGCAAGAAGGTAATCCCTCAAAAAACCTAAAAGAAGACAGCCACAAAAACAGAACACCAACTCTAACAACAAAAATAAAAGGAAGCAACAATTACTTCTCCCTAATATCTCTTAATATCAATGGACTCAACTCCCCAATAAAAAGACATAGACTAACAGGCTGGCTACAGAAACAGGACCCAATATTTTGCTGCTTACAGGAAACTCATCTCAGAGAAAAAGATAGACACTACCTCAGATTGAAAGGCTGGAAAACAATTTTCCAAGCAAATGGTAGGAAGAAACAAGCCGGAGTAGCCATTATAATATCTGATAAGATTGACTTCCAACCCAAAGTCATCAAAAAAGACAAGGAAGGGCACTTCATTCTCATCAAAGGTAAAATCCTCCAAGAGGAACTATCAATTCTGAATATCTATGCGCCAAATACAAGGGCAGCCTCATTCATTAAAGATACTTTAGTAAAGCTCAAAGCACACATTGCACCTCACACAATAATAGTGGGAGACTTCAACACACCACTTTCACCAATGGACAGATCATGGAAACAGAAACTAAACAGGGACACAGTGAAACTAACAGAGGTTATGAAACAAATGGATCTGACAGATATCTACAGAACATTTTATCCTAAAACGAAAGGATATACCTTCTTCTCAGCACCTCACGGTACGTTCTCCAAAACTGACCACATAATTGGTCACAAAACAAGCCTCAATATATACAAAAATATTGAAATTGTCCCATGCACCCTATCAGATCATCATGGACTAAGACTGATCTTCAATAACAAAATAAATAATAGAAAGCCAACACACACGTGGAAACTAAACAACACTCTTCTCAATGATACCTTGGTCAAGGAAGGAATAAAGAAAGAAATTAAGGACTTTCTGGAGTTTAATGAAAATGAAGCCACAACATACCCAAACTTATGGGACACACTGAAAGCATTTCTAAGAGGAAAACTCATAGCTCTGAGTGCCTCCAAAAAGAAACTAGAGAGAGCACACATTAGCAGCTTGACAACACACCTAAAAGCTCTAGAACGAAAGGAAGCAAATTCACCCAAGAGGAGTAGACAGCAAGAAATAATCAAATTCAGGGGTGAAATTAACCAAGTGGAGAAAAGAAGAACAATTCAAGAATCAAGCAATCGAGGAGCTGGTTCTTTGAGAAAATCAACAAGATAGATAAACCCTTAGCCAGACTCGCTAGAGGGCATAGGGAAAGTACTCTAATTAACAAAATCAGAAATGAAAAGGGAGACATAACAACAGACCCTGAAGAAATCCAAAACACCATCAGATCATTCTACAAAAGGCTATACTCAACAAAACTGGAGATCCTGGATGAAATGGACAAGTTTCTAGACAGATACCAGGTACCAAAGTTAAATCAAGATCAGGTTAATGATCTAAACAGTCCCATATCCCCTAAAGAAATAGAAGCAGTCATTAATAGTCTCCCAACCAAGAAAAGCCGAGGACCAGAGGATTTAGCGCAGAGTTCTATCAAACCTTCAAAGAAGAACTAATCCCAGTTCTTCACAAACTATTCCACAAAATACAATCAGAAGGTACTCTACCAAACTCATTCTATGAAGCCACAATTACTCTGATACCTAAACCACATAAAGACCCAACAAAAATAGAGAATTTCAGACCAATTTCCCTTATGAATATTGATGCAAAAATCATCAATAAAGTTCTAGCTAACCGAATTCAAGAACACATCAAAACAATCATCCATCCTGACCAAGTAGGATTCATCCCAGGGATGCAAGGATGGTTCAATATACGAAAATCCATCAATGTAATCCATTATATAAACAAACTCAAAGACAAAAACCACATGATCATCTCATTAGATGCTGAAAAAGCATTTGACAAAAACCAACACCCATTCATGATAAAAGTCTTGGAAAGATCAGGAATTCAAGGCCCATACCTAACCATGATAAAAGCAATATACAGCAAACCAGTAGCCAACATCAAAGTAAATGGTGAGAAGCTGGAAGCAATCCCACTAAAATCAGGGACTAGACAAGGCTGCCCACTCTCTCCCTACCTATTCAACATTGTACTTGAAGTCCTAGCCAGAGCAATTAGACAACAAAAGGAGATCAAGGGGATACAAATCGGAAAAGAAGAAGTCAAAATATCACTTTTTGCAGATGATATGATAGTATACATAAGTGACCCTAAAAATTCCACCAGAGAACTCCTAAGCCTGATAAATAGCTTCAGTGAAGTATCTGGATATAAAATTAACTCAAGCAAGTCAATGGCCTTTCTGTACACAAAGGATAAACAAGCAGAGAAGGAAATTAGGGAAACAACACCCTTCTCAATAGTCACAAACAATATAAAATACCTTGGCGTGACTCTAACTAAGGAAGTGAAAGATCTGTATGACAAGAACTTCAATTCCCTAAAGAAAGAAATTAAAGAAGATCTCAGAAGATGGAAAAACCTCCCATGCTCATGGATTGGCAGGATCAACATTGTAAAAATGGCTATCTTGCCAAAAGCAATCTACAGATTCAATGCAATCCCCATCAAAATTCCAACTCAATTCTTCAACAAATTGGAAAGGGCAGTCTGCAAATTCATCTGGAACAACAAAAAACCTAGGATAGCAAAAACTCTTCTCAAGGATAAAAGAACCTCTGGAGGAATCACCATGCCTGACCTAAAGCTGTACTACAGAGCAATTGTGATAAAAACTGCATGGTACTGGTATAACGACAGACAGGTAGACCAATGGAACAGAATTGAAGACCCTGAGATCAACCCACATACCTATGGTCACTTGATCTTTCACAAGGGAGCAAAAACCATCCAGTGGAAAAAAGACAGCATTTTCAACAAATGGTGCTGGCACAACTGGCGGTTATAATGTAGAAGAATGCAAATTGATCCATTTCTATCTCCTTGTACCAAGGTCAAACCTAAGTGGATTAAGGAACTCCACATAAAACCAGAGACACTGAAACTTATAGAGGAGAAAGTAGGGAAAAGCCTCGAGGATATGGGTATAGGGGAAAAATTCCTGAATAGAACAGCAAAGGCTTGCGCTGTAAGATCGAGAATCTATAAATGGGACCTCATAAAGTTGCAAAGCTTCTGCAAGGCAAAAGACACCATCAATAAGACAAAAAGACCACCAACAGATTGGGAAAGGATCTTTACCTATCCTAAATCAGATAGGGGACTAATATCCAATATGTATAAGGAACTCAAGAAGGTGGACTCCAGAAAATCAAATAACCCCGTTAAAAAATGGGGCTCAGAACTGAACAAAGAATTCTCACCTGAGGAATACCTAATGGCACAGAAGCACCTGAAAAAATGTTCAACATCCTTAATCATCAGGGAAATGCAACTCAAAACAACCCTGAGATTCCACCTCACACCAGTCAGAATGGCTAAGATCAAAAATTCAGGTGACAGCAGATGCTGGCGAGGATGTGGAGAAAGAGGAACACTCCTTCATTGTTGGTGGGATTGCAAGCTGGTACAACCACAATGGAAATCAGTTTGGCGGTTCCTCAGAAAACTGGACATAATACTACCAGAGGATCCAGCAATACCTCTCCTGGGCATATATCCTGAAGATGTTCAACCGGTAAGAAGGACACATGCTCCACTATGTTCATAGCAGCCTTATTTATAATAGCCAGAAGCTGGAAAGAACCCAGATGCCCCTCAACAGAGGAATGGATACAGAAAATGTGGTACATTTACACAATGGAGTACTACTCAGCTATTAAAAGGAATGAATTTATGAAATTCCTAGGCAAATGGATGGATCTGGAGGGCATCATCCTGAGTGAGGTAACATATTCACAAAGGAACTCACACAATATGTACTCACTGATAAGTGGATATTAGCCCAAAAACTTAGGATAACCAAGATATAAGATACAATTTGTTAAACGCATGAAACTCAAGAAGAACGAAGACCAAAGTGTGGACACTGTGCCCCTTCTTGGAATTGGGAACAAAACACCCATGGAAAGAGTTACAGAGATAAAGTTTGGAGCTGTGAAGAAAGGATGGACCATCTAAAGACTGCCATATCCAGGGATCCATCCCATAATCAGCTTCCAAACGCTGACACCATTGCATACACTAGCAAGATTTTGCTGAAAGGACCCAGATATAGCTGTCTCTTGTGAGACAATGCCGGGGCCTAGCAAACACAGAAGTGGATGCTCACAGTCAGCTATTGGATGGATCACAGGGCCCCCAATGGAGGAGCTAGAGAAAGTACCCAAGGAGCTAAAGGGAACTGCAACCCCATAGGTGGAACATTATTATGAACTAACCAGTACCCCAGAGCTCTTGACTCTAGCTGCATTTGTATCAAAAGATGGCCTGGGGGGGGGGAGTGTATTGGGGACTTTTTGGATAACATTGGAAATGTAATTGAGGAAATTACCTAATAAAAAAATAAAATAAAATAAAATAAAACTATCAACCAAAAAATATATATATAATCCAAATTGTCATAAGAATAGTTTTTCTGAAAGTGCCTAACTTTCAGAAAAGTGTGTTATCTCTAATGAATTAGAGCGAGAGGAGGATAGAAGATGGAATTTTAGACAAAAATAAAGTTTTTTTTTAAGTGTGAAAACAGGAGGATAGTGATCAGAAAAGTTTCTTCGGAATTTCTCAAGATTCAAGCATACACCAAGAATATTAAATAGATCAAATTAATTCAGGACCCTCTTACATTTCATTTCCCAATCCTTATTTTAGTCTCAGAATGCTTTTAAAATTATTTGGCCTTAATACCTACTGTGATACAATATATCCTTTAGCGTTATTAAGAATTTTGCGGGGATTGAATTGGTTGATAAGGAAAAAACTTCTAACTGTATAAACATGTATATTATGCAAACATATGTACATCTATCTTGCAAAGGAAGACCAAAAGATAAAACAAAGGAGAATGTTTATATCTGACTGACATGATACCATTTCATTCATTTTCAGTTGAGATATCATCTAAATTCCACCCCATGTGTAGACACTCATAGCTTTTTGCTATGAACATAAAAACCAATTAGTGCTGTCAGGCTGATCACATCCACAAAAGGTCAAGCTCTGCTGGAGAGTGGTTTTCTGCATCACTTGTCATTTTCTTAGGGTCTCTCTCACTCCATCCTCAGTATATGTTCCCCTCACATCAGGCTTGACATCGACTCCAAAAGCATGTTTACCCTAGTCTCTCCAAATATATGCAATAACATAACTTGAATAATTAAGTATAGCTTTTATAAAGAGAAATATCTGTGGTGTTAAATTGTATCAATAGTTGTTTTTTCTTTCATGTCATTTGTAATTTCCTTCCAAATATTTCTAAGCAAAAAATTAACCAACATCATTCATCTTTAATGAGGTAAAAATAGAAAGTTCTGTCTAATCTCCTTTAAAAAGAATGAGAGAGCTCACCTTAAAGAGTTCTTTGAAAATGAAAACCACTGACACTCAGTTACGTCTAGTGTCTTTTTTTTTTACGTATTTTCCTCAATTACATTTCCAATGCTATCCCAAAAGTCCCCAATACAATCCCCCCCCAGTCCCCCACCCACCTCCACCCCTTGGCCCTGGCATTCCCCTGAACTGGGGCATATAAAGTTGGCAAGTCCAATGGGCCTCTCTTTCCAGTGATGGCCGACTAGGCCATCTTTTGATACAAATGCAGCTAGAGTCAAGAGCTCTGGGGTACTGGTTAGTTCATAATAATGTTCCACCTATGGGGTTGCAGTTCCCTTTAGCTCCTTGGGTACTTTCTCTAGCTCCTCCATTGGGGGCCCTGTGATCCATCCAATAGCTGACTGTGAGCATCCACTTCTGTGTTTGCTAGGCCCCGGCATTGTCTCACAAGAGACAGCTATATCTGGGTCCTTTCAGCAAAATCTTGCTAGTGTATGCAATGGTGTCAGCGTTTGGAAGCTGATTATGGGATGGATCCCTGGATATGGCAGTCTTTAGATGGTCCATCCTTTCTTCACAGCTCCAAACTTTATCTCTGTAACTCTTTCCATGGGTGTTTTGTTCCCAATTCCAAGAAGGGGCACAGTGTCCACACTTTGGTCTTCGTTCTTCTTGAGTTTCATGCGTTTAACAAATTGTATCTTATATCTTGGTTATCCTAAGTTTTTGGGCTAATATCCACTTATCAGTGAGTACATATTGTGTGAGTTCCTTTGTGAATATGTTACCTCACTCAGGATGATGCCCTCCAGATCCATCCATTTGCCTAGGAATTTCATAAATTCATTCCTTTTAATAGCTGAGTAGTAATCCATTGTGTAAATGTACCACATTTTCTGTATCCATTCCTCTGTTGAGGGGCATCTGGGTTCTTTCCAGCTTCTGGCTATTATAAATAAGGCTGCTATGAACATAGTGGAGCATGTGTCCTTCTTACTGGTTGGAACATCTTCTGGATATATGCCCAGGAGAGGTATTGCTGAATCCTCTGGTAGTATTATGTCCAATTTTCTGAGGAACCGCCAAACTGATTTCCAGAGTGGTTGTACCAGCTTGCAATCCCACCAACAATGAAGGAGTGTTCCTCTTTCTCCACATCCTCGCCAGCATCTGCTGTCACCTGAATTTTTGATCTTAGCCATTCTGACTGGTGTGAGGTGGAATCTCAGGGTTGTTTTGAGTTGCATTTCCCTGATGATTAAGGATGTTGAACATTTTTTCAGGTGCTTCTCTGTCATTCGGTATTCCTCAGGTGAGAATTCTTTGTTCAGTTCTGAGCCCCATTTTTTAACGGGGTTATTTGATTTTCTGGAGTCCACCTTTTTGAGTTCTTTATATATATTGGATATTAGTCCAATATATATATATATCTTATTTAGGATAGGTAAAGATCCTTTCCCAATCTGTTGGTGGTCTTTTTGTCTTATTGATGGTGTCTTTTGCCTTGCAGAAGCTTTGCAACTTTATGAGGTCCCATTTATCGATTCTTGATCTTACAGCACAAGCCTTTGCTGTTCTATTCAGGAATTTTTCCCCTGTACCCATATCTTTGAGGCTTTTCCCTACTTTCTCCTCTATAAGTTTCAGTGTCTAGTGTCTTCTTAATATTAATAAATGCCTGAAGAATGCAGTGATAGGGCCCATGAATGAATAGTTTCAAATTATGGTATTACACTCACTCCATTTTGATTCAAGAAAGGTTTTTAAAAAAAAAAAATGGAAAGGAGTTGATGGCTGAGTGAATGCAATTACCTCGTTACATGCTATTGTCCTTGGGTTTCATAACCTGCTACCTAAACTAAGTGCTCACCATTTCCCAATAATGTTTTGTTTCTTCTATTTCCGGATATCAACTTTCTTCCTATATCATTGCAGATATTCAGGGTGGAATTCAACTATTTTTTGTAGAAAGTTTTTATTCATATAATATCCTCTACAAAAATAAAAACATTCTACAACTTCCCATAAACTCTCAAGTAGCATCAAGTACATTTCTGGACAAAAAGGCATCTTGTACTGGACTGGTTTTGTTTGTTTGTTTGTTTGATTGATTGATTTTTCTGTTTGTTGTTTTGTTTTTATAGAGGAGCAAGAGATTTTGAAAACATTCCAGGTTTACAACTTCAAAACAATTCCTTTGAACCGAATCCATAGTTTTTTGTTCTAATGTTCTTATTGGATTTCGGTGGAAATTGCTTTCTACTGTTATTTTTTAATGAAAATGTCATAAATTGCTGTCCTCCTTATGGCAAATGGTCCTTAGTGATCTCAAGACACTCAGGAACAAGGTTGGAACAGACACCATCAGACCATGAAGATCTTATCTGCTTCAGATTCTATATAGCCTCGAAAAGGACCTAAGCCTTCTTTGAATGTTTGTGAAACACGAGACATCAATGACTGTATTTGCTCTTTAGAAATATCTCTACCTTGAGCCTTTGAAATGGCTTGTCAGGTAAAGCCATATGCCACTGAACTTCAGAGTTTACCTTTGAAATGGAATGATTGTGTCATCTAATGTGATTTTTTTTAATACTAAAGGAGATCTTGAATAGGGGATATCTCTGACATCCACACATGTGTTGTGACATACACGCCTGAACTTGATCACTTGCACACACGCAAACACACACACACACACACACACACACACACACACACATACACACACAAGCACACGTGAATGAATGCATAAATAAATTTGAAAAATTAAGTTCCTGCTTTAACATAGCAAATGATGGACACTGTGGCTATGGCTCAGTGATAGAGGATGTATCTAGAATGCATTAAGCTCCAGGTTCATGCCCTAGCTCTACCAAAAATAAAAAGATTAAAAACCTAAGCCTATGGTAGAAATGGACTCCCTGTCCAAACTGTTTCCAGCAACTCCATTGTCTAAAGCTTCTGAACACTGTGGCTAAAATTACTTTCCTGTCACTGCTTGTGAAATAAATGCAAGAATGTGTTCCTGAATTGTATCCCAGGATTACTCACATCTTCATGGAACAATAGCTGCCATTCCCTCACTCTGTTAAAGCATGCTATTTTAACAAGTTGACATTTCAAAATATTCAAAATTTATCATTTTAATGGCATTAGCCATCAAATCTCATATCCAGCTTCCCAAGATACAACTCAGAAAATCATCAAAACCTAACCAATCACACAGTTAGGTTTTCTGGCTCAAAAATGAGAATGTCAAAGCCAAATACAATGGCACTTCCATTCCCCTTAGAAATTCTAACACAAAGCTGTTCTTAAAACTGAGAGTGCTTAGAAGTCCTCTGAATTTGTTGATCATGCAGGAAGCACTAACCAAGATCTTTCTGAATGAAGAATTCACTTTGCTTTGTAAAATCAGCATGTCTCTTGTGTGATACTGATGACCAGCTTGTCTGAACAGTCCCGCAGAGCTCTAGATACTGTGTTCTGTGTGGTTGTCAGTCTCCCACTCAGTTACTGTCTGCTTGCCATTCCAACTCTGCCATGGTCCCTACGTAGCAAGCAATGCTGTGTATTCTGCTTCAAAAACTACAGTAAACATCCCATGTTCATTTGTTACCCTATTTATCATTTTATAGTCCATTAGATAACATTATTAAAGATTAAAAACAAACAAACAAACCTAATAGCCTTAGCTTCGTGACCTTAAATGTGAACTGCCAGGTGAATAAGCAGAGATAGGTTTGAAGATATTTGCTGCTTAGTAAACTAAATGATCATTTGATGATTTAGTAGTACTAAATGATCAAATACTTCCCAATCTTTCTCCTTCTACTTAGACACCTTTAAAGTGTAAGTGAATTTGCCAATCTTCATCAAGGAGCTAGGTTGCCAACGGCTTTGTACTCTGGTGATCTAACATCATTGGTATTTGGCAGCAGAATAAGTGAATAACTATATCCTACTAAAATTCACAACTAGAAAGTTTATTTGTTTGCACTAGCCTGCTCTATTGGCTGGTTTTGTGTAAACTTGACACAAGCTAAAGTCATCGAAGAGGAAAAAGCCACAGTCGAAAGAATGCCTCCCTGAGATCCAGCAGTAGGGCCTTTTCTCAATTAGTTACTAATGGTGCAGGGCCTGGCCAATGATGGATTGTGTATCCCTGGGCTGGTGGTCCTGGGTTCTATAAGAAAGCAGGCTGAACAAGCCATGTGGTCCAAGCCAGTAAGTAACACCCCTCTATGGCCTCTGAATCAGCTCTGGCTTCCAACTTCCTGTTTGGCTCTATTTGAATTCCTGTTCTGATTTCCTTCTATGCTAAACAGCAATAGGAAGCATATTCCAAATAAACCCTTTTCTCCCCAACTTGATTACTTGCTCATGTTATTTCTTCATAGCAATAGAGACCCTAAGACACCTGTGGTTGCACAGAGCTACCAATTGAGTGACTTGAAGAGTAAATGTATTGACTCACAGTTCTGTAGACAAGAGCTCTAAATCAAGGTGATGACAATATAACTTCTGAGAGCTGTAAGGGAAAAATCTTCCTATCTTCCCACTTTAGCCATTTCATTGCTTCCCTTGGTAGATACTTCTAAGCCCAACTTAGATTAAATAAATTTCATACTGGATTATTTCAGTAAAGAATCTATCTCCAAATGTTAGAAACAGCCCTACACAAAGGTAACAAAGGTGCTTCTCACACAGAGTACAGGTAATCAGTACATCTTTGGAAGGGCATCATCTGATGAAGGCAATACACAGAGAATAGAAATGCATGGGCATGACCTGAGTCCAGAAAGATAGATGTAAGTTCTGTCCCTGACATTGACCTCACCTCACAGGATCAAGAAGTTAAATCCACTAAAAAGTAGATTCATTTCTACAGGACACTCATAACTCCGACCCAAGTAGGCCTTCAATAATCACAAGAAGAAAAATGTCCTGGCATCATATGTATAATTGTTTTAATAACATCACTTTGTAGAAGCTGTCAAGAAAATTCTCTGTCCTCCTCAGTTACTCTCTCCAGATCCTATTTGCCTTGGAAAACTGTTTTCCATTCATGGGACAACTCAGGTCAGTGATTCTTAAACTGAGAAGGGAGAAAATTGTAAGACTCTGGTATCTTTCTGTGCCTGGACAACTCACTTACCCTATTATTAAAGAATTACTTTATATAACTTTAAATTTTTTTGTCTTTCTCTCTCATTTGTTTTTTAAGTTTTGAAACAGGAACTAACATTGTAGTCCAGGCTGGTCTGGAACTTACTATGTGGCCAAAGCTCTTCTTAGACCCATACTTTTCTTCTGAAGTTCTAGGATAAAACATGCACACCATATGATAAACCATTACTTCCTGGTTGATAAAATAAAACTAATATCAGTTTCTACAGCACTATAGGGAGAAATATACATAATGATCCCCAGGCTACTAGTCCCAACCACAAATGGCTCTCACACTAATAGAAGATCTGTCATTACCTAACTCGCAGATGCCCATGCTTTCTTGGAAAGGCATGGTCTCTAGTTCCTTACTTCCCACCATGGAGGAATGAAGACTTCTTCATGTCATGAATTGAGCCCTTTCTGGTACCCTGCTCACCTCTCTCTTTTTCTCTGTCTTTCTCTGTCTGCCTCTGTCTGTCTGTCTGTCCTCTCTCTCTCTCTCTCTCTCTCTCTCTCTCTCTCTCTCTCTCTCTCTCTCTCTCTCTCTCTCCTGCATCATGAATATCTGTCAAGAACAGTAGATCAATAGTGGATGCACACATCATAATGGAGGCCTAAAAGAGATTCCTGGGTTACCTTATCCATTTTCTTTTTTAGCAGAGGGTCTGCCTCCTCCCTCAGCCATTTCTTCATCTAGTTTGTGAAACAGTGGCATCAAATTTTCAAGTGACTTGGATCCCATCATCTCTTCTACAAATTGGTTTCATTCCCTAGTCGACTTACTGTTAATTCTTTCTCCAATCTTTCATATGCTTCTTGTTCAAATTTAAATCCAATATTTCTATTCTTATCTTTCCTAACTAATGAGAATTGTCTCTTCCTCTTTGGGAGACTCCCAAGGTGTGTATAGAACAGCATTCACATTTTCGTATGTTTTCTGTGATATATTAAAAATTTATCACAGATTCTAAAGAAAACAACCCAATTTTAATTTAAATATACACACAATTTTGTTCTGTCTTAGGAATACCTTGGATGTTTATTTTCAATATTTTTCTTCCATAGGGAAATGTAAAAGTAATGTTTCTTGAATACTACTTCAAAAACATGTCTGTTATCAAAACTACTATCACTAGTCTACTATGGAATAACTTGACTATGGAAATTAAAGCCAGTTATTCAGCAAAGAGATTATTCAACTACTAAAATATTTCCCAAGATGACATAGCTTCCAACTTCCAAGTCCTTTAAAAATTATTATAATGTTATCTGCCTTCATCTATATAGTATGAATAGAAAATTCTGTCTTTCATGTTGTCAGTTATTGCAAAAGGCAGAGGTCTTTGTTTCATTGCCTATGACAACATAGCCAGTCAATTATCAGATATCTATTAAGAGTTTATGGTGTACACAATGCTGCTAAACACAAAATGGAGGTCCAACAAAAATACACTTTCATATTTTCCTTTTCTACCCCCCCCAAATTCCAAAGTAAATTCAGTGACAAATGTCCCCACTAGCCATTTTCCTGATTCTTTACATTCATAGCATATTCACCCTAAATCAATTCTCTTATCAAATAAACACATTGGAATTTATAGGAAATCCCTCCCTGGGTAAGGAGAATGAACTTTGTTCCTGTGCTTATTACCCCTCCCCTCATACTCTAGTCTGTTGTTCTCATGGTATAAATTGAAAGTTACCCACAGAATTTATATTCATCACACCAACTCACTGGTGAACTGGAACAAGTCTCTTCTATATCACCTGACCACACCCAGCAAACTCCAGGAAATACTCCAGTCCCTTCACAGTACAGCATAAACTTTGCTAACCAGAGAACCTTTAGCCTAAAATTCTACATCAGCATGCTTCAGATAAATAAGAAAGAAGTCTTGGGAATCAAGCAAGGATTTTATATAGTTAGTGTCCCTTAAAGAAGCCACTTTTTCTGGTCTGTTTCTTACCTTTTAAATCTGTTTCTTCTATTTTTTTCCTTTCCTCTCCTTTTCTATTTTGTATTAAGCTTGCTATTGAAATTTTTATACATATACATTATGCATTCTGATTCCTCTCTGACCCAACCTTTTTTAATTTATTTATCCCATCCTTATTGCATTTCCTCCACCTACCTTCTAGTCCCTTTCCCAGATTTACAACTTTTGACTTTGCTTTGTGGCTCATTTGGTTTAACCAGGCTATGTGTATAACCAGTGGACTGGAACTATCCACAGGGGCCTGGTGAAGTCACCACTAAAGACATGAATAAAGAACATACCTGTTCCTTTCCTGGAACTGATTAAATAGTTCAGCAGTTAGGGGTGGGGTTTCCCAAGCTGTTCCCCATCCATGCTTGACTGTTGAAGATTATTCTTGTGGAAACTTAGAGCAGGCATCATGTCCAGCAGCTGAGCATGTCTGCAAGGATGGAAGTGACTATGTTTGCCCAGTGGATGGCATTTCTCAGTCCTTCTCCCCACCTCTAGACTCCTACATTCTTAAGTTTTCTTCTCATTGTCCCATGAACTTTCTTTCATCACCTATTCTCACCCCCTTGTGTAGCTATAAATCTGCGAGGTCACCATCATTCACCAGGAAAAGGCATCTTTGATTAAGTCTAATAATAGCACTTGTCTATGGATGAACATACATACTTAGGAGACAGATTGACTCTATATTGATTTAGCTAAACAAACATGTTCAATTCCTACTTAAGAACTCTGAAACCATGGGTTTCTGATCAGGATTAGGATATCAGACAAGGAGTCCTTCTTTGGTAAGACCTTCAAATTTAACTGAAGAACAGTTGGTTACCTCCATGTCAATAGCACACTATTGGTACTTGCTAACAAAATAAACTTTAGATGCAAAGAACTGATAGACAAATAAACATGATTAATACTCACTTGCTGAGTCAAAGTGAAGACATTTTTCATCACAAAATAAAATATAACAAGATAAAACCATCACATCAAGTTTGGACAACGCATCCCAAAGGAGGTAAAAGATCCTCAAGAGCAGGCATAAGAATCACATACTCAGGAGACTCATAAAAACTCTAAAGTGAAAGATATAGTATATATGAGAAGGATCTGGTGCAGAAATCTGAAGGCCCTGTGTGCGTTGCTTCAGTCTGTGTTCATATCAGCTTTGCTCCGTTGATTCAGACAATCTTCTTTTCTTGGTATCCTTCATCCCCTCTTTCTCTTAAATTGTTTCTGCCCCCAGTTCTAGGTTCCCTGTGCTCTGAAGGGAGGGATGTGATAGAGCAGAGACATCCGATTTAGAGCTTTGTGTTCCAATGACAATTTCTCCCTCCCCCTTCTCCACTCTCTGACTCTCTTTCCGTCTCCCTCTCCCTCTTCATAATGTTTTGCTTTGGGTCTCTGCACCTGTTTCTGTCTGCTGAAAGAGGAAGCTTCTCTGATAATGACTGAATAAAGCACTGGCCTTAGGTCTCAGGGCTATCTTGTCTCTGGTTCTTGGTCATCCAAGAAGTACAAGGTATGGATTCCATCTCATGGATTCGGCCTTAAGTCAAATCAAACACTGGTTAACTATTCCAACAAGTTCTGTGCCACCATTTTCCTCGAATGTTTTGCAGACAGAACAGATCAGATCATAGGTCAAAGGTTTTGTGGCTGTTTTGGTGTTTATATTTCTCTTCTGATTACTTGCAGAGTACCTTCCACACCAAAGACAATATAACATTGGGTAAAGGCAACAACAGAGCCTCTCTGTCAGTTTGCAGAAAACAAGCCATTGTCTTGGAAATAGCATGGATTTTTTGAGAATTACTATGGTTCTCCCTGGGCAACAACAACAAAAGAATTTACATATAAATGAATACTATATTTACCTTTCTTGGTTACATCACTTAGGACAATTTTGTCTAGTTCCATCCATTTGCATGCCAATTCAATAATGTTTTTTTAAAATCAAGTAATACTCTCTTGTGTAGATGTATTACCCTTCTGTTGAGGGACATCTAGTTTGTTTCCAGTTTCTAACTATTATGAACAGAACAGAAATGAACATAGTTGAGCATGTGTCCTTGTAGTTGCAGGTGGGCTATTAGGTTGAATGACTTGCCTTAAAGAGACATGGAAGAAGTCTACAGAGCAAGTACCAGGACAGTCAAGCTTCAACAGTGAAGGAGTTGGAAAAACAGAAAGCTGGTGATAATGTAATAAAACAAGAGGACCATATTCTAGCCCCAGTAGGCAGGAAAAGTTGGCACATTGGCAATATGTGACTCTAGTTTTAAAGTCTAGAATACAATGGAATACTGGGACAATTAACACTACTTAGCTGGAGCTAAAAAATTAGTGGGTGATTAAGAAGAGACCAGTGGTCTGCAAAAGGAACTGATCCTGTGCCACAAAGCTCCATACCCAAATACTGCCAGGAGAGAACTAGTCTCCCAGGAGTGCTGACAAGCCTGTTAGCACAGGTAAGACCACCACTTCTGATCAGAGGTATGCAACCATAGCCCTCAGGACACAAAAACCAAGGAGCAGACTGGGACAGGAACCTTCCAGTTTCCACCTGCGTCCGGAGCTAACCCTGTGACACATCTCTCTATACCCAAATACCAGCAAAAGAGAACTGTTCTCCCATGCGTGCTGACACACCTGTGAGCAGAGGTAAGATGACAACTTCTGCTCAAATTCCTGGCCTAAGAGTAATAAGAACCTGTACAGAGCCATAAGAACACAGGAACCAAGGAATATCCAGGAACAGGATCCTTCTGGTTTTTGTTTGTGCCCCTGAGCTGACCTGCTGCCATAGCTCCCCATACCAAAATTCCTCTCAGAAAGAGCTGGTCTCACAGAAGTATTGACACAGAGGCTTGCAGGAGGGACAAGCCACAGTCAGAGACAGTAAGACCAGCTAACACCAAAGATAACCAGATGGCAAGAGGCAAGGGCAAGAACATAAGCAGCAGAAACCAAGCCTACTTGGCATCATCAGAACCAAGTTCTCCCACTATAGCAAGCCCTGGATACATTATCACACCAGAAAAGCAAGATTCAGATTGAAATCATATCTGATGATGATAATAGAGAACTTTAAGAGGGATATAAATAACCCCCTAAAAGAAATACAGGAGAACACAGGTAAACAGATAGAAGGTCTTAAACAAGAAACACGAAAATCACTTAAAGAATTACAGGAAAACACAACCAAACAGGTGAAGGAATTGAACAAACCATCCAGGATCTAAAACTGGAAGTAGAAACAATAAAGAAATTGCAATGGGAGACTACACTGGAGATAGACAACCTAGGAAAGAGATCAGGAGTCATAGATGCAAGCATCACCAACAGAATACAAGAAATGGAAGAGAGCAGATGCTGGCGAGGATGTGGAGAAAGAGGAACACTCCTCCATTGTTGGTGGGATTGCAAGCTTGTACAACCACTCTGGAAATCAGTCTGGTGGTTCCTCAGAAAATTGGACATAGTACTATCGGAGGATCCGGCAATACCTCTCCTGGGCATATATCCAGAAGATGCTCCAACCGGTAAGAAGGACACATGCTCCACTATGTTCATAGCATCCTTATTTATAATATCCAGAAGCTGGAAAGAATCCAGATGCCCCTCAACAGAGGAATGGATACAAACAATGTGGTACATTTACACAATGGAGTACTACTCAGCTATTAAAAAGAAGGAATTTATGAAATTCCTAGGCAAATGGTTGGACTAGGAGGGCATCATCCTGAGGGAGGTAACACGATCACAAAAGAACTCAAATGATATGTACTCACTGATAAGTGGATATTAGCCCAGAAACTTAGTATAGTGAGATATAAGATACAATTTGCAAAACACATGAAACTGAAGAAGAAGGAAGACCAAAGTGTGGACACTTTGCCCCTTCTTAGAATTGGAAACAATCACCCATGGAAGGAGTTACAGAGACAAAGTTTGGAGCTGAGACAAAAGGATGGACCATCTAGAGACTGCCATATCCAGGGATCCATCCCATAATTAGCCTCCAAACGATGACACCATTGCATACACTAGCAAGCGTTTGCTGCAAGGACCCTGATATAGCTGTCTCTTGTGAGACTAGGCTGGGGCCTAGCAAACACAGAAGTGGATGCTCACAGTCAGCTATTGGATGGATCATAGGGCTCCCCAATGGAGGAGCTAGAGAAAGTATCCAAGGAGCTAAAGAGATCTGCAACCCTGTAGGTGCAACAACATTATGAACTAACCAGTACCCCGGAGCTCTTGACTCTAGCTGCATATGTATCAAAAGGTGGCCTAGTTGGCCATCACTGGAAAGAGAGGCCCATTGGACACGCAAACTTTATATGCCCCAGTACAGGGGAAACCCAGGGCCAAAAAGTGGGAATGGGTGGGTAGGAAAGTGAGGGGGAGGGAATGGGGGACTTTTGGGATAGCATTGGAAATGTAATTGAGGAAAATACGTAATAAAAAATATTAAAAAAAAAAAAAAGAAATGGAAGAGAGAATCTCAGGTGCAGAAGATACCATAGAAAACATTGACACAGTAGTCAAAGAAAATGTGAAATGCAAACAGGTCCTAACCCAAAACATACAGGTAATCCAGGACACACTGAGAAGACCAAACCAAGGATAATAAGTATAGAAGAGTGAAGATTCCCAAGAAACTTCAACAAAATTATAGAAGAAAACTTCTCTAACCTAAAGAAAGATGTGCCCATTAACATACAAGAAACGTACAGAACTCCAAATAGATTGGCCCAAAAAAGAAATTCCTCTGGTCACATAATAGTCAAAACACCAAATGCACAAAACAAAGATAGAATATTAAAATTAGTCAGTGAAAAATGTCAAGTAACATATAATGGCAGACTCATCAGAATTATACCAAACTTCTCACCAGTGACTATGAAAGCTAGAAGATTTTGGGCAGATATTATTCAAACACTAATAGAACACAAATGCCAGCCCAGGCTACTATACCCAACAAAACTCTCAGTTACCATAGATGGAGAAACCAAAATATTCTATGACAAAACCAAATGTACACAATATTGTTCCGCAAATCCAGTCCTAAAAAGGATAATAGATTGAAACACCAACACAAAGAGGGAAACTACACCTTAGAAAAATGAAGAAAGTAATGTTTTTTCAACAAGCCCAAAAGAAGATAACCACATAAACATAAAAATAACATCAAAATAACAGGAAGCCTCAATCACTATTCCTTAGTATCTCTTAACATAAATGGACTCAATTTCCCAATAAAAAGACATAAAACAACAGACTGGATATCTAAACAAGACCCAGCATTTTGCTGTATACAAGAAATGCACCTCAGTGTCTAAGACACAAGCTACCTCAGAGAAAATGGCTGGAAAACAATTTTCCAAGCAAATGGTTCTAAGAAACAAGCGGGAATAGCCATTCTAATATCAAATAAAACCAACTTTCAACCAAAAGTTATCAAAAAGCATAAGGAAGGACATTTCATACTCATGAAAGGAAAATCTACCAAGAAGAACTCTCATTTCTGAACATCTCTGCTCCAAATTCAAGATCACCAACATTCATAAAAGAAACTCTACTGAAGCTCAAAGCACACATTGTACCTCATACAATAGTGGGAGACTTCAATACCCCACTCTCATCAATGAACAGAAAACTAAACAGAGACACATTGAAACCAAGAGAGGTTATGAAACAAATGGATTTAACAGATTTTATATATATATATATATATATATATATATATATATACATGTATATATATATAATTACAGTTAAGTTACTAGGGATTACAGTTAAATTACTGGTGATTACAGTTAAGTTACTGAGGATTAAAGTTAAGTTACTGGGGATTACAGTTAAGTTACTGAATAAATCTCAGAAGAGACTTTGAACTTTGTACTTTTAACACTGTTTTGACTGCTATAGACTATGGGAACTTTTGAAGTTGGATTAAATATAATTTGCATTATGTTATGTTTAGGGATGGCCCCAATAGACTCATATGTTCAAACAAGCCTATTGGGGCCAGAGGGTAGAATATGAAAATTTGTATATGCTTGGCTCAGGGAGTGGCACTATTAGAAGGTGTGGTCCTGCTGGAGTAGCTGTGGATTGTTGGAGTAGGTGTATCCCTGTGGGCATGGGCTTTAAGATCTTCATTCTTGCTGTCTGGATGCCAGTATTCTGCTAGAAGCCTTCAGATGCAGATGTAGAATTCTCAGTTCCTCCTGCACCAATCCTGCTGGAACGCTTCCCTGTTCCTGCCTTGATGATAATAGACTGAACCTCTGATCCCGTAAACTAGCCCCAATTAAATGTTGTACTTAAAAGAAAGAAAGAGAGAGGGGAGAGGGAGGGGGAGGGGGAGGGGAGGAAGGAAGGAAGGAAGGAAGGAAGGAAGGAAGGAAGGAAGGAAGGAAGGAAGGAAGGAAGGAAGGAAGGAAGGAAGGAAGGAACGCAAAGAGAGCAGATCACTAGATACTATGATTTTATTGGTGGCAGACAGATTATCCTAAACAATCCTCATCCCCATTTCCTAGCCAGGTGGGCTGAATTAGCACACGTGAAATAAACTGCATACATTATTTTATCCTATTTTCGGATAGTAAGCTGGAGTCTCAGGAGATTAAGTGATTGGCTCAAGGATTTTGGAAGAATTGTTGCAGAACTGCTATTCTCACATGATTTGGTCTGATTCCACAGCCTTAATATCTTGCTCTATTCCATTGCCTCTCTAATGTATTCTAATCTTATTATGATATTTCAAGCGTGCTTTCCTCCTAAGGAGAAATTATTTCTTTTTTTAGCTTCCCTGAGCCTTGGGATCTATACATTAAATTTGGATTGATAATAATTATTGACTTTTAAATGAATCAATGAAGAGTCAGTGCTTAGAGCAACAGCCAATAAGTGTCATTTTGTTGTTGTAATTCTAAACCACTCATTCATAGATTTGTGATACAAAGAGAAATCCAGTGCATGACAGATAGCCAGTATCTTAGGGAAGTATCATCCTTTAGGTGTAAGGAATATTCTGATACCTCCTTTTTCTCACTCATTACTATTGCTCTTTATCATTCCTGAAAACTTAAGCTTCAAAAACAAGGCAAAAAGAAATGCTAATTATAAATTAGGGTCTTTATTTTGGTCTTTAAAATGCTTATGATAAACATGTAGAGTCAGGACACATCTCAGGAAAAACAAGAACATAAAACAACCTGTGTTTTCTATGGCTCAACTACTTTTTCATCAAATAAATCTGCCACTGTATTATATGTGCAATGTACCAGCTTCCTCCTACAGTTTTTTAAGTTGTCAAGTCTGTTGAAAATATAAATATTTTCCATTGCCTTAGTATTAACATCTGGAATTCTACAACATCCTACAACTTGCAATGTGCACACAAATACAAATGCCTTTAATTTTCTGGTACATATTTGTTCATTTGGGCCTATGATATATACTAACATTGTCACACTCATGGTAAGAAAGAAAGGTTCACCTCAAAAGACCAAGGACATCTTGATCTGTGTAATTTGAAGGGGGAGGACTTCCCCAGGAAGATTCAGTACCACTCAGTAGAAATGTATTAAATTTGCTATAGCTACAGGAAATTGGAAGAAAGAATAATTAAAATATGAATATAGACTTTTGATTTGGAAACACCTATCCCAAAGACAAAGAGGAGAACAAAACCCACACATGCACACATGTTAACATGCCTTTCATTAAAATATGAAGACATTATATAAAGTAACCCCATGAGATGGCTGAAAATATCTGTTTTGCTGAGATGAAAAAAATTATAGATAGATATCCCCAAATGCATGTTCCATATAACTAAAGCTAAGGGTAGAATAAAAAAAACAAAAACAAACAAACAAACAAACAAAACTATGTAGTCATGAAAAACACTACATGGTATTGGTACAGAGACAGACATGTTAATCAATGGAATAGAATTGAAGACACAGAAATAAAACCACCCACTGATGGATACCAGATCTTTGACAAAGAAGCAAAAATACAATACTGAGTGAGGTAACACAGACCCAAAATGACATGCATGGTATGTACTCACTACTAAGAGGATATTAGCCAAAAACTTACACAGGATATAATCCACAGAACTCAAGGTTAACAAGCAAAAGGGCCCAAGTGAGGATGCTTCAATCCCTCTTGGGAGAGAGAAGAAAGGGGGCAAAGGGGGGAAGGGACTGGGATGAGAGAGGGGAGGAGAAGGGGAAAAGGGAACATGATCATGTATTGGAGGAGGGGAACAGGAGTGAAGCCCTGAAGGCCAGCAGAATGAATGGAAACAGGCAGCCTCGGGAAGTGGAAGGTGAGAGGTAGAGTGGAAGGTGAGATGTAGAGGGAACCTTCTAGAAAGACCTGCGAGGTGAGAGACTTTCAGGATTAAAAGGGACAGACCTTAAATGAAATCCCCAACAGGGGAGAGAGGGACCTTGTAGAGTCCACTTCCAATAGAAAGACAGGGCATCAAGTGGAGGGATGGAGTTTCCATTCCACAGTCAAAAAACTCTGACCCAAAACTGTTTCTTTCTTAAAGAACTGCAGGAAAGAAAATGGAGAAGAAACTGAGGGAAAGGAGGCCCAGTGACCAGCCTAACTTGGGATCTACCTCAAGGGGAGGCTCCAAGACCTGACACTATTACTAATGCTATGGTATGCTTACAGACAGAATCCTTGCATGGCTGCCCTCTGAGAGACACAATAAGCAGCTGAAAGAGTCAGATGCAGATATTTACACCAAACCAATGGACATAAGATGGTGAACCCTGTGGTTGAACTAGGGAAAGGCTGGAAGAAGTTGAAGAGGAGGGTGACCCAATAAGAAGAACAGCAATCCAACTAACCTGGATCCCTGAGATCTATGTCAGACACTGAGCCACCAACTAGGCAGCATACACTAGCTGGTCCAAGGCCCCTTGACACATACACAGCAGAGAACTACCTGGTCTCAGTGAGAAAAGACACACCTAACTCTTCAGAGATTTGAGGCCCTACGGAGGCCTGTCAGGATGAGGCTGGGGAAGGTGGTATTGGGTTGGAGACTGGGGCTATCCTCTCAGAGATTGGGGAAGAGGAATGAGGAACTGTTGGAGGACAGACCAAGAGGGGGATAATGACTAGACTGTAAAAAAAGATTAAAGATAATTATAATTTTAAAAATTAAATGTGAAATTTAAAATTCTATATTTATATATATTTAAAATATATTCATGTATTGATGAATATATAATTGTATAATTTTAAAGTTAATTTATATTGACAATAAATTAAAACTGTAAAAAAAAAAGGAAAAAAGAAAAAAGAAAAGAAATTTCAGGGGAGTTCTTTTGAATGTCCATACCTGGCTCAAACTTTGTACCCCCAACCCTGCATTAAGTCAAAATCATATAATCTCATTGTTTATAGCTCAAACTTTATTTTCTCTGAAACATCTTCTCTGACTCACCTGTATCCAAAACAAATGACATATTTTCAATGCTCACTTATTATACCTTGCAAGTTTATATTTATTCATGCTGTCTTTCAGTTTGGTAAAGCTCTATAAGAATATCAATTATTTCTGACTCCACTTGACATTATAATTTCCAATGCCAGCAGAATTCATTTTACATTTAAGCTATTAATAAACACATTCATTTTTTTCATACCATAAATACATATCAACTATTTCTCCAAGTATCAATGAAGAAAGCAAAAGGCTCAGAAGGTTGTGTCACATAAAAAGGTGTTACTCTGTCCTGTCAAAAAAACAAAATAAGAAGAAAAATAAAAACCTAATATAGAATGCGAAAGAAATGAATGTGGTATATAAGAAATGCAGATTGGGGCCAGTGAGATGGTTCAGTGGTTAAGAGTACTTCTTATTTTTGCAAAGGACCCAGCTATAGTTCCCAGTACCTACATGTTCCAGAGTAATAACCTCTGTCTTCTGAGCTCTGTGGGCACCAGGCACACATTCGTACACGCAAACACTCATATACACAAATACACAAACATAAAATAAAACTTTAAAATGAATGAAGGAAAACAAGATCACTAGTGATGATACCCAGGGTATCCTTTAGTTTTAGATGCTGTTGCTGAATATTATGAAGAAGTAACATCTGGCTGGAGCTTATTATGTAACATGAATTTCCTAGGGAGTCATAATACTCACCCCAAATAGAAACCCCACAACAGACCAAAGTACAGATACAATTCAAGTCCAATTTGGTAAACTAATGAGTTTTATTGGAGGTATTTACCGTAATATGGGTAAGATATAAATTACAGGAGCAAAAATGACTCACAGGAAGCTTCAGCAGCAGCATGAGTGACAGCACACAATTTTCAACTTCCTAGGGAAACACAAAAAACTCAGAATAATTAAATTTTAAAAGAATCCAGAATAATAAAAGATGTGCTGACAGCATCACCATTCTGACCTCAACCTATATTACAGAGCTGTAACAATAAAAACTCCCTGGTATTGACTCAAATATAGACATATTAATCAATGAACTAGAATTTAAGAACTAAACATGAATCCATACACCTATGAATACCTATTTGTCCATTTTTATAAAGAGGCCAACTACACATTGGAACAAAACACAATATTGTTAACTAATGTTTTTTTGTCAAACTGGACAACTGCATGTGAAAGAGTCCAAGTAGATATGTAGTTATAATTTTGTATAAAATTCAGTCAAAATTGATTAAAAACCTCAACATAAAGCCAACTACACTGAATCTGATAGATGAGTAAGTGGGGTAATAGCCTTGAATTCATTGGCACAGGAAAAGACTTTCTGAACAAAGAACTGATAGCACAGGCACTAAAAACAACCAATAATAAATAGGACCTCGTGAAATTGAAAAGCTTCTGTATGGTAAAGAATAACATCATTGGGATAAATTAGCAGCCCCAGAATAAAATATTTTTATCACCTCTGCATCCAATTGATGTCTAAAATCCAAAACACATAAAGAACTCAAGAAGTTGAACATTAAGAAAATAAATACTCCAATTAAAAATAGGGTATATATTCAAACAGAGACTTCTCAAAAGTAAAAATATAAATGCTGAGACGCATTTAAAGAAATGTTCAACATCCTTAGTCACCAGGAATTGAAAATCAGAACTACTTTGAGATGTCATCTTGCACCCATTTAGAATAGCCAAGATCAACAAAACAAATGACAGATTATGCTGGCAAGGATATGGAGTAAGGGAAGCACTCATCCATTGCTGGTTGGGGTGAAAAGTTGAACGGCCATTATGAAACTGAAAGGAAATGAATGGAGGTAGGAATAAAAATCATTCTGATTGAAGTCACCTAGACCCAGAAAGACAAATATGGTATGTATTCAGTTATATGTGACTGTTAGCTTCTAAGTCATTGATAAGCATTCTACAGACCATATAGCATGGGGGTAAGGCAGTGATTAAGGGGCTAGGGTGAAGGGATAAATAGATCTACCTAGGAAGTGAAACAGAATGGACAGCTATAGATGGACAAAGGCAGGAGGGACTGGAATAGGAGGATCAAACAAGAGGATTCCATACTACTCCTAAAATTATTCACACTTTTCACTGTACTTTCTCATTTTTATTCCCTAGTTGCCCTTTTCCATACCCTTCTCTTCATATACATACATCAAGTCTATCTAAATGAAATCTCCAAATAATGGGAGAGACAGAAACCCAACTGTACAACTTTTGCCATCATATGAAGCTTCCTGTACTAAGAATGAGTTACATTTAATTGGGTTGTTGGTTAAATGGCTCACACAAGAATCCTGAAACAGCCCAGGCAATTATCAAGGATATTGAGTTCTCTCCACACACTGATAATAATACCTGTTGCTTAAAGCAATACCTACACAGCTCATTGACGATGGAGAAGTTGAGCTAGTGCCCACCTAATGTTTATGGTACTGGCAGGTGGTATGCATGCTACCAAAAGGAGAAAAGCAAAGGCCAACCCAACTACAAACCTTTAGATCTACAATGGTGACCTACCCGCAAGACTGGTGCAACCCTGGAACAAGGCTTGAGGAAGTAACCAACCAGGATCTGACTTGATTTGAGGCCTATTCCATGACATGGAACCCATATCTGACACTACCAAGAAGCCAAGTCTAGATAGGTCAGAGACCTAGGGGCAGTCCAAATAACACTGATCTGTTAAAAGAAAAGTAAAACGACTCCTAATGACAGTCTTCTATACTCATAGATCAAGAAAAGAGCATAAGAGACAGAAAGGTGAGCCCCATAGGAGGAACAACAATATGAACCAACCAGTACTCCCCAGAGCTCCTAGGGACTAAACCACCAATCAAAGGATACACATGGAGGGAACCATGTCTCCAGCCACAGATGGAGCAGAGGGTGGCCTTGTGGGACATCAATGAGAGGAGAGGCCCTTGGTCTTGTGAAGACTAGATGCCCCAGTGTAGGGGAACGCCAGGACAGGGAAGCAGGAGTGGGTGGGTTAGTGAGCAAGGGGAGGGGAATGGGATAGGGGGATTTCGGAGGGGGAATGTGGAAAGGGGATAAAATTTACAATGTAAATAAAGAAAACATCTAATAAAAATCAAAAGAAAGAAAGAAAGAAAGAAAGAAAGAAAGAAAGAAAGAAAGAAAGAAAGAAAGAAAGAAAGAAAGAAAGAAAGAAGGGAAGGAGGGAGGGAGGGAGGGAGGGAGGGAGGGAGGGAGGGAGGGAGGGAGGGAGGGAGGGAGGGAGGGACAAAAGGTATGGAGAATAAAAAAAATACCCAAGTCATTCTAGATTCAACTGGGCAACTAAGCTGGCACACATATAAGTTGTCAGAGACTATGGCAGTATACACAGGGACTACACAGGTTTGCACCAGATGAGGTCCTTGAAATGAGAGAAGTCTACACATGCCCCAAGTCCTAACCTGGAAGAAATCTCCAGTTGATAGTTCCTAGAAAAATGCATTTTCTCCAAAGTAGTCTCACTGGGGAAACAAACCAGTTTGTAGAGTAGGCATGAGCCCAGCAGTGGTACATAGTGAACACAGTAGCATGTTTGGAAGTGCCTTCTCTCAGAAAGTTCTATCAGGGCATTTTTAACCTTACAGGTCTTTTACATATTTATTCTATGTTTGTATGTGTTTTCTGTGTCAGAGGACATATGTGTCTCCTTTTCTATATGTATTTCTCATACTTTTTCTTAGGCTCTTTCTCTTCTGCTTGTTTGATTTGTCTTATTTTTTTCACCTGATTTTATTTTATTACTTCTACTTAGATTATGGTTTGTTTTCTAATGAAAGACAGAAAGGTTATAGATCCTGATGAGAAGAAAGGTGAGGAGAAACTGGGAAAAGTTGAGTCAGGACAAATGATAATCAGAATATATTGTAATGAAATGTATTTCTAATAAAAGAATAAATGCTTCATTTTATGGAAAGGAGGATTATCTTATAAGAAAAATTCCAGGAGAATCTAAAGAATATTATTAATGATGTAGAAGATAAAATAGTGAATCTGGGGAACTTTCCTTTTAAAATATTTCAAACAATTCTAGAAAGAATTTAAATCTCTCAAGGAAGAGAAATTTGTTTTTGGATGTTGAAATAAACAGAAAAAGGTTTAAATGATCACTGAGAGGTGAATAAAAAATTAGAAGTAACAGTCAGGTCAGATGATGTCACATGTAGCTTCAGGTGCTACTGTCTGTTGGTTTTTTTGAGCCCCAATCTGATATCTGCAGAGCCCTCAGCATGGTTATGTATGTACTGCAATGATGGGCCTGATTGGAAAACTTAGTCTAACTGCTTTTTAATGCCTGCATATTTTCTGGAGAAAAAAATGATAGAAAGTATAATAAGAAGAAATGGCTACATCTTAATTAATAATAGAAACTCATTAAGTGGATCACGTATATTATATAGTACATGAAATAATTCACAGATGTGCATTACATTATTATAATTAATTGCATTCTATTTTGGCAGAGTGATTCATACATATATTATGTACATACACACACACACACACACATATACCAGATTTTTGTGGTATTTCTAGATACTAAATGCAGGGAATTTAGGTAAGCTACATACTACTAAGCAATGTCCTTACCACCCTTGCTTCCCTTCTAATAACTCTCTCACATTCATTTTTCTTTTATTTAGTTGTGCCCCTTGCCCCTCTGGATTTGAGAAGCATCATCTGTATGTGCATCATGGAACTGGAACATCCCTGGAGCCTGGCTGTTTCAAAACCATTCTAAGATGGGTTTTAGCCTGTAGAAGATTTGCTGGTAAATACTCCTCACACAATTCACATAAAGGAAAGTGGGAAAGAAGAAATGAGCAGAGGTAAAGTTGGAAACTGATACACCTTCATAACAAGCCTTGGGGTTTTGAAAAGTGATACACCTTCATAAGAAGCCTTGTGGCTGGATTTTGTTTTGTTTTGTTTCGTTTTGTTTGTTTTTTTGTTTTTATTTCAAACAAGACACCAGGAGAGATGAACCTTCCAACTAGTCCTGAACACAGCAAGGGGCTTTGTACCTCCCATTGCCAGTCATGGAATGATGAGTATGAAAAAATGGCTACTTTCATTGGCCAGAAACAATTCCTTAGAAGAGAGATTCTCTGTGAACTAATGTAACCAACTTAACAGCGGGTCATTGTATGCTTTGGTTCTAATTAGGAGCATCAGCATCCTTCCCTGAGTGAAGTCTGAGGAGCCCACTCCAGTGTTTCTAATGTTTATGTAAAACACGCAATGAGCTACCCATACTCTCTGACATGATTTTTCTACTCAGTTATCTTATACTCAAATGAATTTCTCTAATTACCTCAACCTTGAGAAAATTTAATTTAAAAGTCATGGAGAGGAAAAAAAGATTATAAATTTCAAAATTAGAAAAGAAAATTATGGGTCAGGTTTTTAATGAAAATCTAAGTTTACTTTTTTAAAATTAAAAAAATGACATTTTAATAATAGTAGTAAAATGAAATGATTAATAGGGAGAAAGAAATAGAAAGTTAAAGCCCCACTTTCTAAGGCAGCTGTAAGTGATGGTATGGTTTTCTGTAAGTAGTGTCTCAGTCGCATGTTATTTCCTTTCTGTGCTGCCTATTAACTGCTCACAAATAAGTTTTCTCTAGAAAATTATCTTGTGGAAGGGTCATTGTATAGTACAAAGTTCTGAGACTATGCTGAAAGGCTGAGGCAATCCCAGAGTTCCCCACTTGACCAGCTAAGTCCTCTTCTGCCACTATATGGCAATTCTGTCACTTTCCGTGCCCAGTGTCACTTCCTCTACCCCTTTATGTATTATGATTACTGTCAATTTGATCATGTTAATGGAAGCCCACAGAACCCGTGAAGCTATTTCTGAATATGTGCCACTGAGGATGATTCAAAAAAGAGGAGATTATCATTTAATTTAGTAGGCTTACCCACACCAGCATTGGAGACCTTATTTTAATCTAAGGACATGGAATAATTTCTTCATGAAGGAAAAGATTCATCTCCTTCATTCAGACTATGACATCCTTGATTTTTAGATCTTCAGCCTTAAAGATTTACACCACTCATTCAGAGTTTAAAAAGCCAAATCACATTCCCAGAATTTACAGAATTCTCATCCCTAAGAAGTCTTCTGTTTCAAGTCCAGAGTCCTGAGAGAGACAGGATCAAATAGGACCATGATTTAGGTATAGACATCTGGAAATATAAAATTAATAGAAATCTCTGAACGCTCCTGCCAACAGAAAATGCTCCTTCCTTACGACTAAGTATTGGATTTCCACACTTTCTTGTGGATTGAGCCTTGAAGACAGAGTTGTCTTCTGCAGAATCTGCCCTGTCTGCTTCTCTAGCTACTGAACCACTGCGAAGGGACAGTCACAGCATAAACTGGCAAACGAACTGCTTGGTACATTGACGAAGTAACACATAAATAATTGAAGAACCCAGAAATATATATAGCAGTTGGAGCCAGGATCTACATAGGGTATAAAGACATTTATTTTTTTTCCTTTTTTTGGAGTAGATTTTCTCTCATATAATATATACTGATTATGGTTTCCCCTTCTTCTCTCCTCCCATTTCCACCCTGCCTCCCATTCCATCCAGGTCCACCCACATTCTGTCTCTCAGAAAGGGCTTCTAATGATTAATAATAATATAATATAATATAATATAATATAAAATAAAATAAACACATTATAATAAAATAAAACAAACAGAAGGAAAAGAGCCAAAAAGAAGGGATGAGAAACAGATAAACACAGAGACATTCTAATCCCTATACTAGGGAATCCTATAAAAATGGGAAACCATACTAAATATTCAAATGACTTGTAGAGTAAATGAGATAAAAATATAATACGTGTTATATATTGTAAATTAAAAATAAACCAAAATTATTTTATTATCTTTAATCATTTTTTATGTTTCTGAGACTTATGTTTCTTTTTATTAGATATTTTCTTCATTTACATTTCAAATGCTATTCTGAAAATTCAAATGCTATACCCTCCCACACCCTGCTCCCCAAACCACCCACTCCCACTTCCTGTCCCTGGCATTCCCCTGTACTGGGGCATATAATCTTCACAAGACCAAGGGCCTCTCCTCCTATTGATGGCCAACTAGACCAGTATCTGCTACATATGCAACTAGAGACACAGCTCTGGGAGGTACTGGTTAGTTCATATTGTTGTTCCTCCTATAGGGTTTCAGAACCCTTTAGGTCCTTGATTCATTCTCTAGCTCCTTCTTTAAAGGCCCAGTGTTCCATCCAATAGATGACTGTGAGCATCCACTTCTGTATTTTCTAGGCATTGGCAGAGCCTCACAAGGGACAGCTATATCAGGGTCCTGTCAGCAAACTCTTTCTGGCATATGCAAGAGTGTCTGGGTTTGGTGGTTGTATATGGGACGGATGCCTGGGTGGGGCCATCTCTGGACGGTCTTTCCTTCCTTCTCAGCACCTAACTTTGTCTCTGTACCTCCTTCCATGGGTATTTTGTTCCCCATTCTAAGGAGGAACAAAGTGTCCACACTTTGGTCTTTGTTCTTCTTGAGTTTCATGTGTTTTGAAATTTGTATCTTGGGTATTCTAAGTTTCTGGGCTAATATTAACTTATCAGTGAGTGCATATCAAGTGAGCTCTTTTGTGATTGGGATACCTCACTCAGGATGATATCCTCCAGATCCATCCATTTGCCTAATAATTTGATAAATTCATTGTTTTTAATAGCTGAGTAGTACACCATTGTGTAAATGTATCACATTTTCTGTATCCATTCCTCTGTTGAGGGACATCTAGGTTCTTTCCAGCTTCGGGCTATTATAAATAAGACTGCTATGAACATAGTGGAGCATGTGTTCTTATTACAAGTTGGAATATCTTCTGGGTATATGCCCAAGAGAGGTATCTTCAGGTAGTACTATGTCCAATTTTCTGAGGAACTACCAGAATGATTTCCAGAATGGTTGTACCAGCTTGAAATCCCACCAACAATGGAGGAGTGTTCCTCTTTCTCCTCATTCTCACCAGCATCTACTGTCACTTAAATTTTTGAACTTAGCCATTTTGACTGGTTTGAGGAGGAATCTCAGGGTTGTTTTGATTTGCATTTCCCTGATAATTAAGGATGTTGAACATTTTTTCAGGTGCTTCTCAGCCCTTTGGTATTCCTTAGTTGAGAATTCTTTGTTTAGCACGGTACCCCAATTTTTAATAGGGTTATTTGATTTTCTGGAGTCCATCTTCTTGAGTTCTTTATATATTTTGGATAATAGTCCCGTATCTGATTTAGGATAGGTAAAGATCCTTTCCCAATCTGTTGGTGGCCTTTTTGTCTTATTGACAGTGTCTTTTGCCTTAAAGAAGCTTTACAATTTAATGAGCTCCCATTTGTCGATTCTCAATCTTACAGCAAAAGCCATTGGTGTTCTCTTCAGGAATTTTCCCCCTGCGCCCATATCTTCGAGGCTTTTCCCCACTTTCTCATCTATAGGTTTTGGTGTCTATGTTTTTATGTGGAGTTCCTTGATCCACTTAGACTTGAGCTTTGTACAAGAAGATAAGAATGAATCAATTAGCATTCTTCTACATGATAACCACCAGTTTTGACTGCACCATTTTGTGTAAAATGCTGTCTTTTTTTTTTCCACTGGATGGTTTTAGCTCCCTTGTCAAAGATCAAGTGACCATAGATGTGTGGGTTCATTTCTGGTTCTTCAATTCTATTCCATTGATCTACCTGTCTTTCACAATACAGTACCATGCAGGGTTTTTGTTGTTGTTGTTGTTGTTGTTGTTTTTGTTTTTTTTTGTTGTTGTTGTTGTTTGTATCACAATTGCTCTGTAGTACAGCTTGAGGTCAGGCATGGTGATTCCACCAGAGGTTCTTTTATTGTTGAGAATAGTTTTCGCTATCCTAGGTTTTTTGTTATTCCAGATGGATTTGTAAATTGCCCTTTCTAACTCTGTGAAGAATTGAGTTGGAATTTTGATGGAGATTGCATTGAATCTGTAAATTGCTTTTGGCAAGATAGCCATTTTGACTATATTAATCCTGCTAATACATGAGCATGGGACATCTTTCCATCTTCTGAGATATTCTTCAATTTCTTTCTTCAGAGCCTTCAAGTTTTTATCATACAGATCTTTCACTTCCTTAGTTAGAGTCACACAAAGGTATTTTGTATTATTTGTGACTATTGTGAAGGGTGTTGTTTCCCTAATTTCTTTCTCAGCCTGTGTATCCTTTGTGTAGAGCAAGGCCACTGATTTGTTTGAGTTAATTTTATATCCAGCTACTTCACTAAAGCTGTTTATCAGGTTAAGGAGTTCTCTGGTGGAATTTTATGGTCACTTATATGTGCTATCATATCATCTGCAAATACTGATATGATGTCTTCTTTCTTTCCAATATATATCCCTGTTTTTATATCCCTTGATCTCCTTTTGTTGTCCAATTGCTATGGTTAAGACTTTGAGTACTGTATTGAATAGGTAGGGAGAGGGTGACATCCTTGTCTAGTCCCTGGTATTAGTGGGATTGCTTCAGGTTTCTCTCCATTTAGTTTGATGGTGGCTACTGGTTTGCTGTATATCGCTTTTATTATGTTTAGGGATTGGCCTTGAATTTCTGATCTTTCCAAGGCTTTTATCATGAATGCGTGTTGGATTTTGTCAAATGCTTTCTCAGCAACTAAAGAGATGATTATGTGGTTTTTGTCTTTGAGTTTGTTTATATAGTGGATTGTGTTGATGGATTTGTATATATAAAACCATCCCTGATTTCCCTGAGCCCTCTAGTTAGTCTGGCTAAGGGTTTATCTATCTTGTTGATTTTCTCAAAGAACCAGCTCCAGGTTTGGTTGATTCTTTGAATAGTTATGTTTCCACTTGGTTGATTTCAGCCCTAAGTTTGATTATTTCCTGACATACACTCCTCTTGTGTGAATTTGCTTCCTTTTGTTCTAGAACTTTTAGGTGTGATGTCAAGCTTCTAGTATATGTTCTCTCTACTTTCTTTATGGAGCCACTCAGAGCTATTCCTTTTCCTCTTAGAAATGCTTTCATTGTATCCCATAAGTTCGGGCATTTTTTTGACTTCATTTTCATTAAACTCTAAAACATCTTTAATTTCTTTATTTCTTCCTTGACCAAGGTATCATGAAATAGAGTGTTGTTCAGCTTCCATGTGAATGTTGGCTTTCTATTACTTATGTTGTTGTTAAAGATCAGCCTTAGTCCATGGTGATCTGATAGGATGCATGAGACAATTTCAATATTTTTGCATCTGTTAAGGGCTATTTTCTGACCAATTATACGTTTAATTTTAGAGAAGGTACCATGAGGTGCTGAGAAGAAGGTATATCATTTTGTTTTAGGATAAATTGTTCTGTAAAGATCAGTTAAATCCATTTGTTTCATAACTTCAGTTAGTTTTAATGTGTCTCTGTTTATTTTCTGCTTTCAGGATCTGTCCATTGATGAGAGTGGGGTGTTGAAGTCTTCCGGTATGATTGTATGAGGTGCAATGTGTGCTTTGAGCCTTACTATAGTTTCTTTAATGAATGTTGGATGCCCTTGAATTTGGAGCACAGATATTCAGAGTTTAGAGTTCATCTTGGAAGATTTTACCTTTGATGAATATGAAGTGCCCCTTGTCTTTTTTGATAACTTTGGTTTCAAAGTCAATTTTATTCGATATTAGAATGACTACTCCAGCTTCTTTCTTCAGACCATTTGCTTGGAAAATTGTTTTCCAGCCTTTTACTCTGAGGTAGTTTCTGTCTTTTTCCCTGAGGTGGGTTTCCTGTACGCAGCAAAATATTGAGTCCTGTTTATATAGCCTGTCTGTTAGTCTATGTCTTTTTATTGGAGAATCGAGTCCATTGATATTAACAGATATTAAGGAAAAGTAATTTTTGTTTCCTGTTATTGTTGTTAGGGTTGGGATTCTGTCTTGCTGCTGTCTTCTTTTAGATTTGTGAAGGATTATTACTTGCTTTTTCTAGGGTGTAGTTTCCATCTTTGTGTAGGTGTTTTCCCTTTATTATTTTTTGAAGAGCTGGATTCGTTGGAAAGATATTGTGTGAATTTGGTTTTGTCATGGATTACTTTGGTTTCTCCATCTATGGTATTCGAGAGTTTTGCTGGGTATCGTAGCCGTGGCTGGCATTTGTGTTCTCTTAGGGTCTGTATAACATCTGTCCAGGATCTTCTGGCTTTCATAGTCTCTGGTGAGAAGTCTGGAGTAATTCTAATCGGCCTGACTTTATATATTACTTGATCGTTTTCCCTTACTGCTTTTAATATTCTGTCTTTATTTAGTGCATTTATTGTTCTGATTATTATATGTCGGAAGGAATTTCTTTTCTGGTCCAGTCTATTTGGGGTTCTATAGGCTTCTTCTATGCTCATGGGTATCTCTTTCTTTAGGTATGGGAAGTTTTCTTCTATAATTTTGTTGAAGATATTTGCTGGCCCTTTAAGTTGAAAATCTTCATTCTCATCTGCTACTATTATCCTTAGGTTTGGTCTTCTCATTGTGTCCCTGACTTCCTGGATCTTTTGAGTTAGGATCTTTTTGGATTTTGCATTTTCTTTGATTGTTTTGTCCATGTTCTCTATGGAATCTTCTGCACCTGAGATTCTCTCTTCCATTTCTTGTATTCTGTTGCTGATGCTCACATCTATGGTTCCTGATTTCTTTCCTAGGAATTCTATTTCCAGAGTTGTCTTCCTTTGGGATTTCTTCATTGTTTCTACTTCCATTTTTAGATCTTGGATAATTTTGTTCAATTCTATCACCTGTTTGGTTGTATTTTCTTGTGATTCTTTAAGGAATTTTTGTGTTTCCTCTTTAAGGCCTTCTACCTGTTTAGCAGTGTTCTGTAATTTTTTAAGGGATTTTTGTGCTTCCTCTTTAAGGACTTGCTGCCTGTTTAGCAGTGTTCTCCTTTATTTATTTAAGTGAGTTATTAATGTCCTTCTTAAAATCCTCTACCAGCATCATGAGATGTGACTTTAAATTGGAATCTTGATTTTTCTGGTCTCTTGGGGTATCCAGGACTCGCTGCGAGTATTGTGTTCTGACTATGCTGAGTGGTCTTGAATTCTGTTAGTAAGATTCTTATGTTTGCCTTTTGCCATCTGGTAATCTCTGGCATTGGTTGTTATAGCTGTCTCTGGCTGGTGCTTGTTCCTCCTATAATTCTGTTAGCCTCTGTCAGCACTCCTGGGAGTTCAACTCTCTCCTGAGTCTCAGTGGTCACAGCACTCTCTGCAGGCAAGCTCCCCTTTTGCAGGGAAGATACACAGAGTTCTGGAGCTCAGCTCTGCCTCCTGGCTGTAGATGAAGGCCAGAAGGGAACCTGTCTGAGAAGCTATGTTGCTTCTGCAGCCTGTGTGCTCTTCTGAGCAGACTGGTCTAGAGGGACCCGGGATACAATATAGCATTCTCACCTGGTCCCAGGGTCAGAGCATCTTTAATCTTCTTTTACAGGCTTGTCATTATCCTCTTGATCTACACGCAAATTTTTCCTTATCCCATTTCTCCTCCCCCATCTCCAAGGAGATGTCCCCACACCCTCACACACCCCCACACCCTGCCAGGCTTCTCCATTTCATAGTGCCACAAGTTTCTCAGGGTTAGGTATGTCTTCTCTTATTAAGGCCAGACCAAGCAGTGCTCTACAGTATATTTGTTGGGGCCTCGGACCAGCTAGTGTAGGCTGCCTGTTTTGTGGCTCAGTGTCTGAGAGATCTCCAGAGTTCAGGTTAGCTGAGACTGCTGATCTTCCTATGGGGTCTCCCTCCTCCTCAACTTCTTCCAGCCTTTCCCTTATTCAGTCACTGGGACCCCCATCTTCAGATCATTGGTTGGGTGTATGTGCTTCTGTCTCAGTCAGCTGCTTGTTGGACCTCTTGGAGGGCTCCTGTCATGCAGTCCTTTTGGGTCCGAGATACTTCACTCAGGATGATATTTTCTAGTTCCACCCATTTGCCCGCAAAACTCATGATGTCTTCTTTCTTAGTAGCTGAATAGTAAGTATTCCACTGTGTAAAGAAAGCACATTTTCTGTATCTATTCTTCAGTTTTGGGACATCTGGGTTGTTTCCAGTTTCTGGTTATCACAAATTAGACCACTATCAACATAGTAGAGCACAAGCGCTTGTAGCATGATGGGGCATCTTTTGGGTATATGCCAGATACACTGAATCTAATAGAAGAGAAATTGTGAAGGAGCATGGGTGAGGGTGGATTTCCTAAACAGAACTCCAATGGTTCAAGCTTTAAGATGAACAATTGATAAATGAGACCTCATGAAACTGGAAAGCTTCTGTAAGGCAAAAGACATAGTCAATAAGACAAATTGTCAACCTACAGATTAGGAAAACAATCTTCACTAACCCCACATACAATAGAGGACTAATATCCAAAATATATAAAGAACTCAAGAAGTTAACCACCAAAAAAACCAAGCAACCCAATCAAACAATGGGGTATAGAACTAAATCGAGAATTCACAACAGAGAAACCTCGAGTGGCTGAGAAGCACCAAAGAAATGTTCAAGGTCCTTAGTGATCAGGGAAATGCAAATCCTAATGACCCTGAGATTCCACCTTACACCAATCAGAACAGCTAAGATCAAAAAGTCAGGTGTCAGCACATGTTGGTGAGAATGTAGGGTAATCCTTCCATTGCTGATGGGATTACAAACTGGTTTAACCACTCTGAAATCAATCTGGAGGTTCTTCAGAAAATTGGAATAGATCTAACTAAAAAAAAATTTAAAGCCCTGGATGACTTTGTAAGACATGCATCCTCCAAGGATGCCTTTGAGATTGTTTTCTGTTTGACATCTATGGCTGTGTATGCAGCCTATTCTTAACTAGTGTCTGAGTTTTCATTTGTGAGTGGTTAGCAATAGCTTCTGAGTTAGATATAGGGTGCATCTGCCCACTCTTTCAACTCCAGAATCCTATCTGATGCAGAAAATTGCAGTCCCTCTGCATGCTGCTTCAGTCTCCCTAGATTTATGTGTACATAGCTCCTGTTTTATCTAGAAAACTTTGTTTCTTTGATTTTCCTCCATCCCCATGAGTTCTTACCCTCTTTCCACATTTTCTTAGTCAGGATTCCCTGAGACCTGAAAGAGATATGGGCATTTGGTAGAGAAAGCCTATTTATGGTTGTATGTTTCAAGATCTCTCATTCTCTTCATATTGTCAAGATGTGTGTCTTTGTATTGTTCCCATCTCCTGCAGGAGAAAGCTTCTCTAATGATGGCTGAGCAAGGTATTGGTCTATGAGTAGAGCGAAATGTTATTATTTATTTTATTGCTATGTTCTTTTAGAAGAACAGTAGTATTTTTTTCTCCTAGGTCTCTGCACTATCTAGATGTAGGTTCTTGGTCATGCATGGAGTGTAGGATACAGGTTCCCTTTTATAGACTGGGCCTTAATTCAAGACATTGATTGGTTAGTCCAGTGAGCTTTGAGAGACCATTGCTATAGTATATCTTGCAACCAGAGCACCATCCACTTAAATAAGTACAGATTTGTTGCAATGAAAACATTCTTCCATGATTCAGAATTTAATATCCTTTCAAGAACTTTGGTCTAGATGGATCTGTACTAAGAAACATTAGGACTAGCATGGGGAAGGTAAACAAAGGATCATCTGATAAATGGTAGTATCAGGGTTGGCAGACTACAATGTGATGAAAATTACATCAGTGGACTATATACCATGAGAGGAATTGAGCAAAATGTAGCTAGTATGCTAGTAAGAGGCACCAAAATAGAATTCTTGAAAAGCTCAGTGAAGGCTATTCTATGAAGGCCGGAACTGATGAGAGGGGATGCAAATATAGAACTTCCCTCAGTAACATTATTAGAAATCCTGCTGACTAGAAATAATGGAGTCCAGGTGGTGATCCTATTGCTGGTGCTGAACCAGCAGAAGTGAGTCAAAATCTATTATCATCAAGAGGGGTTAATTACAGGAGCTATGCAAATGGCTCCAAGAACACACTATTCCAAGAGAAAGAACTGAATGGGTAAAAGCAACACTTCTTAATTTATACAAAACACAAAAACAATAAATCATAGATCAAGAGGACAAGCTCTACTTCTAATCCCTTCAAAGGCTAAGCTTATATACTTGACCATGTCCTCAAACCAAAACTGAAATAAATTTAAAGGACCTTGAGTTTCTATAAGACATAAATTTAGGATGGCATTGCAAGTGTCAGGTTCAGTAAGTCTTTAGTGCAATGGTTGGAAGTCCAATTATACTCTGTCCAATTTCTCTAAGTAATCTGTAGATCCTCTGCTTTTGGTTCCTGGCATGGAGGACAAAGCTATCATAGTAGAATTCTGCAACATTCTCTCAAGCTATGAAACAACTCATAGTCTCAAGGTCTTGAGGAACCATAAGCATATCACATTGTCTGCTCACGATTTGAAACAGTTCTTAAACTGGCATGGCTTTATAGTAATTTAAGGTAGGTAATATAGACTGCTTTATATGAGTAAAGTCAACCATGTTTCATGTATAAAATTTGCCTACTGGAAAGAAATATACCATCTCCTGTGTTAGTAATGAAATGATTGCTAGCACCCATTTTTTTAAACAATGATGTCTAGATAATGAATGCACATTGTTGCAAATTGGGAGATTTTTCATAGGCTTCCAGAAGTCAAAATAATCACTCTAAAGGTGAAGGATTTGATTAACTACATAGTTATTTCCTCTGTAGTCTTCATCTCACAAAAATCCTCAAGGTCATTTAGTTCTACACTTTAATTTTATAAATGAAGAAACTGAGGCCAAAAAATTGACAAATTTCTCTAATACATTTGCAATTTAAATTTGAACAATGCTTAATTTGCATCCAATTATATTCCCATAAAACTAAGTCTCATCAGTTCCATATTTAACAATTAAAACTAAAATCAATCAAATCTAAAATGTAATCATATAAAAGAGAGTCATATATTAAATCATAAAATATAGAACAGGTGATTAAACAAAGAGTCATTTGTTCAGCCATCTCCTTCTCTGGAAATATTGTTCACATGTCATGTGGCCTTAAGTCTTTTTATTTCTTCTAACAAAATCTTTTATACAAACTCATAGTGATACAAAGTTGCAAAAATTTATGTCCCCATTTGTCCTGATTAATTTATAGACTGCACATTAGTACTTTAAATCATTTTATGAGAGTAGTATTTTTATGGCCAGAAAAGGCCTCAAGGTTATCTTTGATACTATAGGATTGCCTCTAAGCTCTACAAATCCAAAGCTTGATGGTCTGATAAGTCAGGGGAAAAAAATAACTTACTCCTCCCAAACCTATATAACGCTAATGGCCACCATAAAAGCCAGAAATCAGTCAAGCAAAGACTTCAACTGATCTGGTCTTACATACTCTTTTAATATTAATTTTTCTAGGCCATTTTTTTAACCTGGTGCTCTCCTTTCTGGCTTAATTAACACATCACACTTCTGACTCCCTTTAGACCTACGTACCACAGCCTCCTCCACATTAATGCATCTCAATGCTTAGATGTTAAAGTGCCTGAGGTTGTATTATTGTGGGCTTCCATTCTTCATACTGTGTGAAAGAAATTCTTAACAGAGAAGATGTGAATAAAAATAAATAAAACCATATTCCCACTCATACAAGTTCCATATTCTCTTCAATTTTAAAGGTATACAACAAACTATAGAATATTACAATACCTGTCATTCTATAGACATCTTTTAAAATCGCAAACTTCTTTAAAAGTTCACAATTAAATTGTTTCAGGAGTCTCAAAATATCATTTATTGATCATTACCTCTTTCATACATACTGTAAGGACTAGGGATAAACTAAGTTAGTAAACTGCTTGTCATTCAAATATGAGAGGCTGAGTAAATGAGTTACATCCAAAGAATCTACTAAACAGTGTGCATGTATATGTGTTCATGAGCACATATGCATGCACATACATACATGCACACACACATACTATGTCATAAAAAATCCAGTAAAATATGTAGATGTGAACATGTGAAACTGTAAGAAAGTATAAACATAGAGGACATGGTAAGGTTTCATGGAAGTACAGAGGAGAAAGTGTGCATGTTTCTTCTTACAAATTGGGGAACATCTATTAAAGTAACATTTATTATTTGCCTTGAAAGGTGTATAGGAGTTGTCCTCATGAGAAAAAAATGCCATCAGCTTGACAAGCAACAGAGTAAAAGCATGTATAGGGCTCCTGGTTGTGAAAAAGAGAATGAGTGACTGTGCTCCAAGTAGCAGAGAGTAGAAAAGAATAATAAAATGAAGAGAGTAAGAGGCAAAGGATGAAGCAGAGAGAGTATAGTAACCCCAACCAATGTGGAGGAAACGTTGACTAATGGGCTGATTTTAACTCTTAGGTAACAGAATAAAGATGTTTCTAACTTCTGACTAACAAAAGTGGAGAATATAGATATATGAACACCAATCTTCATGCAACAACAACAAAAGGCTATCTTTGGCTAAATACAAGTACATTTTTACTTTTCTCATAAAATATACACTTTGAAAGTGGGAAGTTATGAGCACTTGTTTAGAAGCTAATAATTTTTAGCTTTAGTGAGGAACAAATAGGGATATTAAATAAGCATCTAACCTTATTAACTATCAGACAAATGAACAATTAGAAACACCACTGGAGATATCACTATCCCGGACTGCAAGTTATACTACAGAACTATAGTTATCAAAATGTCATGGTACTGGCATAAAAATAGCCACACTGACCCATGGAATAGAATTTATAACACACGTAAGTTTATGCCCCTAGAGTTACCTGATTTTTAAAGGAATACAAACACTAAAAATTGGAGAAAAGTCTACATGTTCAATAATTGATATTGGTATGCTGGATAACTCAATGTAGAAGAATGAAAATACATGCTTACCTCTCATTCTGCACAAAATTTAACTCCAAATGGAATTTGCAAAGGTTACAAATGAATATTCATTAATTTATTAGAGAAAGCATGGAATAAGCTTCAATTTGTTAGCATAGGAAATGATTTTCCAAACAGGACCCTGACGGCAAAAGCATTAGGACTGGAAACTAGCAAATGGCAACTCAGTAAACTAAAAGGCTTCAGTATGGCAAAGGATGCCATCATTGACATGAGCAGGCAGCTAGTGGAATGAGAAAAAAATTCTTCACCAACTATACACTTGACAGATGGCTGGCATCTAGAATATACAGTAATATAAAACAAACAAAAAAAAACCCAAAACAAAAAACTAAACATCAGAAAAAGAAACAATTCAGTTAAAAGGTTGGACATAGAACCAAGCAGAATTCCCAAAATACAAAATGCAAACTGCTACCATCTTTATAAATGTTCAACACTCTAGGCCACCAAGAAAATGCAAATTAAAACTAATTTGGGAATGCATTTTACCACAGTCAGAATTGATAAAAAGACAATTGTTATTTGCATGGAGGTGAAAAAAAGGCAACACTTATTTACTCTAGTTGGGAATATAGACTGCTTTGGCCACTATGAAAATAAATATGGAGGCTTCTCAAAAGGCTATCAATAGATCTGCCAGATGTGACTGGGTATATTTCCAAAGGACTCTATATTCTGCTGCAGAAATGCCTCTAGATCCATGCTCATGCTGCTCTATTCACAAAACCACGAAATGGAAATTAATTAATTAATTAATTCGTGCATAGTGGAAATGTATCAAACAGATATGATGAGTGCTATTCTGCTGTTTTTAAAAAAAAAAATAGTGAAACCTCCAGGCTGCAGGTAAATGAATACAGCTGTAATCGTCATTCGGTGGGGTGTAACCCACACACAAAAGGCAAATGCTACGTATTCTCTCTCACAGTGGGTGCCAGCTTTGCATCTTCAGATTCATGTGTCTAAATTGGAGTACCTATAGAAGTCATGAAAGTGGTAAGGAACCATGAGGGGTATTTCAAGGAAAGGGGGATATTAAATGGGTATATGAAAGGGAAAGAAGCAACAACAGAAGAGGAAGTATGAAACAGGGCAGGGGGGTTGAGGAGCATAGTAGAGAATGAGAATGAAGAGGAATAAGTAAGAAAGATATTTTGAAATATTCAAATGAACACCTACTAATGACTACTGTAGAAGCTTCCTAAATATATGTACATATAAATATATAAGTAGAGTTTAAATGGAATTACCCCATAATGGGGGAATGTCCCACTCAGAAGCTATCAAGTAAACCACTGCTTATTGCCATCATAGATTGCCTCTTTTTGAGTTGTTCATCATTGGTGGAGTCTTAGAGACCTCCCAAACATTACAGGCTAATTACATTGTACTTACTTATCTTACCTCGATGGTAAAATCCTGTTGCTGAAGATGCATATCTGAGTTGTAGGCATGAAGATATCAAGCTGCTACTGACACAGAGGCTTCGTCCTTATTGACCAGCTCTTACTGCATTGGAAGTTGTTATGCTTGCAACCAGGATAGAAAAGTAATCAGCAGTTTGACCCAGCCATAAATTCTGTTAGCTACAATAAAGATTGGCCTAGCAAGATATGCTTACTGGGGATATAATGGCATGAAGGTATAGGAGCATTAAATCCACTCCAAAAGCTATAACTCACAGCTGATACTGTTAACCAGGGCAAAAATTGGTAGCTGGCTAGCTCGTGGGCCCTAGGGTAGATCTTGAATACATGAACTCACAGGGGTTGTGACTGCATGCTCAAAACCAACACAATATCAAGCCAGTCAACATTCTAGCTTAGAAAAGGTAGCCCCAACACGAACTGAGGAGTTACTGGCAGTTGATGGCTTCTAGGGGAAGGAAAATAAGTTTTCTTCAAGGGTGATATATACATACATATATCATACACACACACACATATATATATATATGTGTATATATATATATATATATATGTATATATATATATATATATGAGCAGCACAAATGAGACTCCATAGTTGTTCGTGTTTTTAAGAATATGTAGAAGGATGTAGGGGTTCAGGTGGATCAGGTAAGAGTTAGTGGGAGGAGTGAGAAATGAATATTATCAAAACACACCACATGGAATTCTCAAAGAAGTAATGAAATTATGTGAATAATTAAAACATTATGAGCACTATACCAACATTAAGACATTAAAATTCAAAAACTGACAATGCCACATGAGATATGGAAAACTAAAAATTTTGAAGACAGGTGGGGAAAAGAGGATAACTACAAAGAGTCATGGAAGAAACTTAAAGGCTGATTAATTTTACTAAACATAAAGTCTACTTTAAGGGATATGGTATGGAAATAAAGTTAGACTATAGAAGCAGTTCTATTTTTAATTTTTAAAAAATTAGAAATTAGTTCTTTTTAATTAACTAAACTGATAAGCATGATATGGAACAAGCAGAATAAAAAATTAATATTAAATGGTAATTTATAGATTAGAAAATTTACTCACAATGAAATATGGATTTCCTACAATTTAAGATAAGTAATCAGTGAACTTAAGGATAATTTCAGAGTGTTCTTTGGATGTTGTAAATAGATTTCCTTTCCTACAGTGCTTTAATTATTCTAATGAATTTACTCTCCGGTTTCTGTTACTTTGAGAAAGTTCATTATGACATCTCCCTTTACCATTTATGATCCATTTTTTCTTTACTATCGTACACTGCATAGTACTTTACTCAATAAATCTATAGTTTAGTATTATAGATGAATTAAACAGCTTTTATAAATGTGATTACAGCCTCACATATAAGATATATTGTGATTTTAGCTATTTCATTATGTAAATGTTAGATTCCAAGTATTAAAATCCATTATAGTAAAGGTATGATAGAAGTAGATGATAGATAGATAGATAGATAGATAGATAGATAGATAGATAGATAGATAGATAGATAGATAGATTTCACAGTTTGAGGGTAGTTAATAAGTTTTTATTCTTTTAAGATATAATAAGTATTATATTTTTTGACTATGTAGCATCTCATCTATTTTTTCAAAGTTCTCTATGTTTATTGTTCATATTAACCATTCAACTTCTCTAATTATGTAAAAATAGTATCTACCACAGACAATGAATGGTTCAATTCACTATTAATTCACAAACAGCAATTACTCAATAAAACTCCACATTAGACAGTTTCTTCCTGTTTTCTCATGAGAGAACTTCTAGTTTATGAATAAAAGTCTAGGACACCGTAAAAAATAAGTTCAAGCACAACAGTACTGCGTTTCTGGGTTAATACACACTGAATTTGGGAAGCCATCTTTGCCCGAGTTCTCACCCTGTCTCCTGAAAGACAGGCTTGCATTTGCACCACAGCAAACACTGCAGACTTGGTCTCAGGCTACATTTCTCTACTATTTATGCACTGTTTGTCACAGGGGCTCTGTCAGATTTGTCCTACACAATTATTTCTCTTCAGAGTCAGCCCCACCTCCCCTCAGGCTTAAGGAGGACCCCCAAACAGAGGCTGTGAATGGACCCCCAAGGTCCACTTTCTGACCTCGTCTCTACACTGTACATGACTGTTTAATTTCCTCTTTAAGACAAATTAATTGTTGCATGCTCTAATGAGACTGCAAAGGCTCCTGCTCCAATCTGGTAGCTGGGAAGAGGTTACCCAGAGGTTGTCCAGATTGATGGTTCCAGGGTGGGTGACCTAAAGATGAACTTTGACTAAACTTTGCTCTTTGTACACTTGGCAGTCTGCACTTGGAAAGTGGTAATTATTCACAAGAGACAGTTTAAAACTCCAGGCTAAGACTGTGTTTGGAAGTTAGCCTTTGGAAAAGGAAAGGGGAACCCTTTGCCAATGTTTTCAAAACCAGTGGTATCAATTATTTTTCTAAGTGTTTTTTTCCTTCTTTATTACATTGAACTTACATTCCAAAATAAAAAGCACTAGTCCAAATAGAAATGGCTTTTTCTTTTCATTTCCTTTCATCTAGGCACTATAAAAAAATAGATTAAATTCAACCCAATCTAATATAACACAAGTTATACAGTATTCATAACTCAAGAATTTCAGTAAAATGCTTACAAACTTTTCTTGGTTCCTGCAACCTATATGCCATAAATTAAACCTATTTAACTGATTAGATAAAATTTAAGCCGGGTTTATGTTGGTACTGAAGAGAAGCTAAATATCAAGTCACTAAACCTCAACCTTGGAGTGCAAGAGTAAAACCTGGAGAGAGTCTTTGCCAACTAATTATTTAGCAAGATGCATATAGAAATATTTTTTTTCATAACTCATTTTTAAAAAGATATTATAAAGTAAAATATTTAGCTTTGGTATAGTCTGGAACTAGGCTGGACTCTCTGTGTTCCATAATAACATATAACTCCATAAAGTTACAGGAATGAAATTCCAGCTTTGGTTTATGCAGCATGTGCTCTATATTTCTATTAGCTAATTAATTAAAGATCACATTGTCATAGATAATCATGAATAGAAAATTGCATCTTCATATAAGAAAGGGAAAATGGTCTTAGAAAGTGGCTTGAATTATTTTAATTTTTAATTTTTTATTAGATACTTACTTTATTTACATTTCAAATGTAGTCCCCTTTCCTTGTTTCCCCTCTGAAAACCCCCTATTCCCTCCCCATTACCCTTGCTCACCAAACCTTCTACACCTGCTTCCTGTCCCTGACATTTCCCTACACTGAGACAAAGATCTTTCCCACGACCAAGGACCTCTCTGCCCATTGATGGCTGACTAGGCCATCCTCTGCTACTTATGCAGCTGGAGGCATGAGTCCCACCATGTGTACTCTTTGGTCGGTGATTTAGTCCCTGGCAGCTCTGGAGGTACTGGCTAGTTCATATTGTTGTTCCTCCTATGGGGATGCTAACTCCTTTAGCTCCTTGGGTCCTTTCTCTAGCTCCTTCATTGGAGATGCTGTGCTCAGTCCAATGGATAGCTGTGAGGATCACCTCTGTATTTGTCAGGCACTGGCAGAGCATCTCCAGAGACAGCTATAAGAGGCTTCTGTCAATAAGCACTTGTTGGCACACACAAAAGTGTCTGGATTTGGCGATTGTATATGGGATGAATTCCCAGGTGGGGCAGTCACTGGATGGTCATTCCTTCAATCTCTGCTCCACACTTTGTCTCTGTAACTCCTTCCATGGGTTATTTTGTTCCCCCTTCTAAGGATGGAAGTATCCACACTTTGGTCTTCCTTCTTCTTGAATTTCATATGGTTTGTGAATTGAATCTTCTGTATTTTGAGCTTCTGCTATAATATTCACTTATCAGTGAGTGCATACCATGTGTGTTCTTTTGTGATTGGGTTACCTCACTGAAGATGATTTTTTCTAGTTCAATTCATTTGCCTAAGAATGTCATAAATTTATTGCTTTTAATAGATGATTAGTATTTAAATTGTATAAATGTATCACATTTTTTGTAATCCATTCCTCTGTTGAGGGACATGTGGGTTCTTTCCAGATTCTGGCTATTATAAATAAGGCTGCTATGAACATAGTGGAGCATGTGTCCTTACTACATGCGGGAGCATCTTCAAGGTATATGCCCAGGAGTGGTATTGCTGGGTCCTCAGATGGTACTATATCCAATTTTCTGAGGAACAATCAAATTGAATTCCAGAGTGGTTGTACCAGCTTGCAATCCCACCAGCAATGGGGGAGTGTTCCTCTTTCTCCACATACTTGCCAGCATCTGCTGTAACCTGAGCTTTTTATTTTAGCCACTCTGACTAGTGTAAGGTGGAATCTCAGGATTGTTTTGATTTGTATTTCCCTGATGACCAAGGATGTTGAATATTTTTTTAGGTGCTTCTCAACCATTCAGTATTCCTCAGTTGAGAATTGTTTGGGTAGCTCTGCACCACATTTTTGATAGGGTTATTTGTTTCTATGGAGTCTAACTTCTTGAGTTCTTTGTATATATTGGATATTAGCCCTCTCTTAAGTGTAGGATTGGCGAAGATCTTTCCCCAATCTGTTGGTTGCCTTTTTGTCTTTTTGACAGTGTCCTTTGCCTTAAAGAAGCTTTGCAACTTTATGAAGTCCCATTTGTCTATTCTCAATCTTAAAGCACACGCCATTGCTGTTCTGTTCAGGAATGTTTCCCCTGTGCCCAGATCATCGAGGCTTTTCCCCACTTTCTCTTCTGTAAGTTTCAGTGTATCTGGTTTTATGTGGCTGTCCTTGATCTACTTGGACTTGACCTTTGTACAAGGAGATAAGAATGTATCAGTTTGTATTCTTCTACATGCTAACCGCCAGATGAGCCAGCACCATTTGTTGAAACTACTGTCATTTTTCCACTGGATGGTTTTAGCTCCTTTGTCAAAGATCGAGTGACTATAGGTATGTGGGTTCATTTCTGCGTCTTCAATACTATTCTATTAATCTTCCTGACTGCCACTGTACCATTACCATGACATTTCTTTATCACAAATGCTCTGTAGTACAGCTTGAGGTCAGGGATGGTGATTCCACCAGAGGTTTATTATTATTATTATTATTATTATTATTATTATTATTATTATTGAGAATAGTTTACACTATCCTAGGTATTTTGTTATTCCAGATGAATTTACAGATCTCTCTAACTCTTTGAAAACTTGAGTTAGAAATTCGATGGGGATTGCATTGAATCTGTCCAGATTCTTTTTAGAGGCACTCAGAGCTATGAGTTTTTCTCTAACCACTGCTTTCATTGTGTTCCATAGGTTTTGGTATGATATGTCTTCATTTTCATTACATTTTAAAAAGTCTTTAATTTCTTTCTTTATTTCTTCCTTGACAGAGTTATCATTGAGTAGAGTGTTTTTCAGCTTCCACGTGTATGTGGGCTTTCTATTGTTTATGTTGTTATTGAAGATTACCCTTAGACCATGGTGACCTGATAGGATGCATGGGATTATTTAAATCTTCTTGTATCTCTTGAGCCGTGTTTTGTGATTGATTAAATGGTCAATTTTGGAGAAGGTACCATGACGTGCTGAGAAGAAGGTATATTCTTTTGTTTTAGGATAAAATGTTCTATAGATATCTGTTAAATCTGTGTGTTTCATAACTTCTATTAGTTGCAGTGTCTTTGTTTAGTTTCTGTTTCCATGATCTGTCCATTGCTGAGAGTGGAGTGTTGAAGTCTTCCACTATTATTGTGTGCAGTTCAATGTGTACTTTGAGCTTTAATAAAGTTTCTCTTATGAATGTGGGTGCCCTTGTGTTTGGAGCATAGATGTTCATAATTGAGATTTCTTCTTGATAGATTTTTCATTTGATGAGTATGAAGTATTCTTTCTTATCTTTTTTGATAACATTAGGTTTGAATTTGATTTTATTCGATATTAGAATGGCTACTCCAGCTATTTCTTGGGACCATTGGCTTTAGAATTATTTTCCAGCCTGATTATTTTACTCTGAGGTAGTGTCTGTCTCTCTCACAGAGGTGGGTTTCTTGTATGCCACAAAATGATGAGTCCTGTTTACGTATCCAGTCTGTTGGTCTATGTCTTTTTATTCGATAATTGAGTACATTGATATTAAGAGATATTAAGGAAAAAATATGGTTTCTTCCTATTATTTTTGTTGTTAGAGGTGGTATAATTTTTTTTTGTGGTTATCTTCTTTTGGTTTGTTAAAAAAAAAAAAGATTATTTTCTAGCTTTTTCTAGAGTGTCGTTTCCCTCCTTGTGCTAGAGTTTTCCATTTATTATTCTTTGAAGAGATGGATTTGTGAAGAGATATTGTGTAAATTCGTTTTTGTCATTCAATATCTTAGTTTCTCCATCTAGGGTTATTGAGAGTATGCTGGGTATGGGTATAGTAGCCTGGGCTGGCATTTGTGTTCTCTTAGGGTATATATGACATCTGCCCAGGATCTTCTGGCTTTCATAATTTCTGGCAAGAAGTTTGGTGTAATTCTAATAGGTCTACTTTTATATGTTACTTGATCTTTTTCCCTTTCTGCTTTTAATATTCTTATTTTGTGCATTTGATGTTTTGATTATTATGTAAAGGGAGGAATTTTTTCTGTTCCAATCTATTTGGAGTTTTGTAAGCTTCTTGCATATTCATGGGCATCTCTTCTTTTAGGTTACAGAAGTTTTCTTCTATAATTTTGTTGAAGATATTTACTGTCCCTTTAAGTTGGGAATCTTCGCTGTCTTCTATTCCTATTTTTCTTAGGTTTGACTTTCACATTGTGTCCTGGATTTCCTGGATGTTTTGAATTAGGATCCTTTTGCATTTTGCATTTCCATTAGTATCTTCTGTGCCTGAGACTCTCTCTTCCATTTCTTGTATTCTGCTGGTGATGCTTGCATCTATGACTCCTGATCTCTTTCCTAGATTATCTATCTCCAGAGTTGTCTCCCTTTGTGATTTCTTTATTGTTTCTACTTCCATTTTTAGATCCTGGATAGTTTGTTCAATTTCTCCACCTGTTTGGATGTGTTTTCCTGTAATTCTTTAAGGGATTTTTGTGTTTCCTCTTTAAGGGCTTCTACCTGTTTACCTGTGTTCGCCTGTTGTTCTTTAAGGGAGTTACTTATGTTCTTCTTAAAATCCACTATAAGCATCATCATGAGATATGATTTTAAATCCACATCTTGCTTTTCTGGTGTGTTGGGGAATCCAAGACTTGCTGTGGTTGTAGAACTGGGTTCTGATGATTCATTCCAAGTAATCTTGTTTTCTGTTGGTAAGATTCTTGCATTTGCCTTTGCCATCTGGTTATCTGTGGTGTTAGATGTTCTTGTTACTGTCTGTAGCTTGTTCCTCCTATAGGTCTGTGAGTGTGTGTCAGCTCTCTTGGGATACCATCTCTCTCCTGGTGGACCTTGTGTACAGAGGGCTCTAGAACAGCCCAAGCTCACCAATGATGGTGGTGGACTGGAAGGATTCTGTCCCAGCTGCTCCGATGAGCTTGTGCCCCATGTGCTCCTGGACAGACGCACTCCACACAGTTTTTGGAGACAAAGTGGCTATCTCACCTCTGATCCCAGGAGTAAAAACACACCTGGGAGAACAGGTCTCTCCTGGCGGGACCCATGCACAGCAGGCTGTGGAACAGCCTCAGTTCATAGGTGCAGATGGCAGACCCTTGAATTAAACAGCATACTTGAGCCAGCTAGTAGACAATGCTCAAGAAGTGGAGGCAGGAGCATCATGAATTCAAAGCCAACTTGGTCTTTCTCTGGAGCTGTGTGATAGCTCAGTAGGTAAAGTGCTTGTCTTGTAAGTGTGAAGACTTCAGTTATTTTCTCCAGGTCCCATTCAGGGAAAACATGGTTTGCGGGTGTGCATATGTAGTTCCAGCACTGGTGAAGATGAGACAGGAAGATCCTAGGGCTTGATAGTCAGCCAGCATAGCCTACTGAACAAGCTTTAGCCAATGAAATAACCTTCCCAACAAATTAGCCTAAAGAGTCACAGCTGAGGCTGCCCCCTGATCTTCACATACACATGCATATGTTCAAATGCATGCATACATGCAGAAACACACACACACATACACACACAAAGAGAGAGAACCAGAAATCAACATGTCTTACTTTCTGGCCCCTCTTCATTTTTTTTCATTCCTTCATCATTTTCCAAAGTAACCCCGGCAATCAAGGTATCTCCTTATGTCTTTCAGCATCATAGTAGCATGTGCCGAAAATAAGCGTGGCAGTAGCTTCATGTGCTTCCTTGACAAGGAGGTAGGAGAAAAGTTCACACATAGTTTTTATTTGACCCCAGACACACTAAAACTACAAGATGTCATAATGAAATCTGATACATTCTTTTTCGATTCTATTCTTTTTGAACTCCATATGTGTATACAATTAAGCATGACCATTTCTTACCCCTTCTAAATCCCTTGGATCTCCCAAGACAGCCTCTCTCACTTTGTTCCTTTTTGTTTTAATGCAGTAGATTAAATGAGTTCTGGTAATATGTCCATGGGAATAGTGCCATCCAGTGCATTGCAGGGCAGCCTACAAGTACCCACAATCTCAAAAAAGAATGCTTCTCCATCCTCTGGCAGCTAACAACTGCCAATACTTCCCCAGTTATGGATCAGAGCCTTATGAAGACCTTCAGTACTTACAGTGGACTTTTCATTGGCTTGATCCTGTAAATGTGTTATGCAGGTAACCACAATTGCTATGAGTTCATGGGCACAATAATCATTCTACATACATACAGAACACAGCATCTTAAAGCATTCCTTGCTATCCTCTAGCCTTTATATTTTTTCCACCTACTCTTCCATGAAGTTCACCACATTTTGGGAGACAGATTCTTGTCAGTCTCAAGAGGTGCTAGTAAAAAGGTGGAATGCTTCCTTGTTGGAACAAGGACTTTTTTCCTGCATTAAATATCTATTACTAGTTTTTAAATTTTATTTATTTATTTACTTTACATACTGCCACAGACCCTCTGGGCCCCTTTGTCTGCGTGGAACGGGTCTCTAGTCGAGGGTGGGCAAAGCGTCAGATGAATGACAAACAGATGCACACAGGAGAGGTCATGTGGAATCTGAATGTAATGTCAAATCGAGCATCAGACTTTTTATACAGAAGACAATAAGGAAGTTGGGTGACATACCCGCAAGGTACAAATGAGTTGACCGAATGCTTAATGACTCTTACACAGAACAGAGGAATGAAAACGCAAAGACTGGAAGGAACTGGGCAATAAAATTAACTGAGACAAAGTCAGCCCTATCTAAGGTCAGCTATAGTCTTAGAAGCCAGGTGTGAGGTCTTTTCACTCCTAGGCAAGGGCCTTCACACCCAAGTAATGGTTCTTTCTAGGGAGTTCCGTTCTAACTAACCATATCATGAATAATGCAATACTCTAAAACCACAGCCCGATCTACTTCCTAAACCATTGTAAATTCCTGTATATAGGTGTAACTCAGCGATAATTCTAAGTATCTATTCTGGTTTCTCCTACAGTCAGAAACTTCTTTCTTCCTTGGTGATGGTAGATTCCTGTGAAGGGCAGTGACCTAACTTTTACTCAAAGTGATAGTGAAATACCGGAGGCAGTACTGAATTCCAAGCCCAAGGTCTTGCTCAAGGACGTTCTAGGACTGTTGGAACACTGGTGGAAGGCTTTAGCTATGTCAGAATTCAATCTTAAAAGGCACTTATAATAGGATAATACTGAAAGAGAGCACGAGGATCCACACACTAGACTAATGCAGGAATGGAAAATTAATGTATGGGTTAGAGAGAACGCCAGACTCCAGGAGCGAGTTTCTGTGAAACTCTTTTTGCTTCATGAGCAGCTTTTAGGCATCCTTGCCTGACAAGCTGACTCAACCGGAGTGCAGTGGCAACATACCAATCACAGATTTTCCTTCTTCCTCTCTCCCTAGTCCCACCAGCTCACATCACCTCCCCAGTTATTCTCCTGCCTCCCTTTCTCCTCAGAAAAGTCTCAGAAAAAGGAAGGCCTCCTACAGATATCAACCCACCTTGGCATATCAAGTTTCAATAGGACTAGGTGAATCTTTTCACATTGTAACTAAGCAAGGCATCCCATTTAGGGGACAGAGATCTAATGGTAGGCAGCAGAGTCAGATACAGCTCCTGTTTCTTCCTGTTAGGAGTTCCACATGAAGACCAAGCTACACAACTATTTCATATGTACTGAGGGCCTAGGTCCATCCCTTGTATCTTCTCTGTTCGGTGGTTCAGTCTCTGTGGGCCCTTATGGGCCCAGGTTAGTTGCTTCTGTATTTTTTTATTGTGTTGTCCTTGACCTGTCCGGTTCCTTCAATCCTTCCTCCCCCTCCTTCATTCAATTCCCTAAAATCTACCAAAGGTTTTACATGTGGGTCTCTGTGTCTGTTTCCATCAGCTCCTGGCTGAAGCCTCTCAGACAACAGTTATGCTAGGTACCTGTCTAGAAGTACAATAGAATATCATTAATAGTGGGCTATCTTTCTTCCATGGCACGAGCCAGAAATTGATTAGTCCTTCTCTCAAATTTTGCTCCATCTTTAAACTTGCACATCTTGTTGGCAGGAGAAATTGTGGGTCTAAGGTTTTGTGGCTAGGTTGTTGTCCCAGTCCCTCATATGGAAGTATATTCTGGTTACACAAGATAACAGTGAACTGGAATATTTTAAAAGATGCATTGAAAGGCATCAGCAACTCCTTTAGATTGTAGAAGATGCCATAATTAACTGACTTTGAAAATACAATCTTCCCCAAAGCAATGGCCAATCTTCCTAGAGACAAGATGGATTTAAATTGCTGAATCAGTTCCAACCATACTTGTCCGATTTGGGGAATGGGTTTCTTCAATACCAATTTGTACCTATTGATGGACAGAGTTTGGCAGAGGGCAATAAAGGCCTCTTTCTAAACTACATACAACTAGCATGGTTTTCAGTGAAACCAAACCATAGAATAAAATGTTGCTGTGCCTTAGGTTTGTTGCTGTGAAAAGACACCATGGTCAAGGCAACTCTTATAAAGGAAAACATTTCATTGGGGCTGGCTCACAGTTTCAGAAGTTTAGTCCATTATCATCATCATGAAAGGCATGGCAGCATTCAGGCAGACATAATAGTGGAAAAAGAGCTGAATGTACTACATCTTGATCCACAGACAACAAAGAAGAAACTGTCTCTGGACATAGCATGAACATAGGAGACCTCAAAACACATCCCCAGAGTGACACACTTCTTCCAACAAGGCCATACCTACTCCAACTAGGCTATACCTCCTAATAGTTATGCTCAAGATAGGCCAAGCATTCAAAGACATTAATCTGTGGAGGCCATACCTATTCAAACCACCACATGCTGAGTGTACTTGAAATTATATTTTCCTCTGTGAGACTAGAGCCAATGGGGAAAGCTAGAGCAAAAAGAGCAGAAACAGACCTTCTGATGAACAAAGATCTCCTGAGTAACATTAGAAAGGAAGCTGGCAAAATGAAGTGGGGTAAAATAATTGTTTTTAATTGAAGAGGAATTCTATCTGTCAAGTAGACTGTCTTTCACAATTGTACATGAGACATCACCATCTCTTCTAGGCCATTTCAAATCACTACAGGTGGTACCAACTTGGCTAAGAAGCTAGAAATTGAGAGAGTTGTGATCATGTATTTTTTCACAGTTTATGATGCTGTGAGGAATGGGGCTGTGATGATCTGCTTTCTGATGCTTTCTTTCTTATTCTCACAGACTTGGTTCTTTTTTCTTCTGTGGGAATTAATTCTACTGACAACATTATTGCTAATTTTTTAAGCACCTGACTTCTTTTGATAGGAATAGAGGATACATTTCAATACACCTGCAGAACAGTGGTGTGGACTTAAAAAGAGGGAGAAGCAATTGACATTTAGCGGACTTTTATTACTCCAATTTGAACCTCATGCCAGGATTTTAAGACCCAATGAGATATACATCTGCCTGAGTCCAAGCCTGAAGACATGAATTTGAATCCCAGGACCATATGGTAAAGGGAGAGAAGCAACTCAAAGCAAGTTGCCTGCAGACCACCACATGTGTACTCCAGAATGTATGCATGCACCCACACATACACAAACATACATATACACATAATACATTTTTTAAAAGTGTAATTAAAAACAAAACTGTAACCATCTGCATTCCCACACTTTCTACAGAAAGGGCTGTAGGTTCTCTGAGATTATCTCTACTGAACACAGAGTTGATCATTTCTTCTAAAACTATTTAGGGAACAGAGCCACCAGTAATACTTAAACCACAGAACAAAAAAAACCCACATAAGGCAAAGGGGAATTTCATTTCTTCAGTGACCAATGTCACCAGCAGATCAGTGCTAACTGTCTGGAGTTAATTTATTCATAACAAATAATTCTAGTAAAGTAGTTTTATAACATCAATTCTTACTATATTTTCAGTTTATTCAAGGCTAAAAAATAAAAAAATGTGAAAGTCTAAGGTCTCAATATAAAAATAATAAGTTTTTACTCGACAAAACATGTTTTCAAATTGTTAAGCTCAGTAAGTAACTTGGAGTTAGATGATCAACATAATGAAAAAATTTAAAAACTAAGAACATTTTCTTCCCTAAAATGTATTAGTCTGTTACTCGTGAAGGCAAGGAGTTACATAGTACAATAGATTGCTTTGTCTAGCATACATATGCATACTCATAAAAAGTAAAAATAAATATCAAGCTTTGAAAGTTTTATTAATCTTTGTTTTCTTAATATAAAATTTAAAGACTTATTCTTTAAAAAATATTTTGTTTTTGTTTTGAATTTCTTTTTCTCTCTTTTATTGAAAATAATTTTTTCCTCATATAATATATCCTGATTAGAGTTTCCCCTCCCTCCAATCCCCCCACCTCCTCTCTACCTCTCCTCCCATCCCTTTCTGTCTCTCACTACAAAAGAACTGACTTCTAAGTGAGACTAGCCAAACATGACAAAATAGAGAAAGTAAAAACTATTATATCAAAATTGGACAAGGCAGTCCAACAGAAGGAAAACAGTCCTAAGAACTGACACAAAAGTCAGAAACCACTACTTCACAGGCAGGATTCTCATAAAAATGCTCGACTAAGAGCTATAACATACACACAGAGGACCTGGTGCAGCCACGTGTAGGCCCTGTGCTTGCTGCTTCAGTATCTGTGAGTGGAGTTCATGTGTGCCTTGTTCAGTTGGTTCAGACCTTATTTTCCTGGTGCCCTCCATCCCCTCTGGCTCATACAATCTTTCTGCCTCCTCCTCTTCCATGGGATTCCCTGAGCTCTGAGGGGAAGGATTTCATAGAGATATCCAATTTAGACTTTCTCTAAATAATGCCTGCCTTTCAGTCTCTGCATCTGCTCCCATCTGCTGCCGGACAAAACCACTCATATGATTACTGGACACAGGATTGATCTATGCATACAGTACTTTTCAAGGGTTGTTATAACTGTTATGATAGCCAAGGATCTTTGGACATCTGTATTATCACATTCATTCTCCTTTTAAAAAGTCTTTATGCTGAATACCTGGGATTTTTCTTTGTTATTCCTGGTTATGTGAGGTGGGTATCCTTTATATTATTTCTAGCATTGCTGAGGTGTGAAGTAAACATAAGGCAATCATGAACAAGCTATTCATTAGAATTAGGAAAAAACTCAGAACTACTCAAGTAAAATTAATAAGAAGGGATGTAACATGCCCACCTTCTTATGATTCATATAAAAGTCAGATAATATCAATTAGCATTTATCAAATAAGAACAGGCAGATGAGGGTGACAGCATTTTACTTATCTTGCAGGAATATGAAATGATGAATGACTCGTTCATAAAATATCTTACATCAGCACTTGCTGAGTGTTCACAGTATGTGCTTAAGCAACCTCAAACATCTAGGCAAGTCAAAAAGCAGTGTGGAGCCACAGTTGGGTAGACACAGGCCCAAATCAACAAGTCAGAGTCCAAAGCTTGTAACTGTTCATGCCCAAGAGACAAACATTAGTAAAATGTTAACCCCAGAGTGTATTTAGTTTATTTTCAGTACCAAAACTGTTTTCTTTGTATATGTATCAGCCTTTCCCTAGAACTCTCTATAGTTAAGTGGCTACTTTCAGAACGGCTGTCATTACACAGGGGGAGAAAATGAACTCCACAGGTTACTGATGCGAAATGGATAACATTAGGAACCCTCTTAGGCCAGCATTTTTCCCATGATCTTAAACTGTCTTTTGAAATATCAAACTGACAGGAATCTCTATATTAGAAGAAATATCCCAGTGGCTGCTCATCAGATCTTCTGAGTATCCACTCCACAGGTTACTGAGGTTTTACAAAACACCCAGTAGTTTTGACTCCAGAAGACACAGCTGTTATTCACAGGCCTCTACTGCCTTGCTGGAAAATCCAGTTTCCTTCAGGGAAAAGGCAGCATCTTTGACCTCATAGTCCCTGGCATCCACTGGTCTGAACCCATGGAGTAAGCTCAAGTTGTATGAATTTTATTTGAATATCCAATGTGTCTGTATGAGGACAGAGTTATGACTACAGAATGAAGTGTGGAAAATGAATCTGGGTGTTGCAATGTGATTAGTTTAGATTGTGTCCATAAATCTGAATCCTTTGTTTCTCTTTGCTTTCCATTAAAATACATAATTATCTATATTAAATGATAATGAAATTGATTTTCTATGAGATTATTTAATTCATCTAAAGCTGAAGAATTGTGTGAGTCCTTAAATGTGTATGAATGAAGTAGCCACAGCTTTACAGTGAAATTGTACTTCTCTACACTGGCAATTTAACACTGCCCTGACAAACAACACATGGTGGGGGTAGGGGTAGAATATGGAGACTCTACTGCACTAGGTGGATAACAAAGTTTACTCAAATGTTTCTCTTATACATATTCCAGTATACTACAAAAAAAGTGTATGGAAGTATACTAATTTGAGCAAATTAAATAAGAACTATTGAAGAAGAAAAAAGTAGTGTTTTGTTTTGTTTTTGAGTTTTTGTTGTTGTTGTTATTTTTAATACACGGTCTATCTAGATAGATCTGGCTGACCTGGAACTCATTACGTAGACCAAGATGGTATTGAAATCACTGAGATCTACCTGCCTCTACCTCCCAAGTATGTATGGCATGTGCTGCCATGCCTACAGTAATAATAGCATTTTAATTGAGCTCCCACAAACACAAAGTTGAGAAATTCTTGCCTTAACATGATTTAAATGTAATACTCAGCATTAGAAACTTGCTTCAATTTTATAAATGGATGGGTCAAAAAGAAAATATTTAGTGCAAATCTAATTCAGTTTCATTTTTATAAAAGTTTAGTAAAGGCTTTGTAATCAAGAGCTGTAATCTTAGACATTCAAACAGAACAAATATGTTCTTACCTAGTTTGGAGGCTCAAAACCTATCACAAAGGCTGACAAGGTTGAAGGAGAGGTACTTCTACTGGCTTCTGATGTTTTTTTACAGAATTTTCCCTGTCCAATTACAGTAGTGCAGAGGAGGTCTGTGATTGGACAGGGAAAAGGGGGGCAGAGCTAAGAGTTGCAGAGAGAGGGAGCTTCCCAGAGGGTAGAACCATGGCTGTGGCCATACCTGCATGGCGTTTTCCACCCACAAGTAGCTATGATCTCTCAAGGTTAGAAATATTGGGCTAAGGCTTTTATCATTATCAATTGGTTCTGAAATTATTGTATTGGCATCTTGTAAATTGTGATATTACTGATACATAAATCTGATTGGTTAACTAAAGACTTAAAAGTCATGATTTTACAGGGTTACTGGGATTATGATATGCAACCTTGAGGTTAGCTGTTCTATTTGGTTACTGGAGTGTGGGACCACTGGTTACAGGGGATTGTGGCAGAGAGGGAACTAGTGGCTCATGGGACAAGTGAGCCAAATGTGGCAGGAACTAGCTCCAGAGAGTTGGCAGGTGGTAGCAGGAGAATGGGAGCGTGGTCCGGTCTGTGGAGAACTGGCAGGTCATTTTTTTTTTAATATTTCCTACAACAATGTTTCATGGTGATCATTAGTATTCATTGACTTCAACATTCTACAAATTAGGTTTCCATAATCACATGACATTATATCATGCGAATGCCTACCACTCAAGTTTGCCAATTTTGTAAGACAACAACTATATTGGATTTGAAGCTATCCCAATATATGATGTTCCAAGCCAGACTGAGATGTATGAGACCTTTCTTCAAAAACCCAAAACGCAGAAGACAGGAAGAGAGGTGGATATGGAGAAGGGAATCAACAGAAATCATCTTAATTATCTGATTTTACCTGGATTACTTCTATAAACATTGTACTTCCAAGCCAGGTTGCATAAAAAAGGTATTAAGAGTGAGTATTGCAATGTATGAATTTTGGGGCAAGAGGACACAAAATTGCTAAAAACTACAAAGTGTTGATCAAAGAAATCTCCATACCTGGAAAAAGCCATTGCGTTCAGAGCCTGCATGACTCAGCAGGAACATAACTGTGTACAGCAGTCACAATATATATATATATATATATATATATATATATATATATATTTAATGTATCTTTTATTAAAAGAACTAGAGTAGTCGAAACAATGTTGAAATTTTTTAAAGGAATCATACAAGAGTTATAAGAAAAATGTAGTAATTAACTATTAATTGGTGACAGGATGGATACTTAGAAAATAAAACAGAATAGAGAATACAGAAATCCATCTATACATACTTTTCCCAATTAATTTTTTATTTAAATAATTTAAAGATAACTCCAGGAACAATTAACAATATTTTCAACAATTGGTATTGGAATAATTGAATATCCATCTGCCAAAGATGAATATCAACCTAAATGGCATGTGTTCTGTAAAAAAAAAATTAATTCAAAATGAATCACAGATCCAAATGTCTAATTTAAAATTATAAAACATTTAGAAGAAACAGAGGGGAAATCTTTTGTGATCTAACATTAGTTAAGAAATCCTTAGATATGACACCAAAGGATCAGTTCATGAAAGAAAAAAATGATAAATGGAATTCAGAATTTAAAATGATTACTCTTCAAAAAAAATAGTAACAAGAAAGAAAAGGCAAGTTATAGGATCTGAAAAAAAAAGGGGGGAGGCACATGTCTCGAAAAGAACCTGTACACTGAATGTACTCTAAAAGCTTCAACATAGTTTTTAATTTTTTAAATCCTTTGAGAATTCCATATAAGGTATTGTGCCAATCCCCCACTCAAACTTCAGAGGTCCACCCATAGCTCCTTGCTCCCAAAAAATTCTCATTTGTTGTTGTTGTTTGTTTGTTTGTTTGTTTGTTTGTTTGTTTTTAAGCACTTCTTGACTGGATCCAGTTTGTGTGGCCCTTGTACTCCTGAGTTTGGAAATGTTAAGACTCTCCAAGAACTTCTGACTTCTTTCTGCTGTTAAACAGTTTATTTAGTTGGGAAATTTATAGTATGATGCTTGTCCTCTTGTTCTTAGGATTTCTAACTTGGTAGTTCATGTCTTGCACATACATTAGGTCATTTTTACTTATCACTGTTGGCATTCACTGTGACACTGGAAATATACCCCATTATTTCTTTTCCTTCTGAAAGTGTTATAAGTCACAGACTGCATCTGCTCATTCTTTTTCTCTTAATTTTTTAGAAATATTACTTCCAGTTGTGTTACTCTCGTGGCTGCTCTCTGGGATCATTTCCTCAGCCTGTCATGTACTCTGTTATCCTTAACTAGGTACAATCTATTATTTAAGGCTTATAACATTTTTTTAATTTCAATTACTTTCTAATTTCTTGTTATCTTTCTGTTACATGTATTTTGTTATCTTTCAATTGCACTTTCTTGTGACTTTTCCCTTGATTCCTTGTTTTATATTTTACTGTTCATAAATAAATTTTCTAGTGTCTAACTATTCTAATGAATTCATAGGATATACTCACAACCTTTTAGTTTTGCCTGTTTCTCTCATTGGGCAAATTATTTCATAAGGTGGTATGGAGTTTTAATGAAATGCCCCCCAATAGGCTCTACTTGGTCACAATTGGTGTTTCTGTTTGGGAATATTTGAGAGATATATGAAGGGCTCTTGTAGCCCTGAACATGACAACACAAGCCATGTAGAGCATGGTACTGGCAGGTTTTTCTTTCCCCTTCCCTTTCCTGTAGACCCTTAGATTACATTCCTAAAGCACCAAGGTCTAGTTCCTTATTTGGACACTTTACTATGCTTGACTCATTCCTGAGACTAATAACCTAGGTCCCACTATCAAAACATCAAAATGCAGCCATCAAAATTCATTATTTTGACTAACCTAACAATCCTGATAAGAATTTACCAACCATCCTAGCTCATTCTATCACAGACCTTCCCCTTTTCCCCTTGAAAGGAACACTTGCAAAGCTCTTTGCTGTTGTTGCCCTATTGAGATTCTGCCACCTTGCCTCTCTGCCTTGTTTTAATAAAGGATCTCTTTGTACTTGATCTGTGCTTGGTAATTGGTGCTTGGGTGTGGTTTGTACATAATCCAGGGTCCAGAAGGGAGAACCTTGCAGTACACAGATTCCTTCAATGTGGCCTAGCTAGAAGTAACTTCTCACTGAGGACAGTCTTTGAGAGTTTAAAGACTTAAGTCTTCCAGTTGGTTCTTTCTGCTTCATACTTTCTGGTTCAAGATGTGAAATCCCACCATGATGTATTCTTATCCCTTTGGAACTGTATTTAATTCATTTTGTTTAATACAATTAGTTCTTCTATCGACTGCCTTGCCTGTGGTGTCCTTATCTCAGCAGTCAAAAGGTAAGCAAGATAATTGGTTACTTTTATGTGCACCATGATCTTCTCTTCAGGAAAACTTTGACCTTGGGGATTGCAGTGCAGTATATACAATATCCTCTGATCCAAGTTCACTTTCTTCTGTTAGGTGTCACTTAAAACACTATCACTAGCTATTCAATAATTTCCTATTTAGGAATTTAGCTTTTCATACTTCTTTGAACCACTGGTCATGGTTACACATGCTAAGGGAAGCAGGATCAAACAAAAGAAAATGACTAATCTTTTTTATTCCTACTTTCAACATCAAGAACTCTAACATTATATAAAGGCATATCTTTCAATATGCCTTCATAGACAAGTCCAAATCCTAAACCGATGCCTTCATTTGAACACTGGAAATTGAGCCCTTACATTATCGTGTTTGTGATATCAACAGTCACAAATCTGTCTGTCACCCATCCTTAACCCCATGAGTACTGGACTGTACACATATCCACTGGTTGCTTGTTTATCTGTGAGCTTACCTTTAAATGGATGTCAATTATATTTTAGTTGTCTGCAATGAAAACTTTTCTAGTTTTTCCTTTAAAAAATCCTCTAAAAGGATATGTTCAGCTAATTCGTTATTAGGGTATATATCTAAAAACAACAAGTTGCCCTAAAATATAGACAGAAGAGACTAAGCCTCATTTCACCAAATCATTGAACCTTTTCTTACCTGTTTACTTATTTGTAAAATGTATGTAACAGAGGAATGGATTTTAAAAATGTGGTACATTTATTTACACAATGGAGTACTACTCAGCTATTAAAAACAATGAATTTATGGAAGGCTCTAAGTCTTTGGGAGGCTGATTCAGAAATGCTTTCAGAAATATTCAGAAATACTCTGGCAGAGTCTCTCAGGAGACAGCTATATTAGGCTGCTGTCAGCAAGCACTTCTTGGCATCCACAAGAGTGTATGGCTCTGGTGACTCTATATGGGGTGGATCCCCACGGAACTTTATCTTACAAGGAGAGAACCAAGATGTTAGAAAGACTTCTATGCTAGCTGCTCAGAACATAGCTGTTCATGAGTATTCCATATCATGGCTGTTCATGTGTGTTTCATATCATACATTATCCAAGACAGTAATAACTATAACTGAATAAAATTTTGTCTTTCATTAATACCAGAAAGGCAGATAAAGTAGAAATTATTACCATGGAATGCAAAATAATGACCATGAATCACCTCTTGAGAATTTTTTATTTAATAAGAAAGATAGTAATGTATTAGTGTTCTGATGGTACAGCAAATAATCATTTATAAAAGTTACTCATGAAAAGGATGCAAAGAAAGTAATCACTATTTGTTCAAAGTTTCTAGAAATTAAAGAAACATTATCTAAAGTGTATTTATTTCTCCCGATTACTAGAGTAATAATCTTCAATTATTGTCTGTTTTATTGGTGTTGATTCTGAGAATGTGTCTTTCTATGTAGCAAAGACAGGCCTCAAACTTGCAGTCTTGAGAATTAAACACCATTTGATTTCTGAGATGGTGTTTCCTTAAGTATCTCAGAGTGACTTTGCACTTGTAAGTATTTCTGAATCAGCCTCCCAAAGACTTAGAGCCTCCAATTATTTACCTAATACCCGGTCAGTAATATTTGTTATGCTTCATTTGTCTGAGAATGTATCTAGACTATGAAAATCAGAAGACAACTTTGGGGAATTAGTTTCATCCTCCATTATGCAGTTCCTAGGAATCTAACTCTGATCATCAGGCATGGCAGGAAGTGCCCCTACTCACTAAACCATCTTGTCTGACCACAGTCACCAATGTTATATGCCCTGCACTATACAGATGTTTGTTAAATAATTATATTTCTGAAGATAGCTGGGTATTGTGATTGATGTTTTGAAACAGGATCTAATGTAGACGAAGGTGACCATGAATTCTTGATCCTCCTGCCTCTACCTCACAAGTACTATGACTATAGGTGTGTACCACTGTAGGGCCAGTTGTTGGGTTACGGTATCCCATGTCTACTCAGGGCTTGGGCTGACCCTGGAGGATGGACACGGAAGATTTGACTGCGCTACTCTCATGCTGGCGGGTGTCAGGCTATGTGAAGCTGCGAGACCCCACTTCTGGGGTGGGGGAGCACAGTCTGAGGTCCTGGGAACTGCTAGAGCTGACTCAGGCGTCCAGGGCCCTGTGTGGAGGCTGGGTCATCTGGTTCTCAGGTTCTTGGGCACCCTAAATGACACTGGATGCCACAGAAGAGCTGAGAATGGAGTGGGGACCCACAGGCTGGATCTAGCCTGGGCTAAAGGAGAAAAGTAGGGAGAGCTCGGGCTGGGAGGAGAGTCCTTGGCTTGTTCTGTGGGTCACTGGCTAGGCTTGGTAGGGGCCATAGCTGGGAGAGCTGAGAAACCTCCTGCAGGAGACAAGGTGGCCGGATCTTTAGGCAAAAACCTGTTCCATTGCTCCCCATAGCAGATCATGATGAAAAGAGACAGTCCATGGTTTTAAGACATTTATTGTCATGGTGGAGAGTTGTGATGAATAAAACTATATCATACTTTATCAGGGTGGGCCTGAAGTTAAATACCTATTGCAGGGAGGAGTGTCTGGGAAGGGGAGTTTATTGTCTAAGCCTCCAGGCCTATCAATGGAGATCTGACTTGAGACATGGCCCTGTGGTCACGTTTTCTACCTGTGGTGGGGCTTGGGATATTGCCCCTACGTGACTGATGGCCACGAACCTATGGAGAGCTGTGGCCTCGTGTCAGGGGCCTGGTGTCTAGAAGCGTGGCAAAACTCCTACGGTCCCTTGCAGGGTTATCCCCTGCAGAGTCATCGGGGTTTCAAACCTTAGCTCAACCAGAAACCAGGCTACCTTTCATGGTCCTACATACCACCACAGCCAGATTACTTATATTTATTAATTTATTTGTTTATAAAATTATTATTAATTATATTTATTATGTCCTTCTGTACTAACTGAATTTTTTTTTGGTGTTTTGAAACATGATCTCTCTACATAGCCCTGGCCAACCTGGAATTCACTATGTAGATAAAGCTGGCCTCATATTCTTGGAGATCTACCTGTCTCTGCCTCCCAAGGTCTGGAATTAAAAATGTAAGCTACCACACCTGGCCAACTGCATTTCAAAGTTCAAAATACACTTAGAAATTTTACTTTAAGAGAAACAGGTACTAGACATCTCAATACTTCTAAATTTTCTGTCTATTTTCTCCTCGTTGCTTAAATTTGTTAAGTGGCAGATAGAGAAAACTAAGACATGGGGAAATAATTATCAAAATTTTTGTTTACTTGTGCATTTATCATCAATACAGTTTTTGATTTCTGTTGTTTTTTTCTGTTGGTTTTCTTATTGGTTTATTTCATGTAAAACATTTTGAATCTTCAATATAAGTGGTGAATCATTTCCTTAAGAGAAACAAGAATTCCCTCATCCAAAGATTGGCTAAAACAAGTCTCTCAGTCTATTCTGACTCCTCTAACAAAATGCCTTACACAAAGTCATATGTAAACAGCAGAAATTTATTTTTGCAGTACTGGGAGCTGATAAAGCTCTTCATATTTAAAGTTCCAGTGGGATCAATGTTCCAACAACAGGCCCTTCATCCTAATGGGAGACAACCATGTAAAGTCATTATGAAAATTATGTGTAGACAATAAATAGGCCACAGTGCTTAGGGACCTTACAATTACCTGTAGAATCCACACAAAAGGTTCTGTGTATAGGTAAAGGAGTTTGTTTCCCTATTTATCCCACTTCCGTTAGCACAAGCCACATAGGTGATACCTTTTTAGAAAGCTAAACGATAACATCAAAGTATGAATAGTCTCTCAACTAGACTATGTCATTTTCATAGCTAAGGAATATTTATTTTTTTGTTTTATTCCACTGCCCCTTTAGCTTAATATTTAACTTAACTGGATTTACCATGAAACCACTCTAAATATTTGCTGAATTTACTTAAATTAGATACTTTTAAATCAGTAGAAATTTAAAAATAAAGCTTAGTAGAATTGTGATTTAAAGCAGCTTATTTCAAAAGACCTGTTGACAGATACTTTGAAAGAAAGACATGTGTTCATGTATGGTATATATCAACCATAGGAGAGCAATTATGCTGCTGCTTTGGGGGCCACTAAGGCTTTTTACAAAGGGAGAGATTGTAAATATTTTAGGCTTTACTGGCCAAATACTCTCTGTCATTGTAGAGACAATGACAACTATTCTCCCCAGCCATTGTAGCATGAATGTAGTCTCAGACACCACATAAATAAATAGGCATGGCTGTGCTCCAGTCAAACTTTGTTTACAAAAACTGGTGTGAGCACATTTGACCTACAGAATGTAATGTGCCAACTCTATTCCATATCATAGTGCATGTAATACCATACAATACAAATATATATAAATATATACACACACACACACAAATATATATATGTGTGTGTATATATATATAATTAAGCCACAAGATTTTTCCTACTCAAATCATCTAAGAAGATGTTAAAACCATGAGTAAATTCAATAAAGTGATTAATCTTGATTTGTGTGGGAATAAGGCAACAAACTTTTAAAGAAGAATCAGAACTACTAAAGGAAAGGAAGCAGGGATCCTAAATGCACCAAAATGTTTTCTAGGATTTTCTTCTGTTCAGTCTTTTGCCCAGACTGATTTTGCATGTATTTATGCTACATAATATTCATATGACTTTGTATTAATTGTAAAATGTAGGTCCTGATTTATAATTTAATATCCTAAGAAATGAACTCCTAGTTGGCGTATCTGGTTACAGTAATGAAAAGAGTAGATGTCAGTACATAAAGCAAGTTCTTCCCTGCCTACGTGAAATGTGGAGCATGCAGCGAATGTTAAATATTATGTTCTAACCCAACAAATGTTTTATTAGAACATAATAGATTTAATATCTGTTCTATAACAGAATCACTTTGTGCTGCTGGTGCAAATGAATATGTGGGTCAAGCCACAGAAACCTAGATACATCTAGGGAGGGGACAATATGTTCTAGGTCCCTTCTTTAGCCGTCACCTCCTGTGATATTAAATGGAACCTACCAATGTGACCCACATGTCCTACCATCCTCAGGCAGGCCAGATACATCTGTGCTGCCTGAATCACCCTCATTCGATGTTTTGAAGGGTGTCCTACTCTCTCATCCATAGAAAAGGACTTCAAAGGCTGAGACCTCTGTCATCACCGAAGCAGAAGATAAGGTCTGGAACAGGCTTAATAAGGACAGACAGACATACAGAGAGAGTAGTATGCTGTCCGACATGATTTTCTCTGATATTTCATTCATACTAGAGTTTTATATTAAAATATTGCTCTTAGGAAGATATGACATCTCAGTTCAGTTATGTTTGTGTTCCTAAGTAGTCTCAACAGAGATAAACTGAGCATTTGAACAATCTAATTAATAGAAATATGATAAGCATAAATAAAAATTATGATCTCAGAATGTATAAACTTTTTAAAGGATTTACTTATTTATTTCTTATTTTTGTACATGTGTGTGTGTGCTGTGTGAGTTTTCATGCATCACATGTATTCAGAAGCCCCTAGATGACAGAAGAGGATATCATATTCCCTGGCCTGGATTTAAAGGTGGTTGTGAGAAATCTTACAGGTGCTGGTTACCAAGGATGGATCTTGTAAGAGAACAGTAAGCACTATTAATCACTGAAACATTTCACTAACCCCACGTTTTCACTTCTATTAGTCACAAAATACTACAAACACATTGAGAAATATCATTTAATAACTGTGTAGAAATAGGCGTCTCGAACTGCCTCTATGTAGAAGAATGATTGGTTCAAAAAAGTTGTCATGTGCTTAGCTTGAGTCTAAGATGTCTAAGTCCCACATGCACCATGTCTGGTTTCATTAAAATGGTGCTATTGAATATGCATTGACTTCCATTAGTGAGAACAAGACATAAGCATACACCTGTTCTGGGTTGTATTTGTCTGATTTTTTCCATGTTCCTGAATTTACCTCCACAATAATGGGATAATGAAAATAGTGAAATGCTTTTTATGATGATGTGATATATATAGATTTTATCCTTTGTTTAGAACTCTTTGCAGTATGTCTAATATGTCAATTTAATTGGAGCTAACATTACAGATAAGATGTGGTATATTATAAAGAGCAATAGAGTCTCAAGAGTTTGAATTCCAAATGACAGCTTCTCAGAGGACCCCCAACTCATCCCTTGAGCCCAAATGAGATTAAAAAAAAAAAACTATTACCCCAGTACAGTCGGCTACCATATTACCTCAATTGCTTTCCCCATTCTTTCCCTAAAGGTGTAATTCCTGACTGGTTTTATCATAAGAATTACCTTTTTAGTGAATGTCTGAAAGTTTTTAAGTGTAAGATATTTTTGTTTTTATTCCCAAATGCTCAGCCATTTTAATATCATTTGCCTCTAAACTAACACTATTAAATGTAGTTAAGGAGGTTTTCCTTCTGCATGATAGACGCAAGATTTATTAGAATAATTCATTGTTCCCTAAAGAGAGTGATGCATACATACTGCAATTGTTACAAATCACATCGTTATCTTCAATCTTGCTTTTTTCCCACCCCACTAGAGTCATATGCTACACAATCTGAATTTAGTAACTTCATTAAATGCATTGCCTGCTACACCTATTTAGACTCTGGGAGTCATTTCCTTTTTCCAACACATTTTTACATAAGATGTGCTGAATTTTCACAAGGATGTCTAAGGACATTGAAACATCTGTACCAAGCCATTTGCTTAAATCAACAAAAAATGTTGAAGCAAAAATCAAACTTTGGAACATCAATTTAAACATTCCTTTTCAAGTATCCCAGATTGGTGGAACATGTCAGACCAGGTACACTCTCCTGCTCAATGTTTATGATAACTATTAAAGCAAAACTGGCTGCATGCTAATCAAAGCTGCCACTGGGTGTGAGGACCACGAAGGTGAGTTATGAAAAATCTGCATTGGGCTGACACAACTACAATAAGCAGATTCTATACTAGAAATAATATCATGCCTGTAGTTTAACCTTTAGAAGTTACTGTGTCCATGTACTTGGGACTAAATTTAAAAAGTAAGCATCAAAAGGACCAGAATATAAGGAGAAGCTTTGGCATGCACAGCAGCTAGATTCATTTTAGAATTCCAGATTTCTTTTTTTTTTAATTTTTAATATTTTTTATTACGAATTTTCCTCAATTACATTTCCAATGCTATCCCAAATGTCCCCCATACCCCCCCCCACTTCCCTACCCACCCATTCCCATTCTTTTGGCCCTGGCATTCCCCTGTATTGGGGCATATAAAGTTTGCAAGTCCAATGGGCCTCTCTTTCCAGTGATGGCCGACTAGGCCATCTTTTGATACATATGCAGCTAGAGACAAGAGTTCCGGGGTACTGGTTAGTTCATCATGTTGTTCCCCCTATAGGGTTGCAGATCCCTTTAACTCCTTGGGTACTTTCTCTAGCTTCTCCATTGGGAGCCCTGTGATCAATCCAATAGCTGACTGTGCTCATCCACTTCTGTGTTTGCTAGGCCCCGGCATAGTCTCACAAGAGACAGCTATATCTGGGTGACTGCTCAGTGACCATTTTATTCTCTCTCTCTCTCTCTCTCTCTCTCTCTCTCTCTCTCTCTCTCTCTCTCTCTCTCCCTCCCTCCCTCCCTCCCTCCCTCCCTCCCTCCTTTTCTCCCTCTGTCTTCAACCACTCCCTTCCTACCTACAATGAGTTTAGAAATTTAGGTTAAAAATATTTGAGTTCAACCAAAGGAATATAAGCAGTGGCTTGGCAAAGGGGGCTAACAAATGGAAATTCTTGACTTAATCTTCATGAAGCCCTCATTCATAAGAGCCAATGTTTCATTTTATTTTGGTTCCGGGATAGAATCTGTGGATTCAAATGTCAGGAAAACACTCTATAGCTAAATGGTATCCACACACCAATTAATGAATGAATGAATGAATTAATTAATTAATTAATTAATTATAGACACAATTTCTATGTGTAGCACTGGGTGCCCTGGGACTCTGTAAACTAGACTAGCCTTCAGTTCACAGAGATCCACCTCCTGGATGCTGGAATTAAAGGAGTGCACCACAGCCTCTGCTACCACTGCTGCTTCTGCTTCTGCTATTGCCACCACCACCACCATGGAAAGCACACATATACAAGGAAGCTGAACAGTGACCTTCTCAATGATAACTTGGTCAAGGAAGAAATAAGGAAATTAAAGTCCTTTCAAAATCTAATGAAAATGAGGGTACATCATACCAAAACTTATCAGACTCAATGAAATCAGTGGTAAGAGGAAAACTTTTACTTCTAAGTGCCTCCAAAAAGAAACTGGAGAGAGCTTGCATTATACTCAAACTTATGGGACACAAAGAAAGCAGTGCTAAGAGGAAAACTCACAGCAATGAGTGCCTCCAAAAAGAAACTGTAGAGAGCTTACATTAGCAGCTTGACAACACATCTGAAACCTGCAGACCAAAAAGAAGCAAATACACCCAAGATGAGTAGAAGGAAGCAAACTCTGGGCTGAAATCAGCCAAATAGAAATAAAAAGAACTATATAAATAATCAACAAAACAAGGAGCAGGTTCTTTGAGAAACTCACAAAGGTAAATAAACCCTTAGTCAGACAAACCAGAGGGCACAGAGACAGTATCCGAACAAATAAAAACAGAAATGAAAAGAGAGACATAACAATGGAAATTGTGGAAATTCAAAAACATCATCAGGTCCTACAACAAAAGTTTATACTCAACTAAATTGGAAAAATGGGATGAAATGGACAATTTTCTAGACACATACAAGGTGCCAAAGTTAAAACAGGATGATATAAACCATCTAAACAGTCTCATATCCCATGAAGGAATAGAAATAGTCATTAATAGTCTCCCAACCAAAAAAAGCCCAAGACTAGATGGGTTTAGTGGAGAATTCTATCAGACCATTAAAGAAGACCTAATACCAATACTCTTCAAACTATTCCACAAAATTGAAACAGAAGGAATACTACCCAATTCATTCTATGAATCCACAATTGTGCTTATACCTAAAACACACAAAGACCAAACAAAGAAAGAGAATTTCAGACCAATCTCCCTTATTAACATTGATGCAAAAATACTCAATAATTTTTTTTTCTATCTGGGATCTCTCTGAGGTGAGTCCACACAGGAGAGAGTGCAGGCTGCAGAAGCAACAGAGCTTCTTGGATAGGGTGCCTTTGGACCTTCATTCTCAGGCAGGAGGCAGAGCTGACCCTCAGTCCTCTGTACACCTCCACCACCAGAGGAGAGCTTGCCTACAGGGAGTGCTCAGACCCTACCCCAGACTCAGGTGTGATCGCCACTTTCTTTTCTTTTCTTTTTTTAAGGAATTTTTATTAGATATTTTCTTCATTTACATTTCAAATTCTATCCCCAAAGCCCCCTATACCATCTCCCTGCCCTGCTCCCCAACCCACCAACTTCCCCTTTACTGGGGCATATGATCTTCGCATTTTTCTATGCTGAGTCTCTCTGAGGCAAGTCTGGGCAGGAGAACTCAAAGGAGCAGAAGAAACAGAGCTTCTTAGACAGGGTCCCTTGGGGCCTTCACCCTCAGCCAGGAGGTGAAGCTGATCCTCAGTCTTTTGTGCACCTTTCCTGCCAGGGGAGAGTTTGCCTACAGGGAGTGCTCTGACCCCAGGGATTCAGGAGAGAGCTGGTCTCCCAGGAGTGCTGACAGAGGCTAAAAGACTCATAGGAGGAACAAGCTACAGCCAGAGACAGCCAGTACAACTAACACCAGAGATTACCAGATGGCAGAAGGGAAGCATAAGAATCTGACTAACAGAAACCAAGACCACAGGGCATCATCAGAACCCAGTACTCCCACCACAGCAAGTCCTGGATACCCCAACACACCTGTAAAGCAAAATTCAGATTTAAAATCATATCTCATGATGCTGGTAGAACATTTTAAGAAGGATATTAATAACTTACTTTAAGAAATACAGGAGAACACTGCTAAACAGGTAGAAGTCCTTAAAGAGGAAGCACAAAAATCCCTTTAAAAAATTACAGGAAAACACTGCTAAAGAGGTAGAAGTCCTTGAAGAGAAAACACAACAATCCCTTAAAGAATTACAGAAAAACATAATCAAAAAGGTAAAGGAATTGAACAAAACAATCCAAGATATAAACATGGAAGTAGAAACAATAAAAAAAAACCCAAAGGGAGACAACTCTGGAGATAGAAATCCTAGGAAATAAATCGGGAAACATTCATGCCAGCAGCAACAGCAGAATACAAGACAGAAGATTGAATCTCAGGTGCAGAAGATTCCATAGACAACATGGACAAAACAATCAAAAAAAAAACACAAAATGCAAAAAGATCCTAACTCAAAACATCCAGGAGGTCCAGGACACAATGAAAAAACCAATCCTGAGAATAATGGGTATAGATGAGAATGAAGATTTTCAACTTAAAGGGCCAATAAATAGCTTCAACAAAATAATAGAATATAACTTCACTAACCTAAAAAAGAGATACCTATGAACATACAAGAAGCATACAGAACTCCAAATGGACTGGATGAGAAAAGAAATTCCTCCCAATACTTAATAATCAGAACAACAAATGTAATAAATAAACATAGAATGTTAAAAGCAGTAAGGGGAAAATGTCAGGTAACATATAAAGGCAGACCTATTAAAATTACACCAGACTTCTCACCAGAGACTATGAAAGCCAGAAGATCCTGGACAGATGTTATTCAGACCCTAAGAAAACACAGATGCCAGCCCAGGCTACTATGCCCAGCTAAACTCTCAATTACCATCAGTGGAGAAACCAAAGTATTCCATGGCAAAACCAAATCCACACAATATCTTTCCATGAATCCAGCCCTTCAAAGGATAATAAAGGGAAAACACCAACATAAGGATGAAAATTACACCCTAGAAAAAGCAAGAAAGTAATCCTTCAACAAACCTAAAAGAAGGCAGCCACAAGAACAGAATCCCAACTCTAACAACAACAACAACAAAAAAAAATAGGAAGCAATAACTACGTTTCCTTAATATCTCTTAATAACAATGGACTCAATTCCCCAATAAAAAGACATAGACTAACAGACTGGCTACATAAACAGGACCCAACATTTTGCTGCATAGAAGAAACCCACCTCAAGGACAAAGACAGACACCACCTCAGAGTAAAAGGCTAGAAAACAATTTTATGAGCAAATGTTCTCAAGAAACAAGCTGGAGTAGCCATTCTAATAACGAATAAAATTGACTTCCAACACAAAGTTATGAAAAAAGACAAGAAGGGGCACTTCATACTCATCAAAGGTAAAATCTACCAAGATGAACTCTCAATTCTGAACATCGATTCTCCAAATGCAAGAGCATCTACATTCATTAAAGACACTAGTAAAGCTCAAAGCACACATTGCAATGCACACAATTTTAGTGGGAGTCTTTCACACCTCACTCTCATCAAACTAAAGATCCTGGAAACAGAAAATAAACAGAGACACAGTGAAACTAACAGAAGTTATGAAACAAATGATTTAACAGATATCTACAGAACATTTTATCCTAAAGCAAAAGGATATAACTTTTCCTCAACATCTCATGAAACCTTCTGCAAAATTGGTCATATAATTGATCACAAAACAGGCCTCAACAGATACAAAAATATTGAAATTATCCCATGCATCCTGTCAGATCACCACAGACTAAGGCTGATCTTCAATAACAACATAAATAATACAAAGCCAACATTCACTTGAAAGCTCAACAACACTCTACTGAATGATAACTTGGTCAAGGAAGATCACTGGAAAGATAGGTGCATTGGACATGCAAACTTTATATTCCCCAGTACAGGGGAACGCCAGGGCCAAAAAGTGGGAATGGGTGGGTAGGGGAGTGTGGGGGAGGTTATGGGGGACTTTTGAGATAGCATTGGAAATGTAATTGAGGAAAATAAGTAATAAAAAAATATTTTTTAAAAAAAAAAAGAGTTTAATGAAAATGAAACCAGAACATACCCCAACTCATAGGACACAATGAAAGCAGTCCTAAGATGAAAACTCATTATCTCCAAGTGCCTCCAAAAAAGAAACTGGAGGGTGCATACACTAGCAGCTTGATAGCAAACCTAAAATCTCTAGTACAAAATGAAGTAAAGTCACCAAAGAGGAGAAGACAGCAGGAAATAATCAAACTCAGGGCTGAAATCAATCAAGTGGAAACAAAAAGAACTATACAAAGAGTCAACCAAACCAGGAGCTAGTTCTCTAAGAAAATCAACAATATAGATAAACACTTAGCCAGACTAACTAGAGGGCACAGGTACATGATCCTAATTAACAAAATCAGAAATGAAAAGAGAGACATAACAACAGAATGTGACAAAATAAAAAATATCATCAGATCCTACTACAAAAGCTTATGCTCAACAAAACTGGAAAACCTGGATGAAATGAACAATTTCCTAGACAGATACCAGATAACAAAGTTAAACCAGGATCAGATTAATTACCTAAACAGTCCCATTTCCTCTAAAGAAATAGAAGCAGTCATTAATAGTCTCCCAACCAAAAAAAGCCCAACCAGATGGGTTTAGTGCAGAGTTCTATCAGACCTTCAAAGAAGACCTCATTCCAACTCTACTCAAACTATTATAAAACAGAAACAGAAGGTACTCTATCAAATTCATTCTATGATGCCACAATTACTCTGATACCTAAACCACACAAAACCCAACAGAGAAAGAGAACTTCAGACCAATTTGCCTTATGAATATCAATGCAAAAATCTTCAATAAAATTCTCCCTAACCAAATTCAAGAACACATCAAAACAGTCATCCATGATGACCAAGTAGGCATCATCCCAGGGATGCAGGGATGGTTTAATATACCGAAATCCATCAACATAATCCACTATACAAACAAACTCAAAGACAAAATTCACGTGATCATCTTGTAAGGTGCTGAGAAAACATTTGATAAAATCCAACACCCCTTCATGATTGAAGTCTTTGAAAGATCAGGAATTGAAGGACCATACCTAAACATGATAAAAGCAATATACAGCAAACCAGAAGTCAACATCAAACTAAATGGAGAGAAACTCGAAGCAATAACACTAAAATCAGGGACTAGACAAGGCTGCCCACTTTCTCCCTACCTATTCAATATAGTACTTGAAGTCCTAGCTAGAGCTATTAGACAACAAAAGGAAATCAAGGAAATACAAATTGGAAAAGAAGAAGTGAAAATGTCACTATTTGCAGATGATATGACAGTATTTATAAGTGACCCTAAAATCTGCCAGAGAACTCCTAAACCTGTTAACAACTCCAGTGTAGTAGTTGGATATAAAATTAACTCAAACAAGTCACTGGCCTTTCTCTACACAAAGGATAAACAGGATGAGAAAGAAATTAGGGAAACAACACCCTCACAATAATCACAAATAATATAAAATACCTTAGTGTGACTCTAACTAAGGAAGGGAAATATCTGTATGATAAGAACTTCAAGTCTCTGAAGAAAAAAATCAAAGATCTCGGAAGATGGAAAGATCTACCATGCTCATGGATAGGCAGGATTAATATCCTCAAAATGGCTATCTTGCCAAAAGCAATCTACAGATTCCCTGAAATTCCCATCAAAATTCCAACTCAATTTTCACAGAGTTAGGGCAATTTGCAAATTCATCTGGAATAATAAAACACCTAGGATGGCAAAAACTTTTCTCAACAATAAAAGAACCTCTGGGGGAATCACCGTCCCTGACATCAAGCTGTACTACAGAGCATTTGTCACACACACACACACACACAAACTACATGGGACTGGTACAGCGACAGACAGATAGATCCATGGAATAGAATTGAAGACCCAGAAATGAACCCACACACCTATGGTCACTTGATCTTTGACAAGGGAGCTAAAACCACCCAGTGGAAAAAAAGAAAGACAGCATTTTTAACAAATGGTGCTGGCACAACTGGCGATTATCATGTAGAAGAATGTGGATTGATCCATTCTTATCTCCTTGTACAAAGCTCTAGTCTAAGTGGATCAAGGAACTCCACATAAAACCAGAGATACTAAAACTTATAGAGGAGAAAGTGGGGGAAAGCCTCGAAGATATGGGCACAGGGGAAAAATTCCTGAACAGCAATGGCTTGTGCTGTAAGATCAAGTATCAACAAATAAAATTGCAAAGCTTTTGTACTGCAAAAGACACTCTCAAAAAGACAAAAAGGCCATCAACAGTTTGGGAAATGATCTTTACCAACCCTAAATCCTATAGGTGGCTAATATCCAATATATATAAAGCACTCAAGAAGTTGGACTCCAGAAAACCAAATAACCCCATTAAAAATGGGGCTCAGAGCTAAACAAAGAATTCTCACCTGAGGAATACTGAATGGCTGAGAAGCACCTGAAGAAACTGTTCAACATCCTTAATCATCAGGGAACTCCAAATCAAAACAACCCTGAGATTTCACCCCACACTAGTCAGAATAGCTAAGATCAAAAAATTAAGTGACAGCAGATGCTGGTGAGGATATGGAGAAAGAGGGACACTCCTCCATTGCAGGTGAGATTGCAAGCTGGTACAACCACTCTGGAAATCAGTTTGGATGTTCCTCAGAAAATTGGACTTAGTACTACTGGAATATCCGGCAATACTACTCCTAGGCATATACTCAGAAGATGTTCCAACTTGTAATAAGGACACATGCTCCACTATATTCATAGTAGCCTTATTTACAATAGCTAGAAGCTGGAAAGAACCAAAAGAGAAATGGATTCAAAAAATGTGGTACATTTACACAATGGAGTACTACTCAGCTATTCAAAACAATGAATTTGTGAAATTCTTAGCGAATTGGATGTATCTGGAGGATAGCATCCTGAGTGAGGTAACCCAATCACAAAAGAGCACAAATGATATGCACTTACTGATAAGTAGATATTAGCCCAGAAGCTTAGAATACCCAAGATACAATTTGCAAAACACATAAAACTCAAGAAGAATAAATACCAACGTGTGGATACTACGTTTTTTCTTAGAATGGGGAACAAAATACCATTGGAAGGAGTTACAGAGACAAAGTTTGGAGCTGAGACTGAAGGAAGAACCATCCTGAGACTGCCACACCTGGGGATCCATCCCGTAAACAATCACCAAACCCAGACACTATTGCATATGCCACAAGATTTTGCTGACAGCACCCTGATATAGCTGTCTTGTGTGAGGCTATGCCGGTACCTGGCAAATACAGAATTGGATGCTCACAGTCATCTATTGGATGGAACACAGGCCCCCAATGGAGGAGCTAGAGAAATTACCCAAGAAGCTAAAGGGTTCTGAAACCCTATAGGAGAAACAACAATATGAACTAACCAGTACCCGCAGAGCTCATGTCTCTAGTTTCACATGTAGTAGAGGATAGCCTAGTTGGTCATCAATGGGAAGAGAAGCCTTTGATCTTGCAAAGATTATATGCCCCAGTATAGGGGAATATCAGGACCAGGAAGCGGGAGTGGGTGGTTTGGGGAGCAGGTGGAGGCGGGAGTGTATAGAATATTTTTGGAGAGGAAACTAGAAAAGGGGATAGCATTTAAAAGTTAAATGAAGAAAATATCTAATAAAAAATTTAAAAATAAATAAAATAATACAATTCTTGCTAACCAAATCCAAGAGCACATCAAAATGATCATTAACCATGATCAAGTAGGCTTCACCCCAAGGATGCTGGGATGCTTCAATATATTGGAATCCATCAACATAATCTACTACATAAACAAACTTAAGGAAAAAAACACATAATCATTTCATTAGATGCTGAAATAGTATTTGATAAAATTCAACATCCCTTCATGTTAAAAGTGTTGGAAAGACTAGGAATACAAGGCCCATACCTAAGCATAGTAAAAGAAATATACAGCAAACCAATAGCCAACATCAAATTAAATGGTGAGAAACTGGAAGCAATCCCACTAAAATCAGGGACTAGACAAGGCTGCCTACTCTATCCCTAATATTCAATATAGTACTTAAAGTTCTAGCTAAGGCAATTAGACAACAAAAGGAGGCTAAAGGGAAACCATTGGAAAATAAGAAGTCAAAATATCACTATTTGCAGATATGATTGTATATTTAAGTGATTCTAAAAATTCCACCAGAGAACTCCTAAAGCTGATAAACAACTTTAAACAAAGTGGCTGGATACAAAATTAACTAAAACAAATCAGTAGCCTTCCTCTATTCAAAGGATAAACAAGGCTGAGAAAAAACTAGGGAAATGACACCCTTCACAATAGCCACAAATATTATTACATAAGTTGGTGTGATTCTAACCAAGCAAGTGGAATATCTGTATGATAAGAACTTCAAGTCTCTGAAGAAAAAAATTGAAGAATATCTCAGAAGATGGAAAGAGCTCCCATGCTCATGGATTGGCAGGATTAATACAGTAAAAATGGCCATCTTTCCAAAAGCAATCTACAGATTCAATGCAATCCCCACCAAAATTCCAACTCAATTCTTCATACAGTTAGAGCAATTCTCAAATTTATTTAGAGTAACAAAAAAAAACCATAATAGCAAAAATTATTCTCAACAATAAAAGAACTTCTGGTGAAATCACCACTCCTTACCTCAAGCTGTACTACAGAGCAATTGTGATAAAAAAAAAAAACTGCATGGTATTGGTACAGTGACAGGCCAGTAGATCAATAGAATAGAATTGAAGACCCAGAAATGTACCCACACACATATTTGTCTTTGTCAAAGAAGCTAAAACCATCCAGTGGAAAAAAGACAGCATTTTTAACAATTTGTGCTGGTGCAACTGGCGGCCAGCATGTAGAAGAATGCAAACTGATTCATTCTTATCTCCTTGTATAAAGTTCAAGTTCAAGAGGATCAACGACCTCCACATAAAACCAGATACACTAAAACTTATAGAGGAAAAAGTGGGGAAGAGCCTCAAACATATGGCTGCAGGGGAAATATTCCTGAACAGAACACCAATGGCTTGTGCAGTATGATCAAGAATCAACAAATGGGACTTTATAAAATTGCAAAGCTTTTTTAAGGTAAAGGACACTGTAAAAAAGACAAAAAGGCAACTAACTGATTGGGAAAATATCTTTGCCAATGTTACACCCAATAGAGTGATAATATCCAGTATATACAAAAACCTCAAGAAGTTAGACTCCATAGAACCAATAACTCTATTAAAAGCAATGGGATAAGAGCCAAACAAAGAATTCTCAACTGAGGAATATTGAATGGCCAAGAAGTACCTAAAGAAATGTTCAACATCCTTAGTCATCAGGAAAATGCAAATCAAAACAACCCTGAGATTCCACCTCACACCAGTCAGATTGGCTAAAATAAAAAACTCAGGTGACAGCTGATGCTGTTGAAGATGTAGAGAAAGAGGAAGACTCCTCCATTGCAGGTGAGAATGCAAGCTGGTACAACCACTCTGGAAATCAGTTTGGCAGTTCCTCAGAAAATTGGACATAGTATTACCTGGGGACCAAGCAATACCACTCCTGGGCATATACCCAGAAGATGCTCCAACATATAATAAGGACACATGCTCCAATATGCTCATTGCAGCGTTATTTATAATAGCCAGGAGCTGGAATGAACCCACATGTCCTTCAATAGAGGAATGGATACAAAAAATGTGGTACGTGTATACTCAGCTATTAAAAATGATGAATGCATGAAATTCTTAGGCAAATGGATAGAACTAGAAAATATCATCTTGAGTGAGGTAACACAGTCGCAAAAGAACAGACATGGTATGCACTCACTGATAAGTGGATACTAGCCCAAAAGCTCCAAATATCCAAGATACAATTCAGACCACATGAAGCTCAATAAGAGGAAAGACCAAAGTGTAGAAGGTTCGGTCCTTCTTAGAAGGAGAACAAAATATTCACAGGAGCAAATATGGAGTTAAAGTATAGAGCAGAGACTAAAGAAAGGCTACCCAGTGACTGTTCCACCTGGGAATCCATCCCATATACAGTTACCAAACCCAGATACTATGTGGATGCCAAGAAGTGCATGCTGAAAGGAGCCTGATATGGCTGTCTCTTGAGAGGCCCTGCCAGAGCCTTACAAATACAGAGGCAGATGTTCCCAGACAACCATTGGACTGAGCATGGGGTCCCCAATGGAGGAGTTAGAGACAGGACTGAAGGAGTTGTAGGTTTTTGCAACCCCATAGGAAAACAAAAATATCAACCAACCAGATACCCCAGAACTCCCAGGGACTAACTCGTCATCAAAGGAGTACACATGGCTCCAGCTGTATATGTAGCAGATGATGGTCTTGTCATGCATCAGTGGAAGGAGAGGTCCTTGGTCCTATGAAGGCTGGATAGATGCCCCAGTGTAGGGGAATTGAGGGCAGGGAGGTGGGTGTGGGTGGTTGGGTGGAGAAACACCCTCATAGAAGCAGGGGAAGGTGGATGTGATAGGGTGTTTCTGGGAAGGAGGGAAACCAGGAAAGGGGATAGATAACATTTGACATGTAAATAAAGAAAATATCCAATAAAAAATACAGTCAGTTTTTATACATAAGTTTCTGATCAGCTTTTCTGAATAAAAGTTTTTAAAGATATACTTGAATTAGGGGAAGAAGGTCAGAAAAATAAACACCCAAGGTCATTCACAGCATAGGGGGAAATTGTTTTGTCATTTACATTTCAGGTGTTTATGGAAAACACAGCCCAGATTGGTCCCAAGTTGTCAGTGACCCTCTCAGCCCTCTCAACTCACCTCTGGGTCCAGGGATTACAGGTGTGTACTACCTCACCTGCCTTGCAGTTGCTTTTTGAATCGGAGTTGATTTCTCAATTAGAATACAGAAGCAATGATGTTGTACATTTATGAGTCTAGAGATAAGAGGCCTTATACACACTACTCAGTAACTCCCTGAGCACCCCATGACTACCGTATGAAACATTCATCCTAGCATTACCAGATGAGTAAAACCATTCTAGATCAGACAAGTTCCATGTCACCAGCCAGCTAACCACCAGCACATGAATAAGTCTGTCATTCAGACCTGTCCTGAACCTCAAAAGCTACCCAATTGACTGCTATAACAAATAAATACTTAGTATTTTAATGCCCTGTCATAATATGATTTGTTAACAGCAATGCATAAGTGACAACTTCAAATGAAATTGGTAATTCACATTGCATTTGTCATCTATGTCTGCCCATTGACACATTTGTTTATTTGATATTTGTTTAGTCCTAATTAAATATTAACTGTTAGCAAATAGATTATTCAACAAACTTTCACTTCATATCTACTTACCATCAGTACACAGAATACAAAAATGGGAACTGAACATGTAATGTTTTTCAGCAGTAAAAATAGACATTGGGGTGATCACAAAGGAGCAACACAAGGTAATTCAAGAAGTCCTGGAACTGTTACATGTGGAACTATGATTCTACAGGTGTCAAATGCCAAGTCCTGTGTGTCATACTGAATTTCTCTGTCTCTGTGTGCATATTTTTTTAAAATGCCAACTATGATGTAAATTCAGCACAGATCATGACAAGTGAATCTAAGAGCATAACAAATCCTGTAACTGCACTAAGGTAGGCAGGGAAGAGAGGAAAGGAGAAACTGATTGATGGAAGGAAACTAAAGCAGTGTTATCACTAGGTATACCCAGTTAGTTTGAAGCCATTTCACCCTGAATGCACCAACCTTCCCAGGTATGCTATGGTGAAGACAAAGAGTATGTGCATCTGCAATGTTGATGTGAGCTTCTTGGTCTCTCAGTAATCCTAAAATGGCTTTGTGTGTGTGTGTGTGTGTGTGTGTGTGTGTGTTCTCTTGCTTCTTTTTTAAAAATAGAGAGAGCTAGGAGGTATGGTTTCATTCCTTTAATCTCTGCACTCAGGAAGCAGAAGCAGGTAGATCTCTCAGTTTGAGGGTACAGAGCAACTTCCATGACAACCAGGGCTACACAGAAAAAGCCTATTTTGTAAAGCCAAAAGAATAAAAAAAAATAAAATAAATAAAAAATAAAATATATAAAGAGAAAGGCATATAAATAAAAGTAATACATTATCATAAGCAACTGTGCATATTCTTTTCAGAGATCGGTTTTCTTACTTTATCCCCTGATAGGTATGACTACATTGACTCCTGACATCTTAGTTTGGAAATCTCATTGTACAACACACACACAAACACACACTAGTCTACACTCGAAAATAGTATGTATAGGATCTCACTGAATGAAAACACGGGGTGTTATATGGGGTCGGGGGCAGTAGGTCAGAGACTGGCAGCATGGTGCCTGACAGGAGTCTACAAATTGATTGTAGTTCAGGCAGGAAAAGCTTTACTAAGCCAGGCAGCTTATGTGAGACCCAGGCTATATATGATGAGTCGATCTAAAAAATAGAGAAATATCAGAATTAAATGATAGTGTATACCAAATAGACTGAACAGATATCCACCATGTATTTCACCAAAACACTAAAGAAAACACTTTCTCCTCAGCAACACACAAAAATTTCTCCAAAACAGACCACATCTTGAAAGGAAAAAATGATAAATTAATTAAATAATAAAAATTACATAGGAGAAACACACAGTGAACATCACTATATATCTGATCTGACCAAAATGCAATAGAGCTTAACATAGACAGCAAACAAATCTCTAGTAAGTACAGACTCATGAGATGAAGCAGCTCATTACTGAATGATGAATGAATCAAGAAAGAAAGAAATAAAGAAACAAAATTTCCTGAATTAATTTCCTGAAATTAAATGAATACACAACAAAACAAAATGTGTGGGACACACTGAAGGAAATGTTTCCTGTGAGGAAAACATACAGCTCTAAGTGCCTACATCAAATAATGATAACAAGAACAACAACAAAAGATAGTGATACAACTCAAAAATTTGGAAAACACAAAAGCAAAGCAAATCTAAACCAAGTCAACACTGAGAATTAATAAAAATCATAGCAGAAATCAATAAAATAAAAGCAAACAAAGAAAACACCAAGGACAACAAATCAGAGGACTGGTTCTTTAGAAGGATAAACAAAATTGACAGAGAGTTGGTTTAACTAACTAAAGGAAACAAAGAGAACACCCAAATTAACACAATCAAAAGTGAATAGGGAAACATTACAGCACACACAAAAAAGTCAGAATTTTATAAGGAAATATTTAATAAGTTTGTGCTCCATGAACATACACAGAAACACACACATGCATATATGCACATATACAAAAAATGAATTTCTGTATTAAACCAACCCACCAAATGAAAAAATAAAAAGTAAAGAACACAAACCATATAAAAGTGAGAAGGTTGAAATAGTAATTTAAAAACTTCCAAATTTATGACGTCAAAGGACAAATGGATTCATAGCAGAATTCTACCAGATGTTCAAAAATCTATAGCCAGTCCTTCTTAAGATATTCTACCAAACCTCTTATATGACATCAGTATCATTCTAACATCCAAACCAATATCTGGTTTTGGTATTAGACACAATAATAAAGGAAAAAAACTACAGACCAATATACCTAATGAGCATAGATTCAAAAACACTCCAAACATTTGCAAACAAAAAACAGACATGCATCAGAAAGATTGTATACCATAACCAAGTTGGGTTAAATCTTTGAGGTGGAGGATGATTCAATACATACTAGTCAATAAATGTAATAAATCACATGAATAGACTTAGAGACAGAAGTTGGAGACATGATCATTGCGATAGATGAATTAAAAGCCTCTTATAAATCAAGCATAACTTCATTAATAAATGTCCTAGACCATGTATGACTAGAAGGAAAATACCTCAACAGAATAAAAACATAGGAGAAACACACAGACAACATCACAATAAATGGAGAAAAACTTGAAGCAGTCCTGCTGAAGTCAGATTGAGGTAGGGATGTCCACTATCTCACTGCTTTTTAATATTGCATTTAAAGCCCTAGCACTAATAATAGGGCAAGAACAAATTGGTACAATAAAAAGTCAATTGATCCCTATTTGCAGATGATATGCCAAAGTTCTAACAGAAAATTCTAGAAACTTAACAATGTGGAAGAATCAACTTGCACAAATCAATAGCTTTTCTATCCACCAACAAGCATACAGAGGTGATCATAGACAGTTCCATTCACAATAACTTCAAAGAAATAAAATATCTAAGGATAAACCTAGACAAGGAAGTGAAGGACCTCAACAATGAAAACTAAATTCATGAGGAATACACTGGGAAATGAAAGTCCATCCCCTTCTCAAGGATTTATATTGTGAAAATGACAGTGTTATTAAAAGCTATTTGCAGATTCAATGCAACATCAATCAAAATATCCACCTCATTCTTCATGTATTATGAAAAAAAACTGCCCTATATTCCATATGGAACCATAAAAGTCCCCAGAGAGGAAAACAACACTGAACAAAAAGAGCATTGCTGGAGATATGACCATCCCAGATCTTAAGATATATTACACTGCACAGTAATTAAAAACTATATAGTACTGGCCCAAAAACAGACATGTAGCTCAGTGGATGAAATCTGTAAACCAAAACACAACGCATGTTAATTCTGCCATTTAATATTTGACAAAGATGTCAAAAGCATATATTGCATGGATGATGCTAGGAAAGACAAATGCTTACAAACAGCAGATGAAATTAGAACTGCATGTGCCACCTTTCATAAAAACTAATTTCAAATGAATAAGAAACCTAAAGCTGAATCTTAAAACACTGAAACTGCTGGAAGGAAATGCAAGCAACACCCTACATGATACAGATGTAGGAAAGAGCTTCCTGATTAGGACTCAGTTTGCCCAAGAATTAAGATCAACAATTGGTAATTAGAACTTCATAGAACTAAAAGTCTGCACAGCTAAAGAAACAATCCACTAGGTGAAATGGATAACCACAGAATGGAAAAGAATCTTGGCCAGCTATAGATATGAGCGATGAGTAATATATGGAACATATAAAGAACTCAAAAAATTAATAAGAACAAATGACTCCTTCAAACAGTTATTCTGGGATTTGGACAAAGTTCTTGAAAGAAGAAAATTGACTAAGAAATATGTCAATTTTCATTATCCCTATTCCTTAGAGAAGTGCAAATTAAAACAACTTCATGGCTTCATCCTATCATATTCAAAATGGCCAAGAGCAACAAACAAGTGCTTGAGTGGATATGAAGGAAAAGGAAACTCATTCACTATATTGTTGCAAAACAATAGAGCCCCTCTAGAAATAAGTGTGGAGAAGTCTCAAAAAATTATAAATAAATCGATCATATGACCTAGCTATACCATTCCTTGGCATATGCCCAGCAGACTTGGTATGCTCCTCCAAAGTTACTTGCTTATGTTCATTGCTGCTTCATTAACAACAGTTAAGAAATGAAACTAAATAAATGTGCTTTAATCAATGAATAGATAGAGAATATGTGTTACCTATACACAGTGGCATAATATTCAGCTTGTCCTCATTAGGGTTTTACTGCTGTGAACAGATACCATGGTCAAGGCATCTCTTAGAAGTACAATATTTAACTGGGTTAGCAGGTTCAGAGGTTCAGTCCATTATCATTAATGTGGGAGCATGGTAGCGTCCAGGCAGGCATGGTGTAGGAGAAGCTGAGAGTTCTATGACTTCATCTGAAGATTCATAGGAGAACACTGACTTCTAGGCAGCTAGAATGAGGGTTTTTAAGCCCATGCCCACAGTAACATATTTCCTCCAAAGCTAATCCAACAAGGCCACACATCCTAATGGGACCACTCCCTGGGCCAAGAATATACAAACCACCACACAACTGTATTGCATATGCCAGCAAGATTTTGCTGAAAGGACCCTGATATAGCTGTCTCCTGTGAGGCTATGACAGTGCCTGGCAAATACAGAAGTGGATGCTCACAGACATCTATTAGATGAACACAGGGCCCCCAATGAAGGAGCTAGAGTAAGTACCCAAGGAGCTGAACGGGTCTGCAATCCTATAGGTGGAACAACAATATGAACTAACCAGTACCCCCCAGAACTTGTGTCTCTAGTTACATATTTAGCATAGGATGGCCTAGTCAGTCATCAATGAGAGGAGAAGCCCTTGGTCTTGTGAAGATTATATGCCCTAATACAGGGGAATGCCAGGGCCAGGAAGGAGGAGCAGGTGGGTTGGGAAGCAGGGTGGGGGAGGGTATAGGGGACTTTTGGAGAGGAAACTAGGAAAGGGGATAGCATTTGCAATGTAAATGAAGAAAATACCTAATTTAAAAATGAAGACATTAAAAAATCTTAAAGATAGAAAAAAACTGTAAAAAACAAACAAACAAACAAACAAATAAATACTATTATGGAACCAGAAAAGATAACCGAGATTCATAAAGACAAATGTCACATGTTTTCTGTTCTCAGAGGCTCCTAGTTTCAAATCTTCAGATGTGTATAAATATCCTAGAGTTACAACACAAACCAGGAAATTTTAAAAGGACCATTATTGGAGTGAGGGAATTACGAAGTCATACAGAATGGAATAGGAGGGAACACATGATCTAATAAAAGAATGGAAAAAATGATGTATATATCTAATTAGGAAGGTGGGGGATAAATATAGAAGTTACAAGGAGGTAGGTAAAATAACAATAAGAATTTCTGAGCATCATTAGCAATCATACTATTGACTCTCTACCTAAATATATGTGCATACAATATATGTATGTTGATATATAAATATGTATGTAAAGTTGAAATAAAATTTCCTTTTCTGTGTTAACCATGCTCCCTGCAAGAGCTAAAGACCATCTAACCAAAACCCCAACATTTGGTGCAAGGAGCTCTCTTTTAAGTTGTTCATCAGAGTTGTCCAAGAGATTCCCCAAATATTACTAATGCTATTGCCCTGGGTTGCCCCCCCCAACAAAGAAGAAGCTAAGTTCTTATTGCTGAAGATACTATTTATTAACTTCAGACACAGGGTCCAGAGGCTCCTGATCCAGGACTTATTTGAAATCTTTGTCCCTGAAGACTATCTTTCATAATATCGGAATGTACCATGCAAGCTGCCAGAGGAGGGAAGTAACCAAAAGTCCTATCCTACTGATACCAACGAACAATACCAATGGCTAACACAGCAGAGTAAACCTAATAGTATAGTACAGGCATGCATACCTAGTGGCAACCAACAGCTCTCAAACTGAACTGAAGAACAACAGAGAAATCATGTTGGTAATAAAAACCTAGCCAGCTACTTAGGGTTAATGAAGTCACAGATCTTTGAGAAGAAACTACAGCTATCACTTTACTAAACTAGCATAATCCCTAACTATATTATAAATATTGGTTCTTAATACGTACATACAAGTGTAGATCTCATCCTTTATCATTTAAATTTCTCTGGAACAGACAGAGATCATTACAGAAAACCACAACAAATCAAAATGCAGAATTGTGGAGCCTAGTCCCAAAGGATTCATAAGCAGAACACTCCTGCATTTAAGGCTCAGGAAACATTCTGGAAGATGTCATAGAACCAAGGGGATAGGGAGTTGGCTGTGAGATTGTGTCTTTTAGAAATTTCAGAAGCTACACTCATAATGCCTCAAAACATGACTGCCTAAACATTACCTGAACAAAAACAACAATAATAGACATGCTGATATAAGTGGAGAAAAGCAGGGGTGCTCAACTCTACACAAAGACCTACAAGCAAAAAAAAAAAAAAGAAAAAGAAAAAGAAAAGAATGCTGAAAAGAGGAGAAATAGTCTTTTCCAGGGAGAAGCACATCAATTATTATTCAGTATTAGTCAGCCCTGAAAACATACATATACATACAAGAAACATTATATAGACTGAGAAGGTTGTAGTTTTGTATTTAAAAATACACACAGAGACACATATGCATTCGCAAGTGTATATGTACATGTCTGTGTGTGTGTGTGTGTGTGTGCGTGTAAACAATAAATGGAAAAAGAGAGTATACATAAGAGCAGAGGAGTATATGGTAGGGTGGCTTTGTAGTAAGAACAAGGAAAGGGAGATGCTTTCAAAAATTCCAAGAAATAATTTTTAAAAATAAATAATAGCTGGATAGTATTCCATTGTGTAAATGAACCATATTTTCTGTATCCATTCTTTCATTGTGCTACATCTGTGTTGCTTGCAACTTATGGCTATCACAAATGAGACCACTATGAACATAGTGGAACACGTGTCCTTGTGGTGTGGTAGGGCGTGTTTTGGATATACCCTCAAGAGTGGTATAGCTTGGGTTTTTAGGTAGATCTATTTCCAATTTGCTGAGGAACTTCCAGATTGTTTTCCAGAGAAGTTGTACCAGTTTGCAATCCTACCAGCAATGGAGGGGTGTTCCTCTTTTTCCTCATTCTCAGCAACATGTGCTGTCACCTAAGATTTTGATCTTAGCCATTCTGATTTGTGTAAGGTGGAATCTCAGGGTAGTCTTGCAGTATTATGATTGTCATGTGGAAGTGAAATTAGACCTGTCTCACTTGATTCAAAAGACCAAATCAAAAACATAGGAGTAAAATTTCATAGGTCTACTTACCTAAGCAATTACAAGTAAGTTTAAATACATTTAACCCAGAACCCCAAATGTAACATACCCAAAGGAACAGAGGAGTTTGCTTCTCTCAAGTAAACAAATGAAAATAGTGTAATCTCTTTTCAAAATTTTATAATCACAACTCCAGTCCTTCATACTTCAATGTGTGTCTTCTACCTCGTGGCCTAGTATGGTTGCTTATATTCTAAGCATCATGACTCTTTTCTAGCAGATAGAAAAGAAATGAAAAAGAGCAACAATTGTATCCCCTATGTTTGCCAGTGATATATACAACTTCTGCTTATATCTATTAGCCTGCATTTAGTCATATACCTTTGTTTAGCTTATAAGAGTTTCTGTGTCTGCATGTTGCCTTTCTTCTGTGGGCTCGTGTCCAGAGTCTCCTCTTCCAAGACTTAATGTGACCTCAAATACAATCTCATTTTAAGAGACTGGATCAAAGTTATCATAGGAAATGGGAGGTAGAATTAGTCCATCATTATCTCCATTCTTCACCTCTTCATGATCTGTTTACTAAAATTCACTGGACCTTGAAATCAGGAAAGGAAAATGAGAATGGGATAGAAATCTAAGAATTTCAGTAGTTACTGGCTAACTAAATTCTAGCTGTATTGACAGAGAGCACACAACAAACAAGAGGTAAATTTCCCAAAAACTTAATAATAGTGGTTGGAGGAAACAGTGTGAGACATATATATTCCATTTTCATAATATTTTAAATAACTATTTTAGTATAATATGTGTAATATCATAAGAATATTTATAAGCTGTTTCTGTGGCTACTTCTAGAGATTTAACTCGGACAGCAATCAATATGCCTTGCTTTGGAGAATATAAGGAGATTCATTAATTACCCCTGTCTTATACTTTTTTCCACAACATAATATTAGCCAATAGAACAAAGAAATAACATAATTGTATACAAGAGGTTTTAAATTTTTTTAAAAAATGTTTCATAAAAACTTTCAAATTTCACAATTCTGACCTTTGCAACAATGAGCTGAGATTATCTCTTCAATTTCTATGTAAATTTCATATCTACTGTCACCTTATTCAGAGTTTATAGATTCCTTCATTTGATAATTATTTCGTGGGTGATGACTGCCAAAAGCTGTGGCTGCAACAGTAAATGAAACCTTCACAGTCCCTGACAGACTCTTTCAAAAACAGTGTACTGTAGAGTGGTATGCAGACAGGTAGACAAGCAATTACCACAGTAGGTGGGAAGCACTCCAGTAGGACAGGCATAGGGGTGCCTGCCTCTGTCTAAGACATCAGGCAAAGATTCCTGGATAAGGAGTGTTTAGTCAGCAAGCAAATATGATGAAAGTCACTCCATTTATACCTTTTTCTTCCAGCTTTAATTTGAAAATGTTCAAAACAATATATTCTTTATTTGACTTAATTTTCCTAAAATTATTTATGTGTGTGCACGTGTATATGTTGTGTGTGTGTGTGTGTGTGTGTGTGCACAGGCACGCGTGCGCGCGCACGCGCATAAATGCCACTGTATGTATGTGTATGTCTGAGGACAACTTAGAGGAGACAATTATCCTGTTCCATTATAAGGGTTCAAGATAGATTGCCATGCTTGGGGATAGTGTCATTGTCTGTTGAGTCATCTTGCTGACCCCAAAATTTTTTTGTTTTATATATATATATATATATATATATATATATATATATGTGTGTATATATATATATGTGTGTGTGTGTGTGTGCGTGTGTGTGTGTGTGTGTGTATGTGTGTGTGTGTGTGTGTCTAATCTAAGTCACTAATATATCTGTTTGCTGTATTTCCTCAATTTCTCTTTCAACATAAGCACACACACACACACATTTTTTTCTCAACCCTCTTGAAAATCAGTTGACTATAAGGTGACACATTATCCCTAAATATTTTAACACTATAGACATGCAATATACAATTATTACATCTGGGCTGGTGAGATAGCTCAGTGGGTAAGAGCACCCGACTGCTCTTCCGAAGGTCAGGAGTTCAAATCCCAGCAACCACGTGGTGGCTCACAACCATCTCGTAACGAGATCTGACTCCCTCTTCTGGAGTGTCTGAAGACAGCTACAGTGTACTTACATATAATAAATAAATAAATCTTTAAAAAAGAAAAAAACAATTATTACATCTAAGAATTTAAAATTCAATAATGTCAGCCTGTATGAGCCCATAGTCAAATATCTCAAATAATCCTTAAAATCATTTATAGCTTATTTTGTTTATTTTATCCAGGATCCATGTGAGGTTTATTTTAGCATGGTTGACAGTAAACAAGCAAGAACTAGATTCCACCTTTCCTTTCAGAAGAGACAGCATTTCAATCTAAGTTGCCAAGGAAGAAGAGCTCTGGGTCTCCAATTGAAAGCAGGTGGCATTTCTCATCACTCCTTAAACAGTATTGATGTTTAGAATTCTTGACACCTGATCTGAAAATTCTTATTTTTCCAGTTCCCCAAACACTGCTGTCATGTTCTCCCCATTAAAAGTGATGTCCACAGAAGGGCTGGGTCTGCGTCCTACACTGTCAGGCTTACCTAGCCGATATTCTTGAGGTGACAGGAGTTGTACTTGATAGCACCTGCCTGTGAATCCCAGTTTTCCTTACATCACCCCCAGCACTCATCCAGATCTTTTTGCAGATGACCTTCACTAGACAGAATTCATTCATGGGCATCACTGGGGATTTCCTCTCTTCAGTTTTGTACTGCATCTAGTACTGTACCTGATGTTTGCTGAATGAGCAAATTACAAATGAAAATATACCCATTTATCACTTCCAAATGACTCTCTGAAGTATGGTTGCCTACCAGTAACCATGGTACACATTCATAGGTATTTATAAATTTGCATCCTATTACAAGCATGCAAGTTTAACACCAGTGAAATTTTTTCACCTCAGCTTGTAGGGAATAAAATGCCAATGTGTTTTCATGGCCTCCCTGCATATGTTGGTAGTAAAATATTCACGACTTAGAGAATTATGCAGTGTGTTTTCAATAGAAGCTTTTGAAAGCCACTTTTTCCATTAAAACTGTCAGTTTGGTAATACAGCCATGATTTCAAAGCAAAGGAGCATTATGGCACAAATCAAAGATAGATTACAATTTTTATGTTTACATATTCTAAGACCTTTACAGTGTAAAGTTGTTGGATTCCTTTTTAGACTTGATGTAAGTCTCATCCATTTTTGAATTAGAATACATCACCTTCATTACGAACCAAATAAACCTAGTGTATAATCTATGTGGTATCTCCAGGCATTGTACCTGTGCTATTCGCTAGCAACCTCAAAGAAAAAGAACAGCATCAAGAACTGGAAAAAAATATTTCTGATGGTTTTATTCTTTTAATAAATGAATTTCTATATCTTCTAGGTCATGTACATTGGGAAGAAATATGCCCATATCCCCAAAAATCTACAATTACACCATAACTTCTGGCCAAGTAACATGCTGAATCAATAAACTTATAACCAAGAGCCATCAAATATAATAGGATACTTTTTTAGCCAGGAAAAATGTATCAATATCTTAATGAATTACTTGTAATAGAAATCTATCAGTGGATTTGTGGTAAGGAAGGAAAGGTCCTTGAAAACAAGAAAGACTCTGTTTCTTAATTATAGGTTACAACACACACTTGGGCATACTCAGTAGCAAGTGGGGGAGGAGGATAAAGGTAATTAAAATCTTAAAATAACACTATTTGTCCATAAGTGATGAGCTTCTTCCATGACACATGGAAGTGACAAGATGATTGCCTGCTTAAATACTGTGAGATAATATGGCTCAAAGATTCGCATCTTTCACAATATGGTGGCAGACAAGGACTGTATAAATTATACTAATGCTGGAATCATCCTCCAGACCTAGATTCAAATTAAATGAAGATGGGATATTTAAGCATTCCTTCTGGTCTATATGTCTCTGTAAAGGGGGGAAATGAATTACAGAACTATGTAAAGCAATCAAGACTAAAAATGTTGGCTTTGGACTCAAATACTGTGAGTTTAAATTCTCTTACAATCACTCCTCCTCTAAAAACAGCCATTCTATACACTGATTTCTCTGTCTCTAAATTGGAGTCGCAGACCCTTAATCTTGCCAATCCCAGGCCATTGCTAATACCTTTCTCCTTTCCCCACCGTAGGTAGAGGACATCACTGCTTGCTCTCTGTGTTCTTGGAGCTATAGCAGTGGCAGCGTGGTGGGATCCTGAAGTGAGATGTGCACAACTGTCTCTGCAGGAGTAGGAGGAAAAGATTTCTTTTCCTGTGAAAATGCCTGAAGTATCTGGCTCGGCCTCTTTATTTGTCATCTTACCAGACTAAAGTCATCTCCTAAATTGCAACAACCCTCTTGTAGCTTAAAGGGAAGGCCTGGAAATTCCCAAAGAAATGATCCCTGCCATCATGGAGCCACAGGATAGTCATCCACAGTTCTCATTCTCCAAACTTCTTTCCATATAAGAAAACTAAGCATCTATTTTAAGGTTCTTAGCCAATTATAGCTGCAATTGCCCTAATTAATGCAATGAGATAACCGCATGAAGTTGAGTGGTGGGTGGATAAGAATGACCCCCATAAGCTCGTATGTGTGAATACTTGATCCCCAGTTGGTTTGAACTGTCTGGGGAAGAGAAGAGTTGTTAGAAGCGTTGTGTCCATGGGAACAGGCTTCTTCGGTTTCAAAAAACTAGCACCATTCCAAGTGTATCTCTCTGTCTTATGATTATGTCTCAGGATGTAAGCTCTCATCTACTACTCAAGTACCATGCCTGCCTGTCTGCTGCCATGCTCCCTCCCACGATGGTTATGGACTCTAACTTCCTGAAATGAGGGCTAGCGTGTGATCATTTGCTTTGGTCATGGTGGTTTATCGCGGCAATAGAAAAATAACGAACCAAAGGTAAGTGAAGGCTGTTAAGTAAAACAGTTCACCCAGCACTCTGATACAGTGTGAGAAGATTATTGCTGATTAGCGGTGGTTCTCATACTAGCAGTGTCATTATTATATCTTTAATCCTACTAGGGAAAAGACTGTTCAACCCATAGGACAGCTCATTGTTTATAGCCTTTGATGCTATGAGTTCAGAGCAGAGGTTACCTGGGAATGTATGGATCCTCAGGTTTAATTTGCTCTGAAGAGAGCCAAACATTGGGAAAAAAAAACTAATGTGACTCTGAGACAGCATTGGCTGAAAGCCATGGTCACTTCATGCATTGAGAAATCAGGATCACTACAAACTCACTGTGAGAGAAACAAGGTAGAGAATGGGTAATGTGGAGTTACATGCAATTTAATTATATAAGCACAGGGATTTTGAAAATAAAATACATATATTAACATAAATGTGTATGTGTGTTTTGTCTATATGTATGTTTGTGTACTACGTGAGTGTCTGGTGCCCAAAGAGGCTAGAAGTCATCAGATCCCCTGGAACTGAAATGACAGATGCTGGTGGGTTGCCATGTTGTTGCTAGGAATCAAACCTGGGTCTTCTGGGGGAAGAGTCAATGTTCCTCTGAGCCATCTCTCCAGTCCCAGGAAATTACCTCTGTGAAAATTCTTCATTAAGGACAGGGACTCCACACGAAAACCAGCAGAGTCAACTAACCTGAATTCTTGGGAGCTCCAAGAGAATGAACCACCAAAAAGTCCATCAGCTGGACCTACTCCATCTATCCCTGCACATATGTAGCAGATGTGCAGCATGCTCTTCATGCAGTTCCCGCAGCAACTGGAGCAGAGACTGTCCCCGAATCTATTGCCTGCCTATGGATCCTGTCCCCCTAATTAAGGCACCTTGTCTGGCGACAGTGGGAGAGGATACGCCTAGTCCTGTAGTAACTTGATGTGCTGGGAGCAGGGTGATACCCAGGGGATCTCCGCCTTCTCAGAGGAGACATGGAGAGAAATAGGGGAAGGATCTGTGTGAGGAGGTACTGGGAGGAGAGGGGAGGCTGCTAGTGGGATGTAAAGTTAATACATAAATTTTAAAAATTTAAAAGAATTCCTCATTAAAATAAATCTATTTTCCTCTCATTATTGCCTTTTAAAAGGCAAATATTTTCTTTCTGGTCATCAGGTACTGAGCTAGCACCCTTCAAAAGTACACAGCCAAATTCAATCTGGTTGAAGACAGAGAAACATTCTTACCCCTAATGTAGTCATTAAATAATTGAGTGGCAAACTCCAGTGTATTAAAGAAAATATGGATACTAAATTATGGCACTTTGTTTTAGGACAAGGAGTCTGTCCACAAACAGAACAGAGGCTTACAGCCTGGTCATCTTACTGCAAGGTTTCCCAGCCCATGCTCAATTCCTTTAACTTTGCTAGTGGGAGAAGTAGCAGGTGTCATATCTAGGCTAGAAGTTAGTAAGACTAGCTGGTGAAATCTGTGTTGGTCCTGGCACATGGTCACATAGTACCTGCCTCCAAACTAAACACCCTGCACTCATCTGACAGTGACTGCCAAAACAGTAGATATGGATTTATTCCAAAAGTTTACAGCTACTCAAGCTGATACTGTGTGGTGTGAAATAAACATTATTACGTAATTCCCCAACTTGTAAAGCTAGCCTTTATGTAGGATAATAGCCCTACTTCCTGTCTTCTGGGTAAACAGTGTGTGATTCAGAGCTCTGTGCCACACCGCCCATTAGACAGAACTACCCAAGTTTCCTGGCAGCATAGCTATAGCTAACACACTACCCCGTTCTCCTTCCTTCTTATTCATTGTGATGTGAGGATGAATTGTGAGCTTTCACTCTGAGCTTCCTGGCATTGGTCCATTTGTATCAGCACCCTTGTATTATTCAAACACAGTGTGCTTCATATTTATGAGCTTACAAAATTTCTGGACTCCTGCTTCTGCCATTCTTAAGATCCATCAAGGGAAAGGGGTGTGACCATAAAAGCTAGTGTGTAACAAACCTCATCCAAATGCAGGCAGTGTATTGGGAATCTTAATTCTATTAGAGCAGGGACAATGGAGGTATTTGTGTTAGTTACTTTCCCACTTTGAGGTTAAACAAACCAGTGAATGGGACTCCGGGTGGCAACAGAATGAGATACTACATTGGATAACGCAGCACACAAACGTCGGGGAGCATTTTAAAAACAAGCCTCTTTCCTGCCTTCCCATGACTCTTTAGCAATTTTGATTCTGTAAATGGAAGTGAATAGCCTCAGTCCACCAATATCTTCATTCAGCAGTTTGTTTCTAAGATTCACGTGATGCATTTATCTCTATGGCTCCTTCTAAGAAAATGTGCCCCATTCAAAGGTTTGAATTAGCTATAGTTAATGTGTTCTATCTACTCCCAAATTGATATTCTTTCCTGAATAAGGTTCTAATTTGCAATAATTGTTAGACTGAATAACTTGCTACAGGCCTTATCCCAGTGCTGCCACAAGATGTTTCCCACCAATGTGATGAACTGAATACAGTTGTATTTAAACAAGAGAGAGAGAGAGAGAGAGAGAGAGAGAGAGAGAGAGAGAGAGAGAGAGCACTTTGTCTTATACACTCATGCATGGACAAAATTATATGCACATGCCACACATTTAGCAATGGTCCTCTTTCAACTGCTATGCCTACATATGCAGCACTTATTTAAGGGGCAGGATGCAGCCACATTTAACACCTGCCCAAAACATCCACTTCATGAACAATTTACTTAACAACACTATATTCAACATGGTTTGTAATAAAAGTGGCAGGAATGTGGACTAAAAGTTCTCGTTCTGAAGACTAATTTCATTGTGTAGAAGATATGATGCAGGATGTGGGAACTAAATACTTGTAGATGACTAGAAATTTGGGCAGCATTTCTTAACATGCTGCTCATTTCAAGGTTTCTGCATTATGGATCAGAAAGCTATGTTGATTCAGTTTTTAAAATTTTACATTTCAAACTTCAAAATGCATAAGAGTCATATCCTCCTAAATTGGCAGGTGTTAACTGACCAGATTGAATATGAGCAGTAAGAAAAAGCAGAGCATCACAAGGCATGATATGATTCTCTATGGGTAGGGTTTTGACAAGTTCTCAAAGTCCACTCAAGATCAGTATTAGTCCAGCTTTCTGTTAAATCACCCATGGCAGAAATGCAGCTATTCTGGTTTGTTTTTAAGAGTTATTTTTAAATTTTGTGTGTGTGTGTGTGTGTGTGCGTGTGTTTGTGTGTGTGTTCATCAATGTGGAGCCATGTGCACGTGGAATGCAGGTGCCCCTTACAAGCAGTATGAGCTGCCCCACATGGTGCTTGGGATTAAGCTTGGGTAAAAACAGTACAAACTCTTTACTTCTGAGCTATCTCTTCAGTCCCAGTTATTTTATTTTTATGTTCTCACAAAAGAAGAGTACTATAATGGAAATAAATATTCCTTATAACATATTAGTGAAATCTGTCGTATTTTTCACTAGAAATGAGAAAATAGCCCTTACCTGTTTTCTTCTTATTGTCCTTTATTATTTGTATTATTTCTGATGCTTCATAAACTTATTATGTATTTATGCAAACATAGCTTATTTTCTTACAAAAGAGTTAACTACATAAATATTGCCAAACTTTGAGTCATGTTTCTAGCCTACAAATTTACTAAGTGCTTTCTATACTATGAGGTCCTAGTGAAATCAACTAATGTTTAATCTATACATGGCCATGTTGCCAATAAAGACCCATATATTTGCAAAATTTTCTCATCATGTCTGAAAGAGACAAATACGGAAATAAGACCAAAAAAATAGCAGAAATATGAAACCATTTGTCCTCAATGTACTTGGTGTTTACTTGTTTCTAAAAGTAAAGAATGTTTACTATCAGTAAAAGAAATGGTGTGATTATCTAGCAAACATTTCTTTATTATAGGTTAGGACTTTCAAATTAGTAAGTAGGCAAACAATGATTAAGCGTGAATTAAATTTTTTTGTTAAATTTAGCATCTTTTTTTAAAAAAGTTGGTTATGTACCTAACAATTAGTTGCACTAGATCAGAAAATTCCTTATATTGCTGTCTTTAATAATTAAGGAAAGACCAGACCACAGAAGCAAGTGAAGGCAAACTTTGTAATTCCTTCATTAAACTATCTACTGGTTTGTTCATGTAACCATATCACCTGTTCAAAATGGAACATTTAATCCAAAGTCCAGTTAGCATTTCTCAATTCCCCCAATTTCTAGCCTTGACTAGTAAGACACAAACTCTTCCAGAAATGCTGTATAATGATACGGGAACAAAAGTAGTTAAACCAATTTTAAACAAAGCAGTTTATCTCCCCTTATAGGTCCCAGAAAACATTAACTCAAGACATTCCTATATATCTTCTATTACCCACCTCAAAAAGAGCTGTTTTTCCAGGCAAAAAAAAAATGTATAATGTTTATCCATTGGCTCTCTTCTGACAGTTTTCTCAGTGAGGGTTCAGGTTTGTATCATAGTTCTCCTGTGTCAATGAATTAAAGCCAGATGCAAATGCTTTCTCAGTATATGATACATCCCTGTTGAAGCCAGCAAATAAATTTAAATTTTAATGTCCTTTGAGGCAGAGAGTATATTTAGATATCTCATTTTCTGATATGTTGCAATAAAAACACATACATGTGAAGACCTAATAATTTCTCATTATGATTGAAGCCATAAACAATAAAGTCTTCTTTTATAGAAATAGGCAGAGCATAAACAGTGACTATGGTGGGCTTTGCTTTTCAACCAAGTCAACCAACAAAGAAAGCCTGTGCTCATCAGAATGAGAAAGCATTTCGGCCCAGGTTCCTATTTAGTTCTTGACCTCAAATGTGACTGACAAGTGGAGTGGTGATTTGGGAATGCGAGCAGACACCTGTCCACTGAGGAATGGACTGGAGCCAACAGCTCATTACACTGAAAACTACTAAACAGCCATTGTAGAGCAACGACTTTTCATCACCTGGGTCAGATACAAACAAATAACCTAGAGGTGAAAGGCTGTCCATCAAATTCCAGTTCCCACTTCCCAAGTCCATTCAGTTCCATCTATTCAATTTTGAGGACTCTCTTCTATAGGTTTGTGCAAAAGAAGCCATGAGATTCAATAGAGTTCAGATGGTTATTATTTATGGGATGCACTGAAAGGTTATAGATTCGATCACAATTAAGTTCTCTACTAATGAATCCGCAGGCTTTAAATAATCTTCTCAAAGTGCACATCACTTTTCTATTCTCCTTACATACTCTTGAGAGAAGGCACACTGAGTGATTTCAATGGTAGATACTCTCAGCTGTGAAGTGGATTTGACATGTAGACGAGGCTGTTTTAAGCCTGAGATTGTGAAGTTCACACTGGTTTCAGTGTTCCTGATGTCTGAGCACGCATTCACAAATTAGCAGCCAAAGTGTTTAATTTTCATGCAAGTACTTATGTGTTTACTAAAGATTAGCATTTTAATTAGTCTATATTTTTCTCTGAGACAATTGGCACGAATGGTATTTGAGGATACCTGACTAAGAGGGTGCAGTGTGGAAGGAAAAAGAACACACAATTTTATTCACAAACAGTCATTTCCTTGACATGAGACAAGAGTGACATAAGTATGTTAGTTAACCAGTGAGCTTTTGTGTGGCCAGCTAGTCTGAGGCTTTGGGGCTTTAATTTTACTGTATTTATTGTGGGTTTTTCATAGGATTTTCTCCTTGATTATCATTCTTTATAGAATTTGGCAAAAGGCTTTTCTCTCAGATGGCATTACATTGTGCATCTGGGTCATGCTTGGAATGTTAAACCTTTCATCTCCTCCATTTTCAGTTTTATAGTGTAGCATTATGAAGTTGCTTTAATTTGGCTAATTTCTGGGAAACAGTGAGCCCCTTTATCTTCGTCTTGGGTCTCTACGTAACTGGGTGAGATCTTTACCATGAAGAATGCTTTTTATGCAACATGTGACTAAAAGTAAAGCTTATTTAAAATATGACAGAAGAATCCAAAAGGAATCAAAAGACTTCAGCTGGAGATGCTGATACCAAGCTCATTGCACAGAATTTAATTTCACAGATTGAAACACAGCAAGTTCAGGGGCTGTGCATGTTTATTTTGCTACCTGAGAAAATGACATCACACATGTTTTCCCCTTCTCTACTGTTACCAGGATGTTAATGTGAGAAATCAGCTAAAATTCTTCAACTTAATCATTATCTACAGGTATATCTTCTTTCCTTTTACTTCATTTTTTTCATTTTGTTCAATGCTTCCCACGTTCACACTCAAATTTCTGTTCTTGTATATTTGTGTATGATTTACACATTTTTTAAAATAAAGTATTTGAGAGACATTACTTTGTGCTTACAGATAATTTGTTTCAAGTGGCCTACTCTTCATTCACCAACAGTGATTAACAGAAAGAGTTTTAAATTCATGAAAAGAATTTACTTAAGTCATCAAACATGTTTGCTTGGCTTTCTTTCTCTCTGCAATGATTATTTTGAAAGAAAAGGGTGAAATGAGTGATGGTGTTTTTAAAATTACAATCACAAAGATGAGTGTAGAAGTAGCTGTGATGTAAATGTCATATGGACATATAAAATGTATAATGGAATCTGATCATCATCATTGACATGGTTATGACTAGCTGTCACATGTGTATATTTTATAGCATTGTATATAACCATGTGGTGTTATTATAACATGTAACATGACATCTGACAGACGTTAAATGGCTCTCTGAAGAAAGAGGGCAAGGAGGCAAGAGACATCAAATTTTTCATGAAAAATAAAGCAAAACAAATGAAAAGTCAAATGATTAAAAACAGAATACTCATTATGCCTTTTGATGGGATCACTCAGAAGATAAAGCCTGCAAGGCTTCAGCTCCTTGACAAAGGTTTCATTGGCTTTTTTTCACAATGTATTTTAATCACACTTTTAAAATGTTTTCCTTGAAATTTTTCCTATGATTTATTTTAGCCTTATTTTTCCCACTGCTAAATCCTCTAAGATCCTAACCACTCAATTCTCTCTCTCTCTCTCTCTCTCTCTCTCTCTCTCTCTCTCTCTCTCTCTCTCTCTCTCTCTCTCCCTCTCTCTCTCGCCTCTTTCTCAAGAAAAAGGAAGATAAGAAAAAAAACCACAAAATATACTAAAACAAAGATAAAAACAAACAAGGAAAAACCAATAAGACAAAAAACATCCAAAACAAAGCAAAATGAAGCAAACCTCTACAAAAACATTATTGAGTTTGTATTGTCTAACTACTCTGGTTTGTGTCTACCCTGAATTGGGATTGATATACCCAATGAGACCTCATTGAAGAAAACTGATTTTCTTTTGCCAGAAGTTGTTAACTGCAGATATCTTCTTAATTAGTGGAAGGAATCTGTGTCCACTACCACATCTCAATGCCGGTATCCTGTCTTTCTTGAACTTTTCCAGGTCTTATGCATGCTGACACAGGCTCTGTGAGATCATCAGTCCTGTTGTGTCTGGAAGACCCTATTATCCTGGAGTCATTCATAATCTCTGGCTCTTAAAATATTTCTATCTTATCTTGCACAAAGATCCCTGAGCATTACAAGATATGGGTTGATTAAGACATCCCATTTAGGACGGAATGCTCCAAAGTTTCTCATTCTCTACACATCTATGTTAAATCCCACCTACTACTGCAAGAAGCTTCCTGAAGTAGGGTGGATGAGGCTATTTTTTATGGGTCTAGACTTATGCATTAGGAATCATTTTAATGCCTTAGCAGTATAGTTGTAATAAGTTTTTCCCTAGGCACTGTGATCTATCTAGTTTCATGTTATTGGGCATGTTAGCAGCAGAGGTATAATTCCATATCATGAAGTAGGCCTTAATCCAAGAAAAAAGGAGGATGGATGTTAGTTACTCTCAACATTTGTGCCACTATTACATAAGTATATCTTGTAGACATGTCTCAAGGTTTGTAGTTGAGAGATGTTGATGGTTGTCTTTCTTCTCTAGTACCATGCAGAGAATTTTCCAGCACTGTGAACACTAGTCAGTGGAGGTGAAACTGCTAGTAAGACACCAGCTCAACTTCTCCATGTTCAATGACATAAGTAAGTGTTGTCTTCAAGAATAGGACCTTAACAGTAGGTTGTGGAAAGCACCCAATAGCTTTGACAATACTCCATAAAGATGAAGGTTTCTAGAGTCTCTTTCACCAATGAATCAACAAGATGTAACCCATTTCAGGCACTGAAGGCTTTACTTGAGGGCATAAAATGTCTAGTTGAGGCATCATCTCACATATAGTTTGGTGATTTCATTTAAATTATTTTCAAATATATGTATTGTGTGAACATGTATGTGAACATATACATACATGCATGTGTGTGTATGTATGAAGCTTCTAAAATAGTAAGTTCTAACAAATGTCCTTTAATGTTAGTTTTCCCTCCCCTTATTCCTTTTTTTCACCTTTTCTCCCACCCCCATGCCTATTTAGTTCTCTTATTGAGCTTTCCCTTTGTCTCCCTATAACACTATATTCTATTTTCCCTTCCTTGGCAAAGCATCTCCTTCCCCCTTGCTCCCTTCTTAGATAACTAGCTTCTGTGATTATGAAGATTGTAATACACTTTGAAAGTTTAAAAGCTAACATCCACATATAAGAGAAAACATGCAGTGTGCATCTTTTGAGGTAAGCATAATCTCACTAAAAATGTGGGGTTATTTTTAGTTCCATCAATTTACCTGAAAATTATCATTTTACTTTAATTAACATCTGAATAATATTTCATGGTATAAATGTACCATTTACATTGTCCATTCATCCACTGATAGACATGTAGGATGTTTCGAATTTCTGACTATTATTAATAGAGAAGCAATGAACATGAGTGAGCAAGTATCTCTATAGTAAAATGTAGAGACCTTTAGGGACATACCCAAGAATTATATACTTGGATCTCAAAGTGGATGGATTCTCAGTGTTCTGCAAAACTATCATGCTGGTTTCTATAATGACTGTACAGTTTTTCACTTCCACTAACAATAAGTGTTACCATTCTTCACACCTGCTATCATTTGTTTTATTAATCTTGGCCATTGTGACTGGAATAAGATTATGTTAATTTGCATTATCCTGCTGGCTAAGGATGTTAAATATTTCATTGTGTTTCTTGGTCATTTGTGTTTCATCTATTGAGAACTCCCTGTTTCATTCTGTACACCACTTTTTAATTGGGTTATTTATTTTCTTGATGTTCGGTTTAGATATTTATATATTTCAGATATTAACCCTCTATCACATATATAATTGGTAAGATCTTTTGCCATGCTGTAGGCTGCTTTATTGAAATGATGTTGATCTTTGCTATACAGAAGGTTTTCAGCTTCATGAGGTATCATTTATTAGTTGATAATCTTAAGACCTGTGCTCAAACTGTCTTCTATCAGATTCATAGCTTCATGCTGAAATCATCGAACCCATTTGCAGTTATGTTTTGTATAGGGTTTAGATACAGATCTATTCTAACACTTTCACAGGCAGCCATTCAGATTGACCACCAGCATTTGCTGAGGAAGCTGTCTTTTCTCCACTGTGTACTTTTGATTTCTTTGTTAAATAAAGTCCATATGTGTGTGGAATTATGTGGACTTACGTGTGGTCTTCAGTTTGATTTTATTGATCAATATGGGTATTTTTATGACAATGCCATGCTGGTTTTACTATTTTAACTTTGTAACACAATCACAATCTGGGGCAGTGATATTTCCAGCAGTTTTTTTTATTTGGGACTGTGTTTCCATGTAAATCTGGAATATTTTTTTTTTTTATTTCTGTGAATTGTGCTAGAATTTTGGTGGAGATTGTATTCAGTATATAAATTGCTTTGCTAGGGTGGTTAATTTCACTATATTAATCATACCAATCCAATTAGAATTGAAGATATTTACATCTTTTGATATCTTTTTTAATGTCTTTCTTCAAATTCTTGAAGTTTTTATTGTACAATGTTTTTCACTTGCTTGTTCAGAGTTATCCCATGATATTTTTGAGGCTATTGTAAAAGGTAAAAGGTCCCTTATTTCTTTCTCAGACTATTTCTTATTTTATAGGGGAAACATACCAATTTTTATGTGTTCATTTTGTATCTTGCTACTTAGTTGAAAGTGCTATTAGCTGTAAAAATTTCCTGATGGAGTCTTTAGTATATTTTGTACATGAAATCTTATCATCTCAAATGTGAGTACTTTGACCTCTTGCTTTCTTGTTTGAATCCCCTTGATCTACTTCAGCTGTCTTTTATTATACTTAAGAAATCAGGTATTACATTGAGTAGACATAGACAGTAGATATCCTGGTCTTATTTTAAATACCATCAGAAACGCATATGTAGCAGAGGATGGCCTAGTCGGTCATCAATGGGAGGAGAGGCCCTTGGTATTGGGAAGATCATATGCCCCACTACAGGGGAATGCCAGGGCCAGGAAGCAGGAGTGGGTGGGTTGGGGAGCAACCCACAGACATCAGAGACTAAATCAATCGTTGGTGAAGTCTTCTTAAGGCCAACCAACTCTATTTTTCCTACCCTTCCCCACTTTAAAAATATTTCAACACCCATATTCAGCTTGAAGATGTTATGAAGAGTCGTTGTCCCAGTTCCCCAGGCTTTGGGGCTGGGAGTGGTTATTATAGGTTGTCTTTCTATGGAATGTGGAAATGGTCTTAAGAGGAACAGGGAGGAATAGCTAGAATTGATTGCATATCCATAATCTCATTTCATGGAAATCTTTTAATTGTTACTAAGCTGAAGTCATAATTTCTTAAATGATACATAATTTATTTTGATCCAAAATCAATGGTTTCATTGGTATAAATTTCTTCTATTGATACAGAATTTTGTAAGTACAACAATTAGACCCAGTCCTTCTATAGCCATTATTTTAATCTGATCTGAGATGTTTAAGCCTGTGAGTTTAGGTCCAAATAGCAAATGTATGACTCTGAGTTTATTGTTAGGGTGTTTTCAAGATTTTAATTAAAAATAGCTGAAAGTAGTTAATGGACAACTGGCCAGATTACTTTACATAGAGAGTTGGTTTTCAGAAATGTCAGAATTCCACATAATGTGACATTTAATGTTATTTATTCAATTGTAGTTGAGACTAGTCTGCTCCTGACAGCTTTCCCTGTCTTGTATTAAAGAAAAAATTGAACATCTATGAGTTAGTTACTCCAGTTGTGGCGAAACAGCCACTAGTCAAGAATTGCCTCCTTTCAGCTACAAACATAATACTGTCCAAAGAAAGTACACAATTACAAGTTTCAGACAGCTTGGTTCTGCCAAGACATAATAGACTAGTCCTTAATATTCCTGTATCTTTAAGGTCTGTCAGATGATCCTGGCCAGAAGGCTGAAGACCAATGCAAAAAAGTTTTGAAGTACGGGACTGTCCAGGTGATCAGTGGTCTCTATAAATTGGCTAAGTTTTGGAAGCTGTGTTAGGCTTCCTATATATTTTCAGTTAATATCAGTTGCTCTTGGATTTCTGGCAGGGTTGAAGACTGGTAGTCTCAGAGCCAATCTAAGCTATGTAGAATTGAGAAAGATGATATAGATTTGAGAGGATGGTTTTAAGACGACTTACAATTTAAAGCTAGGACATGAGTAGAATGATAAGGCTTTTAATTTGGGATAGATGACAATGTTCTATCTTAATGACAAAATTGATGGACTGGGTGTTAGGTTTATTTATACCTTATAAATTACAAAATGTTAATAGTTGTGTTCTATATTGAGAGAAAGGTTTTGTTCTTTATTAGAACAGAAAGGGGTAGTGCTGTGGATGGTCATGGTACTGTTCTTGTGAAACAATCCTGTAATGAATAAAGGAGCCATTCACTGGGCAAGTAGTCCGGACTTCAGATTGGACAGAAGAAGCAGGAGAGAGTTACTTCCTTTTGGAGCTGGGACAGCAGAGGGGTAAGATGTAGCTGGTAGAGTTTCCTAGTATCATGGTGGATTCTTGCAGATCCACCACCAGAGAGATCAGATTTTAATAAGGCTTACAAGATTAGGTTTTGGTTGTTGCACCCAGAAATTGAGTTATCATTGTTTCTAGAAAAAAAAGGGGGGAGGGGGAAGGAAGGAAGGAAGGAAGGAAGGAAGGAAGGAAGGAAGGAAGGAAGGAAGGAAGGAGGGAGGGAGGGAGAGAGGGAGGGAGGGAGGGAGAAAGAGAGAGAGAGAGAAAGAAAGAAAGAAAGAAAGAAGAGAAGAGAAGAGAAGAGAAGAGAAGAGAAGAGAAGAGAAGAGAAGAGAAGAGAAGAGAAGAGAAAAGAATCCCATGCACCCCTATCAGATCACCACAGAATAAGACTGGTATTAAATACCAACAAAAACAACAGAAGGCACACATATACATGGAAACTGAACAATGCTCTACTCAATGATAACTTGGTCAAGGAAATAAGGAAAGAAATTAAAGGCTTTTTGGAATTTAATGAAAATGAGGACACATCATACCAAAACTTAGCAGACACAATGAAATCAGTGGTAAGAGGAAAATTCTTACCTCTAAGTGCCTCCAAAATGAAACTGCAGAGAGCTTACACTGTACTTATTGGACACAATGAAAGCAGTCCTAAGAGGAAAAATCACAGCTGAGTGCCTCCAAAAAGAAACTGAAGAGAGCTTACACTAGCAGCTTGACAGCACACCTGAAAACTCTAGAACAAAAAGAAGCAAATACACCTGAGAGGAGTAGATGGCAGGAAATAATCAAACAGAGGGCTGAATTCATCCAAATAGGAACAAAACAAAGTATAGAAAGAATCAACAAAACCAGGCGCTGGTTATTTGAGAAAATCAACAAAACAGATAAAGCTTTAGCCAGACTAACCAGAGGGTACAGAGACATTATCGAAATGAATAAAATCAGAATGAAAGGGTAGACATAACAACAAAATTTATATTAAAATAATGGTGCTGTTTGTTAAATATTAATAATTGAAAATATTAAAATTATGTTCTAGGCTATATGCACTTGTCAGTGAGTGCATATCAAGAGACTTCTTTTGTGATTGGGTTAACTCACTCAGGAGGATATCCTCCAGATACATCCATTTGCCTAAGAATTTCATAAATTCATTGTTTTTAATAGCTGAGTAGTACTCCATTGTGTAAATGTACCACATTTTCTGTACCCATTCCTCTGTTGAGGGACATCTGGGTTCTTTCCAGCTTCTGGCTATTATAAATAGGGCTGCTATGAACATAGTGGAGCATGTGTCCTTATTACCAGTTGGAACATCTTCTGGGTATATGCCCAGGAGAGGTATTACTGGATCTGCCAGTAGTACTATGTCCACTTTTCTAAGGAACTACCAGACTGATTTCCAGAGTGATTGTACAAGGAGTGTTCCTCTTTCTCCACATCCTCGCCAGCATCTGCTGTCACCTGAACTTTTGATCCTAGCCATTCTGACTGGTGTGAGGTGGAATCTCAGGGTTGTTTTGAGTTGCATTTCCCTGATGATTAAGAATGTTGAACATTTTTTCAGGTGCTTCTCTGCCATTCGGTAATCCTCAGGTGAGAATTCTTTGTTCAGTTCTGAGCCCCATTTTTTAATGGGGTTATTTGATTTTCTGGAGTCCACCTTCTTGAGTTCTTTATATATATTGGATATTAGTCCCTTATCTGATTTAGGATAGGTAAAGATCCTTTCCCAATCTGTTGGTGGTTTTTTTGTCTTATTGATGGTGTCTTTTGCCTTGCAGAAGCTTTGCAGTTTCATGAGGTCCCACTTGTCAATTCTCGATCTTACAGCACAAGCCATTGCTGTTCTATTCTAGAATTTTTCCCCTGTGCCCATATCTTCAAGGCTTTTCCCCACTTTCTCCTCTATAAGTTTCAGTGTCTCTGGTTTTATGTGAAGTTCCTTGATCCACTTAGACTTGACCTTAGTACAAGGAGATAGGAATGGATCAATTCACATTCTTCTACATGATAACAACCAGTTGTGCCAGCACCATTTGTTGAAATTGCTGTCTTTCTTCCACTGGATGTTTTTAGCTCCCTTGTCGAAGATCAAGTAACCATAGGTGTGTGGGTTCATTTCTGGGTCTTCAATTCTATTCCATTGCACTACTTGTCTGTCACTATACCAGTACCACGCAGTTTTTATCACAATTGCTCTGTAGTAAAGCTTTAGGTCCGGCCTGGTGATTCCACCAGAGGTTCTTTTATCCTTGAGAAGAGTTTTTGCTATCCTATGTTTTTTGTTATTCCAGATGAATTTGCAGATTGCCCTTTCTAATTCGTTGAAGAATTGAGTTGGAATTTTGATGGGGATTGCATTGAATCTGTAGATTGCTTTTGGCAGGATAGCCATTTTTACAATGTTGATCCTGCCAATCCATGAGCATGGGAGATCTTTCCATCTTCTGAGATCTTCTATAATTTCTTTCTTCAGAGACTTGAAGTTTTTATTATACAGATCTTTCACTTCCTTAGTTAGAGTCACGCCAAGATATTTTATATTATTTGTGACTATTGAGAAGGATGTTGTTTCCCTAATTTCTTTCTCAGCCTGTTTATTCTTTGTGTAGAGAAAGGCCATTGATTTGTTTGAGTTAATTTTATATCCAGCTACTTTTCCGAAGCTGTTTATCAGGTTTAGGAGTTCTCTGGTGGAATTTTTAGGGTCACTTATATATACTATCATATCATCTGCAAAAAGTGATATTTTGACTTCATCTTTTCCAATTTGTATCCCTTTGATCTCCTTTTGTTGTCGAATTGCTCTGGCTAGGACTTCAAGTACAATGTTGAATAGGTATGGAGAAAGTGGACAGCCTTGTCTAGTCCCTGATTTTAGAGGGATTGCTTCAAGCTTCTCACCATTTACTTTGATGTTGGCTACTGGTTTGCTGTAGATTGCTTTTATCATGTTTAGGTATGGGCCTTGAATTCCTGATCTTTCCAAGGCTTTTATCATGAATGGGTGTTGGATCTTGTCAAATGCTTTTTCCGCATCTAACGAGATGACCCTGTGGTTTTTGTCTTTGAGTTTGTTTATATACTGGATTACGTTGATGGATTTCCATATATTGAACCATCCCTGCATCCCTGGGATGAAACCTACTTGGTCAGGATGGATGATTGTTTTGATGTGTTCTTGGATTCGGTTAGCAAGAACTTTATTGAGGATTTTTGCATCAATATTCATAAGGGATATTGGTCTGAAGTTTTCTATCTTTGTTGGGTCTTTTTGTGGTTTAGGTATCAGAGTAATTGTGGCTTCATAGAATGAGTTGGGTAGAGTATCTTCTGTTTCTATTTTGTGGAATAGTTTGTGAAGAACTGGGATTAGATCTTCTTTGAAGTTCTGATAGAACTCTGCACTAAACCCATCTGGTCCTGGGCTTTTTTTGGTTGGGAAACTATTAATGACTGCTTCTATTTCTTTGGGGGATATAGGGCTGTTTAGATCATTAACCTGATCTTGATTTAACTTTGGTACCTGGTATCTGTCTAGAAACTTCTCCATTTCATCCAGGTTCTCCAATTTTGTTGAGTATAGCCTTTTGTAGAAGGATCTGATGGTGTTTTGGATGTCTTCAGGATCTGTTGTTATGTCTCCTTTTTCATTTCTGATTTTGTTAATTAGAATGCTTTCCCTGTGCCCTCTAGTGAGTCTGGCTAAGGGTTTATCTATCTTGTTGATTTTCTCAAAGAACCAGCTCCTTGATTGGTTGATTCTTTGAATAGTTCTTCTTGTTTCCACTTGGTTGATTTCACCCCTGAGTTTGATTATTTCCTGCCGTCTACTCCTCTTGGGTGAATTTTCTTCCTTTTATTCAATTCCATCACCTGTTTGGTTGTGTTTTCCTGCAATTCTTTAAGGGATTTTTGTGCTTCCTCTTTAATGTCTTCTACTTGTTTAGCAGTGTTCTCCTGTATTTCTTTAAGTGAGTTATTAAAGTCCTTCTTGATGTCCTCTACCATCATCATGAGATATGCTTTTAAATCCAGGTCTAGCTTTTCGGGTGTGTTGGGGTGCCCTGGACTGGGCGAAGTTGGAGTGCTGGGTTCTGATGATGGTGAGTGGTCTTGGTTTCTGTTAGTAAGATTCTTACGTTTACTTTTCGCCATCTGGTAATCTCTGGAGTTGTTATAATTGTCTCTGTTTAGAGATTGTTCTTCTGGTGATTCTGATTAACGTCTATCAGCAGACCTGGGAGACAGGCTCTCTCCTCTGAGTTTCACTGGTTAGAGCACTCTCTGCTGACAAGCTCTCCTCTTACAGGGAAGATGCACAGATATCTGGTGTTTGGACCTCCTCCTGGCCGAAGAAGAAGGCCCAAAACAGGACCTTTCCCAGATGCTGTGTTGCTTTAGCAGGTCACAGAAGCTGTCAGCTTCTGTGGTGCACACTCTCACCTGTGCAGACTAAGTTCAGTGGAGTCCCGGAACTAAGATGGTGCTCCCTGCTCCTGAGGCAGAGGGCTCCCGTGCAGGGTGGACCACTGTCCTCCGGCTGGGAGGGTGCTGGATGTCTGCGGCCCCAAAAGGGTGCTGCCTCAGCAGCTCTGTGGCTCCCGCCTGTCCCAGAAGCTGTCTGCCTCTGTGGTGCACACCCTCACCTCTTATTTTGAAATTTTTAAAATATACTTACTAATAAAATAATTTATCTCCTAGAAACACTGATAATCTTTTTTAAATAAACTATGTACACAGATATATAATGCATTTTAAATACTCTCTCACTATGTCAGGTGGTATCATATAATGGCTTTTGAATATATTTCCTTTTCATTTTTTTAGGGTATTTTCTTTTCAAATATTTTTTTTTTTTACAATTCAAATGCTACCCCCAAAGTCCCTTATACCCTCCTCACACCCTGCTCTCCAACCCACCCACTCCTGCTTCCTGTCCCTGGTATTCCCCTGTATTGGGGCAAGACCTAGGGCCTATCCTCCCAATGATGTCCAATTAGATCATCTTCTGCTACATATGCAGATAGAGACATGAGCTCAGGAGGTACTGGTTAGCTCATATTGAATATATTTCTTAATAATTCATTTTTAATATTTTATGCTCTTTTACTATGCTTAACCCGTAAAGAATATTTTGTATGTTTTGAAACAATTTAGTATTCAACATTAGATATAGGATCCTCATTTATGGATAATATTAAATATTCATTAATGATATTTTAAAGTATGAAAAGATATGAAGATAAAAGTTGAATAATTTTTATGTATTATTAGATTCTCAAAATACTCAACATTATTAATATCTTGATGTATCAAATGCATTTAAATAATAAAAAATTAAGAAAATAATTTAAAAGGAAATATATATACAAATAGTTTTAAAATTATTAGGTATTATAATTATGATTAAAATAAATAAGAAACACATTGCCCATCTATAAAATATACTTTGATACAGATACATGGAGGATATAACATGTCATTGAACTGTTTCCATGAATGATTTTTTTCTGTGTTAAATGTTATAAAAGGTATTTCATACAGAAAATACCAGAATATAATGCTCCTTAAAATTGTTAAATGAGTCCTACTAATTACAATGGGGATATGAGAGTAGAAGAGAGTGAAAATGAAACTTTTCACATTTCCAAAGCCTTCATTAAACCTCAGAAGAGGGAGTAAAAGATGTCCTATTTCCTCCAGAGATATATTAATTCTCCTGTCACATATTTTAGAAAATTCTACCTTTTAGCTCATTTCATATAGTTCTTGCTCATTTTTACTTCTCAATTTGGTATTTTTTTAAAGAAATTTAATGGATGGGGTACTTCCCTGGAAGGCCCTTTGCAAACAGTCTGTATTGCTTCCACCATAATTGTTTATGCATCTCAGGAACATTGCTTCTTTTCTTTCCAAAACATTAAAGAAGCTCTAAAAAGACTAGTCCTTACCTTGCTTGCATCTAGTATCCTAGATGCTAGGATGTATTGCTATAAAATAAAAGCAAAATTATTTATCATGCTTCATCACCTCAAGGAATTCACAGTCCAATTATCATATGAAAAAGGAGAGCCAGATACAGGGACAGGGACAGAGACAGAGATAGAGATAGAGACAGAGATGGAGACAGAGAGGTGGAGAGATACCGAGACAGAGAGAAACAAGACAGAGAGAGAGAGGGTTGGAAAGGGAGGGAAAAGCTAATGGCCATTAAACAGTATAGTTTTAAAGGGTCCACTGTCTGCGACTGAAAAACAAAGATGAAGACTTCTAAACAAAGTAAAGAGTAAAGAGATCATAGAATAGCATGACTCACTGAGTACATTTGGACTTTACTCTCCTCATAAAAGAACCCTATAAATGTTTAAATGTCAGCATAAATGTTTAAAATTGATTTGCACAGAAAGCTTATTTTCAGGAAAAAAAATGAAAGCATGTTAGAATTATATTCTTTGTACAACATATTTCGCAAAGCATGAACATTATGGTGGAATGTTAATAATTATTTAACAAAGAAAAAATACAAAAGATTTTCATGGATAGCTATATATCCTGTTGTTGACCCTGCAAAGGGATTCAGGATTTCATTAGATTACTGAATACTACAAGAAAGAAACTTGACTGGAAAGCTAAGTTTTCTGAGCTTCTTTTCTTCAAGGGTTCTTCTGAAAGACCCACAACGTGAGGACTCCCTCACGTTCTGACTCAGGAGAGGCGACACCCCAAAATCACCCACAAGAAACGGTCTTGCTGCAACTGCAAGAGGATTTTTATTCGAGAGCGTTCTCGGGCCCATGGTCATACACCACGCAGGGGTAGAGGACCATGGCGCACCGAGTAGCTGTATAAGGGGGTATTTAAAGGAAGAAACCACAACTCAAGGAAGTGGGGAGGGCGTTGTTGGAAAAATACCAAAAATACCAGTTAAGAGTCACAAGGAAGTATAAAGTCACAAGTGTCAGGTTATCTCTCAAGACAGTTTCTAAGAGCCCCTAACAATCTAAGAGCCCCTAAAGATAGCACATTTGCATTGCAGGTTCCAGTAATGGTCAGGGTGCCATTCTTTGAATTGAACCCAGGAAGCGGGTAGGTGGAGGAATGTCGTTATCTGTTTTATGACCAGTACCTGGAGCACTAAGCCACAAAGGCTACACTCCCCAGCCTGGGCCCAAAAGCCTCGAATTTTGTTTTTACTTTGCTATACTTTTTTAATACTTCTTCACTTCCTTCTTGTGTCATTCTACAATCTCATTGAACGCTATGTGAAGATATTGAAATAAACATATAGAAGTGGCATGTCGATCTGTGACATATTTCTTTCTTAACCAACACTTTCATGTATGTTGTTGGGTTCACTGGACTATGGTGTTTCCCATCATGCCTACAAAAATAGTAAAATTGTAAAGGTCCATGATTCACCAAAGAATGATACTCTGGACTCAAATAGTATGCAGATGCAAAGAGTGTTTTATTCTGCAGAAGTTCAGCATCCTGGGGGCTACAGTCTACAAAGATGGAGAGACCCTGAAGTTAGCTTGCAGGCCTAATTTAAAACACATTATGGAAATTATGGGGAGGAATAGGTGACCTCTATCTTAATCTTAGCTCTAAATCTAGGGACATTCCAATTGCTGGGGCCTGGGAGGCTGGAAACTGTTGCTAGGGAAGTCTGGAAACTGCTGCTGACCCATTGTCCTTACCTCAGGCCAGGTAGCAGGGGAGGTTCTGAGGACTAGACTTGCCTGGACTTGCTCAGTTCTTGGAAACAGAGATTTAGGCCTAGTCTCCTGAACTGCCATAGAGTTAGCCTAGCCTTCTCATGATCATCTCAGAAATTATACCCAGCAGAAATTTCATGATCATTTTCTCATATATTTAAAATTTAGGGTATTTTTTTTTAACAAAATCTCAATCATTTGATTTTACCAATGAAGACTGGAGAGCCAGATGCTTGGGTGAAAACCTGCTAGCTCAAAGAGGCAAAGAAAGTCCCCAACTGACCTTCCTCCTCAGATGACTCAGATGACAAGGACTCTCCTCTCCCAGGCAATCACAGTCTCCCAAACAACTTCCTTCAAACTGAATGTCTCTCTGTCCTACTTGCTGTGAATCTTTCTGGCTTCCTGACTCCCTCTTATGCTCTATGAGTTTTTTCTAAATAACTCTATGTTCACTTCCTGTCTATTTGTTGATTGCTCCTCCTCTTGACCTATGGTTGATTTTATATAATCCTGTCTACAATATTTAAGCAGAAAGCTCTTTGATTAAAGTTATGTGCAAAGGCTGAGCCACACCATACTAAAAACATATTTCTCCAGGTAATAACACAATCTCAGGCTCCACTATGTGATCAAATATCCTGCAACAAAAGTTTGGATTTCCCACTATTTAACAAAAAAAAAAAAAAAAAAAGGAGAGGGAGACAGAAAAGTCATTTTTCACTTTTCAGAAAGGAAGCAGGACACAAGTCCAAGATTTCATTTTTCCTCAAGTGTTGAATTAAGAGATATCCTAAATGACTTCCTGTGAGCTTCAGAGCAATCCAAAAGTAACCCAGGTGGAACGTAAATAGCCTGTAACCATCATCCCATGATGATGTTTAATACACATTTCCTTTAATAGACATAACCTTTGCAATTAAAAAAGCATGTTAAATTGGTTTCATGGAAAGAAAAAAAGTTATGATGGGTAAAATATACACAAAGAGCTTTCAATCATACAAAACAATTAACCAATTCTACAAACTAAATATGGTCCACAGTTAAATGTTTGCCATTATTTTTACTTTGGTAAGAAAACTTTTTATTTTTCTGTAATGAACCAAATCATTGAACATTTTTGGTTTCTCTTCACTTCATCCTGGAAGAAATATATTTAGTCCACTGCAGTCTTTAAGAAATGATTACACCATTATTCATAAATCAATTTGGAGGCTGAATTCACACTGGTACAAAAACTCAAGGCCATTCTTTCATCTGATTAGACAATTAAAAATAGCTTGTTAAGCACAGGTTTTTACAGTACAGATACCATTTAGTTTCTCAGAGATACACTGTTTTTCAGAAGATGCCATTAAATAACTAAAAATATCAGGGCAATAGATATCTCAAAAGCTGAAAGCATTACGAAGACCTCAGAGAGCCAAGATAAAACTGAAAAGGTACAACACTCAAGGGCAGCCCAGAACAATTAACCAGATGAGCATGTTTCTCATCAAACACTCAGCCCATAGCCAGTATGATAAACTCATGTTTAGACAAATTGAGATAACAGCAATCTTGGATATTTATATATTAAGTGTCTCAAAGGTGAAAAGGTTGGGCTGCCACTTTTGGGTGCTATAAAATAACATTACAGTCTACCGTTCCTGTGAAAGAAAGAAATGTAAGCTCCCAGGTGACAATTTTTTTTTAAGTCATTCTTGGGAGAAGAAATGAAATTTTGATTCTGGCCCATAAATCCAAAGTGGTTTTTCAAGGTTTGAAAATCTTACTCTTTTTGAATTGTAACTATGCCCTGCTTTGGCATTGGAAGACATTTGTGACTGCTATCAAGGTAAGATAGAAATTGATGGATTGGAAGCCCATGTTTCTTTAGCTTGTGTCATTCAAAGTTTTCTCATGAGAAGTAGGATTTATCATGTGTTCATTAGTTCTAAAACTATGGGACCATACCTTTTATGATAATGAATCCCTTGATTCCCTTCTGAAATATTTGAAGTGCAAAAGCCCTATTCAGGCTGGTTTGCCCTCACAGTCTGCTTTAAAAAAGCACCATTGCTTCAGTGTTTGGCTTTTTCCATATTTGCTAGGGACACAAATAAAGTGGTAATAAAGAATGCCCAAAGTGTCAGTCTCTGAAAAACTCTCAAAATATATTATGTTCATGAAATACTGTGCAAGGAGAAAGGGACTGTGGTACGAGTGAGTCATCATATTTAAGAAACCATTTGTTTTATAAGGTCAAAGCAAAGCTATACATATTTTCTTTAAATAATCATCTGCCCAACAGGTACAACTTCAAAGAGAAAGAATTCCCTAATGATTGGTTAGAAAAAAAGAAAGACATGAAAAGACTAGAAGCTGAGAGTAGAAGCATGTAGGAAGTAGCCACATGTTGTGGGGGTGTCTGGACCAGACCAGCAGGATGGCTCACACACTAGGGTTTGATGGTAATGACATGTTCTTGCTGAACATTTAAAGATTTGGAATTTGTGAATCATGAAAGAACTATAGTTTGGTGAAACCATTATAGGTAGATATGTGTTGTAACACTTTAAAGTGTCATAGAAAAAAAAAAGTAACCAAAAGCTAATTTTCTAGTTAATAAGACCCTAAAAGCTTAGTATACAGTTTTTAAAAGCAAAACACAAAAGGAGTTAAAGACTGATTAAAATACATAGGTCAAATTAAATGGTTCAGTCTGCTCCCAGAGCTGATCCTGTGCTACAGCTCTCCATTCCCAAGTACTGATGGGACAGAGCTGGTCTTCCAGGGTGCTGACACACCTATAAGCATAGATAAAACCACCACTTCTGCTCCAAGAGACCCTCCTAGAGCTCTCAGGACACAGAAACAGAGGAGCAGCCTTGGACAGGGTCCTTCTGGTTTCCATCTGCTCCTGTCCTGAAGCTGACCCAGAGCCACAGATCTCCGTACCCAAATACCACTGGGAGAGAGCTGGTCTCTCAGGAGTGCTGACACACCTGTCAACACAGGTAAGACCACCACTTCAGCTCAAATTCCTGCCCATGGAGGGGAATGCCCAAAGCCGCCAGGACAACTGAGAAGAGAATCCTTCTGGTTTCTGTCTGCAACCTGGAGCTGACCCTGTGCCACAGCTCTCCATATCCAAATTCCTCCTTGAGATAACTGGTCTCATAGGAGTACTGACACACAGGATTGCAGGAGGGACAAGCCACAGTCGGAGACAGCAAGGTGAGCTAACACCACAGATAACCATATGATGAAAGGCAAGGGAAAGAACATAAGCAACAGAAAACAGGGCATCATCAGAAGACAGTTTTCTCACCACAGCAAGCCCTGGATAGCCAAAAACACCAGAAAATCAAAACTTTGATTTTAAAATCACATCTCATGATGATGTTACAGGACTTTAAGGAAGACATAAATAACTCCCTTAAAGAAATACAGGAGAACACAGGTAAACAGGTAGGAGCCCTTAAACAGGAAACACAAAAATCGCTTAAAGAATTACAGGAAGACACAAAGAGGCAAAGGATATTAAAAAGACCATGCAAGACCTAAAAATGGATATAGAAGCAATAAGAAAAATCACAAAGGGAAACAACTCTGCAGATAGAAAAACTAGGAAAGAGATCAGGAGACATAGATGCAATCTTCACTAACTAAACACAAGAGATAGAAAAGAGAATCTCGGTTGCAGAAGATACCATAGAAAACATTGGCAAAACAGTCAAAGAAAGTGCAAAATTCAAAAAGGTCCCAACCCCCAGGAAATCCAAGGCACAATGAGAAGACCAAATCTAAGGATAATAAGTATAGAGGAGAGTGAAGATTCCCAACTTAAAGGGCCAGTAAATATCTTCAAAAAATTATAGAGGAAAACTTCCCCATCCCCCAAAAAAGAGATGCCCATGAGCATACAAGAAGCCTACAGAACTCCAAATATATTGGACCAGAAAAGAAATTCCTCCCATGACATAATAGTCAAAACAAAAACACCAAATGCACAAAACAAAGAAAGAATATTAAAAGCAGTAAGGGAAAAATGTCAAGTAATATTTAAAGGCAGACCTACCTGAATTACACAAGATTTCTCACCAGAGACTATGAAAGCTAGAAAATCCTGGACAGATGTCATACAGACACTAAGAGAACACAAATGCCAGCCCAGGCTACTATACCCAGCTAAACTCTCAATTATGATAGACAGAGAAACCAAGATATTCCATGACAAAACCAAAGTTAGATAATACCTTTCCACAAATTCAACCTTACAAAGGATAATAGATGGAAAACTCCATCACAAAAAGGGAAACTACACCCTAGAAAAAGCAAGAAAGTAATAACCTTTCAACAAACCCAAAACAAGATAGCCACACAAACATAATTCCATCTCTAACAACAAAAATAGCAGGAAGGAACAATGACTGTTCCTTAATATCTCTTAACATCAATGGACACAATACCCCAAAAAAGACATACACTAACAGACTGGATACCTGAACAGGATCAAGCATTTTGCTGCATACAGGAAATGCAACTCAGTATTAAAGACAGACACTACCTCAGAATAAAAGTCTGGAAAACAATTTTCTTACCAAATGGTCCCAAGAAACAAACTGGAGTAGCCATTCTAATATTGAATAGAAAACAACTTTCAACCAAAAGTTATCAAAAAAGATAAGGAAGGAAACTTCATACTCGTCAAAGGAAAAATCTACCAAGAAAAACTCTCAATTCTATACATCTATGCTCCAAATGCAAGGGCGCCCACATTCATAGAAGTAACTTTACTAAAGCTCAAAACACCCAATACACCCCACACAAAAATAGTGGGAGACTTCAACACCCTACTCTCAGCAAAGGACAGATCATGGAAAGAGAAACTAAACAGAGACGCAGTGAAACTAACAGAAGTTATGGATCAAAAGGATTTAACAGATATCTGTAGAACATTTCATCCTAAAGCAAAAGAATATAACCTCTTCTCAGCACCTCATGGTACCTTTTCCAAAACTGACCATAAAATCAATCACAAAAAGGTTGAACAGATACAAGAAGATCAAAATAATCCCATGCATCCTATCAGATCACCACAGACTAAGGCTAGTCTTCAATAACAACAAAAACAATAGAGAGTCCACATACACATGGAATCTGAACAATGCCTCACTCAATGATCAAGGAAGAAAAAAAGAAATAATCAAGAAAGAAATTAAAGACTTTTTAGAATTTAATGAAAATGAAGGAACAATATACCCAAACTTATGGGACACAATGAAAGCATTCCTAAGAGGAAAACTCATAGCTCTGAGTGTCTCCAAAAAGAAACTAGAGTAAGCATGTACTTCAGCTTAACAGCACACCTGAAAGCTCTAGAACAAAAAGAAGCAAATTCACCCAAGAGGAGTAGATAGCAGGAAATAATCAAACCCAGGGCTGAAATCAAACAAGTACAAACAAAAAGAACTTACAAAGAATTAACAAAATCAGGAACTGGTTATTTAAGAAAATCAACAAGATAGATAAACCCTTAGCTAGACTAAGCAGAGGGCACAGAGGCAGTATCCAGATTAATAAAATCAGAATGAAAAGGGAGATATAACAACAGAAACTGAGGAAATTTAAAAAAAATCATCAAATCGTACTGCAAAAAAACTATACTCAACAAAACTGGAAAATTTGAATGAAATGCACAATTTTCTAGGGAGATTCCAGGTACCAAAATTAAATCAGGATCAGATAAACCACTTAAATAGTCTCATAACTCCTAAAAATATAGAATCAGTTATTAAAAGTCTACCAAAACAAAACAAAACAAAAAAAATTTAAAAAACCAAGACCAGATGGGTTGAGATTTCTATCAGACCTTCAAAGAAGACCTAATACTCTTCAAACTATTCCACAAAATAGAAACAGAAGGAACACTACCCAATTTGTTCTATGAAGCCACAGTTATGCTGATACCAAAACCACACAAAGATCCACCAAAGGAAGAGAACTTCAGACCAATTTCCCTTATGAATATCAATGCAAAAATACTCAATAAAATTCTCCCCAACTGAATCAAAGAACACATCAAAATGATCATTCACCATGATCAAGTAGGCCTCATCCCAAGGATGCAGGGATAGTTCAACATATGGAAATCAATCAACATAATCCACTAAATAAACAAACTTAAAGGAAAAAACTGCATGAACATTTCATAAGATACTGAAAAAGCATTTGAAAAAATCCAATACCCCTTCATCGTAAAAGTCTTGGAAAGATCAGGAATTCAAGGGCCATACCTAAACATAATAAAAGTAATAAACAGCAAACCAGTAGCCAACATCAAAGCAATACCACTAAAATCAGGGACTAGACAAGGCTGTCCTCTCTCTCTCCCTATCTATTCAATATAGTACTTGAAGTTGTAACTAGAGCAATTAGTCAGCAAAAGTAGGTGAAGGGATACCAATTGGAAAGGAAGAAGTCAAAATATCACTATTTGCAGATGCTAGGATAGTATACTTAAGTGATCCCAAAAATTCCTCCACAGCTGATAAACAACTTCAGCAAAGTGGCTGGATATAAAATTAACTGAAACAAATTGGTAACCTTCCTATACCGAAGGATAAACTGGGTAAGAAAGGAACTAGGGAAATGACACACTTCACATTAGTCACAAATAATGTAAAATACCTTGGTGTGACTCTAACCAAACAAGTGAAAGATCTGTATGACAAGAACTTCAAGTCTCTGAAGAAAGAAATCAAAGAAGATCTCAGAAGATGGAAAGATCTCCCATGCTCATGGTTTGGCAGGATTAATATAGTAAAAATGGCCATCTTGCCGAAAGCAATCTACAAATTCAATGCAATCCTCATCAAAATTCCAATTCAATTCTTCATAGAGTTAGAGCAAGTCTCAAATTTATTTGGAATAACAACAAAAAAAAAAAAAAACCATAATAGCGAACACTATTCTCAACAATAAAAGAACTTCTGTGGTAATCAAAATCCCTGACCTCAAGCAGTATACTACAGAACAATAGTCATAAAAACTGCATAGTACTGGTACAGGGACAGGATGGTAGATCAAATTGAAGATCCATAAATCAACCCACATACCTACGGTCACTTGATCTCTGACAACGGAGCTAAAACTATCCAGTAGAAAAAAAAGAGAGCATTTTCAACAAATGGTGCCGGTTCAACTGGAGGTCAACATATAGAATAATGCAAATTGATCCATTTTTATCTCCCAGTACAAAGCTCAAGTCCATGTGGATCCAGCACCTCCACATAAAATCAGAGACACTGAATCTAATAGAAGATAAAGTAGGGAAAAGCTTTGAACACATGAGCACAGGGGAAATTTTCCTGAACCGAATACCAATAGTTTATGCTTTAAGATCAAGAATAGACAAGTGGAAACTCATAAAATTGCAAAGCTTCTGTAAGGAAAAGGGACACTGTCAATAGAATAAAACAGCAATCAACAGATTGGGAAAATATCTTTACCAACCCTACATCCAATAGAGAGCTGATATCCAATATATACAGAGAACTAAAGAAGGTAGACTCCACAGAACCAAATACCCCTATTTAAAAATGGGGAACAGAGCTAAACAAAGAATTCTCAACTGAGGGAACTCCAATGGCTGAGAAGCACCTAAAGAAATGTTCAACAACCTTAGTCATCAGGGAAAAGCAAATCAAAAAACTCTGAAATTCCACCTCACACCAGTCAGAATGGCTAAGATCAAAACTCAGGTAACAACAGATGCTGTCGAGAATGTGGAGAAAGTGGAACACTCCTCCATTGCTGGTGGGATTGCCAGCTAGTACAACCATTCTGGAAATCAGTCTTCCAGTACCTCAGAAAATTGGACATAGTTCTTCCTGAGGACCCAGCTATACCACTCCTGGGCATATACCCAGAAGATGTTCCAACTGGTAAGAAGGACACATGATCCACTATGTTTATAGCAGCCATATTTATAATAGCCAGAAGCTGGAAACAACCTAGTTGTTCTTCAACAAAGGAATGGATACAGAAAATGTGGTACATTTACACAATGGAATACTATTCAGCTATCAAAACCAATGACTTCATGAAATTCTCAGGCCAATGGATTGAATTTGAATATATCACCCTGAGTGGATATCTTAGGGTTTCTATTCCTGCACAAAGCATCATGACCAAGAAGCAAGTTGGAAAGGAAAGGGTTTATTCATCTTACACTCTCCACACTGCTGTTCATCACCAAAGGAAGTCAGGAGTGGAACTCAAGCAGGTCAGGAAGCAGGAGCAAATGCAGAGGCCGTGGAAGGATGTTACTTACTGGCTTGCTGTCCCTAGCTTGCTCAATTTGTTTTCTTATAAAACCCAAGACTACCAGGCCAGGATGGCACCACCCACAATGGGCCCTCCTTTCTTGATCACTAACTTAGAAAATACCCTACAGCTGGATGTCATGAAGGCATTTCCTCAACTGAAACTCCTTTCTCTGTGATAACTCCAGCCTGTGTCAAGTTAACACACAAAACTAGCCAGTACAGTGAGGTAACCCAGTCACAAAAGAACACACATGGTATGTACTCACTGATAAGTGGATATTAGCCCAAAAGTTCAGAATACCCAAGATTCAATTCATCTAGGATATGAAGCTTAAGAAGAAAGAAGACCAAAATGTATATGCTTCAGATTTCATATCTCTAGCTGCATATGTAGCAGAAGATGGCCTAGTTAGCCATCACTGGGAAGAGAGGCCCCTTGGTATTACAAACTTTATATGCCCCAGTACAGGGGAATGCCAGAGCCACAAAGTGGGAGTGGGTGGGTAGGGGAGCATGGCGGGGGGGGGGGGGAGCATGGGAGGAATATAGGGAACTTTCGAGATAGCATTTGAAATGTATATAAAGAAAATATTTAATTTTTAAAAAGGGGAGTTAAACAAATTACTCACAGGAGGACATACTGTGGAGCAGAGACTGAAGGAAAGGCCATCCAGAGACTGCCCTTCTTGGGAATCCATCCCATATACAGCCACCAAACCTAGATGCTATTGTGGATGCCAGGAAGTGCTTGCTGATGGAAGTCTGATATTGCTATGCCTGTGAGGCTCTGACAAAACCTGACAAATAACCGAGGCAGATGCTCACAGCCACCCATTGGACTGAGCATGGGGGTCTCTAATGGAGGAGTTGGAGAAGGGACTGAAGGAGCTGAGGAGGTTTGCAGCCCAATGGAGGGAGAAACGGTGTCAATAGGCCAGACCCCCCCCCCCCACGACCGGAACTCCCTGAGACTGGATCACCAACCAAAGAAAAAGAGACAGAGGATGGCCTTTTTGGACATCAGTGGTAGGAGTGGCCCTTGGTCCTGAGAGGGTTCGATGTCCCAGTGTAGGAGAATGCCGGGGCGGGGGGGGGGGGGTGTCGGGGAGTGTAGGAGTGGAAGAATGTGGTTAAGTGGGAGAGGACAGTGGGAAGAGGATGGGACAGGGAGTTTCCGGAGGGGAGACTCGGAAAAAGGATAACATTTGAAACATAAAGAAAGAAAATATGCAATAAAAAGTTTACATGGTTCATTAGAATGACCCTTAACCTCAGTAGTCATTTTCATCACTGGGGAATCTTCCTACTTGATGTGTTAGAATAGCAGCTCATGTCTGAACACAGCACACCAGGCCAAAGCAGTTCCATATGTTAAAAGGTTTATTGGGAGAGAGAAGGGCAAGAAAGGTGGTGGCAGAAAGAGAAGGGGGAAAGAGAGAGAGAGGGAGAGGGAGAGGGAGAGGGAGAGGGAGAGGGAGAGAGAGAGAGGGGGGCATTCCTCATATATATGAATAGTGACATGGTCACAGGTCAAGGTGGGAGGTAAGCCCAATGGATTCTGGAAATATGGTGGCTGTTGACTTGGCAAAAGGTGTGTAGGTTTCGCCTATGTGATGTCACAGGGTTTGGGGGTACTGATGCCAACATACCTCCCTTCTTGTTATTATAAAGAGAAGGAAAAAAGGGAAGGGAAAACCGATGGTGAAAAGTGAATGAGGGTGCCATGTCTCTTAAGCTGCTTTCTACGCTCTAGGGGCATCGTCAGTTTTGGGGTGTACCTGACTTTCACCATCGAGATCTACTAGATAAACATTTGCATCAGGTTCCTCTGTGGACAGTGGCTTTTCTGTGGGTAGTGGCTGGTAATCCTGTAACAGGAGATGATTAATAGTTTAGTTAGAAATTTTCTTTGTATTTGTCATTGAAGGAATGTAGAAACAAGATTAATGAGGTAGAGAGCAAATAATAATGACAGGAATATGACTAGGAAAGGTGTTACAAAAGGGAGGATCCACTTCCATATAGGATTTTCAATAATCCCAGAACTGGAGGTCTCACAGTCCCTGAAATTCTTTATGTCTAACTGTAGCTCCTGGATTTATTTATTTATTTATTTCTCACTATCCTGGATTGGTTGACATAGAAACAGCATTTTTCTTGAAGGAACAGGCAGAGACCACCTTCTTTAGCTGTCAGGACATCTAGCTCCCGTTAGTTCTGAAGCACTATGGGTGCCAAGGAATCTATCTGTTTCTGGAATCCCATGTGTCTTGTATGTAGAAAAAGAGTGTCCTGCAGTGTTCATAGAAAAAATGATTGGTCTGTGATCCTAGTGTGTGTGTATATATATATATATATCTGACAGTACCAATATGGGCATCCCTCATTATACATCTGGCCATTTTCTACAATAATCTTTTGTCTGGTCAAAGAGAAAGCAAGTATAGAGATCATAATATTTAGATTCGATAACAGATACAGGGATGATAGCAATTTGGATCAGTTCCTGGCTTCTGGCAATGGATGGAGCAATTTCCTGATCCTATTTGGAAAGTCTGTTTGCTATCTGTGAGGGTTTCTTGGACCTTAAATCTCCAAATGTAAGGGCTACCCTGGATGGAATGAATAGCAGGGGAAGGATGAGAAACTCATGTCTAATCTAGTGAAGTCGAGCTCAGCTGACAGAGTGAAGTCTGATTTTCTGGGATTGGGGACAAGTTGGATGCTCTCGATGTCTTCCAGAACTTAACAGAGCACGGTTCTGTTAAAGTTAACATGTATGAAGAAGAGACATTTTTAAATGGAGGAATGAAAGGTTTGAGGTGAGACAAATGGATCCAATTAGAGAGTCCCTCGAGTTTAGCAGCTATAGTGATCATGAGGATTATCTTAAAAGAGTTCTGCCATTTGGGAGAGGGGGGTGAAGACCGATGATCTGGAGGGGATAGAAGGAGTTGGTCTCCAATACTGACAGGCAGTGGACAGGAGACAGTGTGTGGCTGTGGTAGAAGGTGGTCAGCAAAGTTCTTTAGGAGAGAATGGAGGTGGCAAAGTAATGGGGTGAGTACATGGTCTGTGAGGGGAGAGCATTTAGGGAAAAGACCAAGAGTTAGGATTGGACCCATACATGAGTTCAAAGGGCGAGATGAAGAGAGGTCACTTGGGGAGAGCTCATAGCCTGAAAAGAGCCAGAAATAGGAGTTTTACTTAACCAAGGTGAAGTTCTTGCGACAGCTTAACAGGAGTGGTTTTTAAAGAGCAGTTAGTTCTTTCTGCCTTACCTGAATATTGAAGGTAGTAGGGAATGTGAAAATGCCAGGGGATGTCTAGAGCCTTAGGTAGAATTTGAGAAACTTGGGTAGTAAATTTAGGATCATTGTTTGATTGGAAAGAGGCTGGGACACTAAACTGGGGGAATGAACTCTCAGAAGAGGAGATCAGACATTGACCGAGCCCTTTTGTTAGACATGGGAAATGCCTCTGCCCACACCGAGAAAGTGCCAAGTATCAATTACCAAGACCAGGAGGTACTTGACACATCTGACAGTGGGCATGTGAATAAAGTTAAGTTGCCAGTCAGTTCCAGGAAAGGAACCTCTAGCCCGATAGGTAGGAAAAGAGGTGCTACAATACCTTGAGTTGGAATCAGACAGCTGACAGAATTTGCAAGAAGCAGTAATAGATTTTAAAAAGCTTAGGTCCTCAGGAATAGGCTGTAGGTACGTCTTGACAAAAGAAGACAATGCTGGGCTGTTAGGATCAAAGAGTTGGTGAAGATAGGATAGAGTTTGGTCGGTGTCAGGGGGTGAAGGTGGAGATGTAGATTATAGTGTAAGAATGTCCTGGGGAGGATAAGACAAGTCTAGGCCCCAAAGGGCCACAGCTGTAGCTGCCTCTTCAGCTTGGTTGTTTCCCTTGAGCTTGAGCAAAGACAATAGAGTCATCCATCTGGTGGGATCTGCAGTGTATAATCCCAATAGCTGTGGGAAGATGGGAGATCTTTAGCATGGCCATAATTTGGTTTGCATTAGTTATTAATCCTCCTTTTGTAGTAAGTAATCGGTGCTTCCAGATAGCAGCATGGGACAGGAGGATATGAAAAGCATATTTGGAATTTGTGTAGATGTTGAGGTATTTTCCCTGTGCCAGTTGAAAGGCATGGGTAAGGGCTATTAATTCAGCCTGTTTATTGGTGGTATGAGCAGGAAGGACCTGTGCCTCTACAACCTTGGTATCTGACACTATGGCATAGCAAGTTCTTCTGACCCCTTCATGAAAAAAGGAGTTCCATCTGTATACTAGGTATAGAAGGCCTGAGGCAATGCGCCCTCCTGTATGTGTGAAGGATGAGGTAATATTTCCTTTAAAGTTTCAGTGCAGGAGTGAGATAAGGAGTGGTCAATATTTAGTTGAAGAAGAAGATTAGTAATATTAAGAGGTGGGCATGATTGGAAGGGGAATGTGGGGTCTTCTACTAGAGTTACTTGAAAAGAAAAAAATCCTGAAGGGAGGTAGAGTCTGTAAGCCTTCATAAGTTAGGAGCTGTGACAAGTTATGAGAAGTCAGTTATAGGCAACCCAAAGGTTAATTTTTTTTTGACTCTTGAATAAGGAGTTCAGTGGCTGCTAAGGTACAGATACAAGGTGCCCATCCCTGGATGGTTAGATATAGTTTTTTTGACAAGTATGCTACACGTGCAAAAGAAGGTCACAGTTGATGACTCCAGGGACAAATCCCTCTTTATCGTTTACATAGAGGAAAAAAGGATGAGTCAGGTCAGAGAGATTTTAAGCTGGGGCCTTAAGGAGAGCCTGTTGGAGCCTTTGAAAAGACTTGATAATAGCTTTGAGAAGCGGTTCATGGATGGGCCTAATGCTGCTTCATATAAGGGACAAGAAAGAAGGGAAAAGAAAGGAACCTATGAACTTAAAAGAACTAGCTATTCCTAGGACTTATAAAATCTCTTCCTTTGTAGAGGGAACAGTTAGAGACTGAATCAGATTCTTTCTATATGAGGTAATAGCTTGTGGGTTGGGGTAATTGTTAGTCTCAAATAGGTGACCTGAGGGGTGGACAATTGGACTTTAGCATGTGAGACCCTGTAGCCTCAACTGGAGAGGAAATTTAGAAGAACAGAGGTGTCAGCTTGGCTAACTTCTAGAGAAGGGCTACAGAGAAGGACATCATCTAGGTAAAGTATAATCTTAGATTTATGGAGAGACAGAGCTAGTAAGTCAGAAGCCAGGGCCTGACCAAATAGGTGTGGGCTGTCCTGGAATCCCTGAGGTAGAACAGTCCCGGTAAGTTACATAAAAAAGTGAGTATCAGAGGTAAAGGCAAATATGTTTTGTGACTGGGCATCTAGAGGGATAGAGAAAAATGCATTCTTGAGATCTAGGAGTGAGAAATGGGAAGTCCCCAAGGGGATAGTAGAAAGAAGTATGTAAGGTTTAACCACAACAGGATGGAGAGGAACCACTGCAGAATTAATGTGCCTGAGGTCTTGAACCAGGTGATAGGTAACATTAGGTTTCTTAACTGCTAGTGTGGGGGGTGTTAAAGGGGGAAGAGGTGGGGCAAAGGAGTTTATTTCTCAAGAGGTCAGAAATGATAGGCTTAAGCCCTGAGGCTCTGGAAAAAGAGAGACTATTGAGCTTGGATTATGTACCTGGTAGGGTCCAGTAACTGGATGACAACAGGAGAATGGTATTTAGCAACAGAGGGGTTCTGGACATCCCAGACTCCGGGATCTACCTGAAAAGCTGGTAAAGGAAATAACATGGTAGTGTTAGTAGGTTGGCTGGCTAAAAGAAGGAGCAGAGGAACTGCTGGAGAGCTTGGGTTTAGGCAAATGGAGGGTGCAAAGGAAATAGAGGCTCCCAGCCTAACTAGAAGATCTCTTCCCAGTAAGGTGACAGGACATGTTGGCACTACCAAAAAGGAATGGGTGAGAGGTACACCCCTAAAAATGCAACTAAGTGGTGGGGCCTGGTAAGGGAACTAAGGCTGTCCTCCTATCCTGACAATAGGAAAATGAGAAGAAGTAGGTCCCCAAAACTCCATTAGGACAGGGTAAGTGGCCGGCCCCAGTGTCCAAGAGGAAGGAGATGGGCCTCCCACATACCACAATATTTACCCAGGACTTCCTGCTAGTGATGGCAGTCATCAGGTCAGGGGAGCTCATGCCTCCTCAGTCACCTATAGCCAAACTAGGAGATCAGCTGGAGGGTTATCTGGGAGTGATGTCCCTCTGTTCTGGGTAACATGATGGCAATCGACAGCCCAATGTCCCTCTTGATGGCACCTAAGGCATAGCCCCCTTGGCTTGTGGAAGTTAGGGCAGGTTTTTGCCCAGTGACCTTGTTGACCACATTTGTAGCAGGTACCTGGTGGTCTCTAAGTCTTAGAAGACCAGGAGTCCAGGGCAGTGGCTAGGGCTGGTCGGACAGCCTTTGCCAGCATATGGAATTTTGTTTAAGGACTTTCTCATCTCTCCCATGGTACACTTTGAAGATCAGCCCTAAAACTTCTTCCTGTGGAGTTAAGGGTCCCCCCTCAAGCTTTTTAAGTTTAGCTTTTATGTCAGAGTAGCTCTGGAAAAATAAGTAGGTCATCAGAAATTGCTTACCTTCTGGGTTTTTAGGGTACAGAATGGCATGCTGTAATAAAGCCTTTGTGAGGTATTCTAAAAATTGAGATGGATTTTCCTGCTTATCCTGGAAAATCTCTTGGAGTTTTTCAAAATTTGCTGGCTTTAAGGCTGCCTTTCTTAGGCCTGCCAAAAGGCATGCAATAAACCTGTCTCTGGTTAAAATACCACCGGCAGAATTATAATCCCATTGAGTATCCTGGAGAGGCACTGTCTCCAATCCGATTGGATATTATCTATTTGTTTGATAAATTTCATCTGCATGTGCTCTCACTTGTTCCCAAACTCACCCGAGATCCTCAGGAAGTAAGTTATTAGTAAGTATTATATGTTCATGATGGAAAGTCAAGCTGTAAGACTGATTAATGTAATGTATTAAAACTCATTAATAAAGGTGGAGGCATTAGAGGTATAGGAACCAAGTCTGCTTTCTCTTTGAGAAAGTTCACTCAGCAAGAAAGGAGCATGTACTCTGACAAGGCCATCTACCCCAAAAACTTCTCTTAGAGGAAGGACCTATGCTGGGTCAGGTGTCCCTGGGGGGAGAAGAACTTGGGGGTTTGACACGCCTTAGAGCACATGGTAGAAGTAAAGATAGATACCAGTGTAGGGCATTTGGAGAGACCTGCAGCTGGCAGAGAAGAAGGGGATGGGTCTGGAGAGGTAGACCTAGCAGGCTCTGGGGTATACTGGTAAGAAAGAGAAACTGAGGTAGCAGTTTGGATTTTTGGCAGCATGGAAACAGGTCTGCAGTGGAAAGGAGGTGGTTCATTAGCTGGATCTAGCGTTTTAGCGTCACCTGGCAGAGGTTGTGTAAGTTAAGTTGTGTAAGATGGCTAAGAGAAGTTGGGTTGGGGAAAATGAAGAGCACATGGAGGGATTGGAGTGAAGATAGATGAATGCTTGGACATAGGGGACCTCTTTCCATTTACCACCTCTCTAGCAGTATGTATTAAGATCAAGAACTCAGGTGACAGCAGATGATGGCATGAATGTGGAGAAAGAGGAACACTTCTCCACTACTGATGGGACTTCAAGCTGGTATAACTACTCTGGAAATAAGTTTGGTGGTTCCTCAGAAAATTAGACATAGTACACCAGAAGATCCAGCAATACCATTCCTAGGCATATACCCAGAAGATGCTCCAACTTGTAATAAAGACACATGCTACACTATGTTCATAGCAGCCTTATTTATAATAGCTAGAAGCTGGAAAAAACCCCGATGTCTCTCAACAGAGGAATGGATACAGAAAATGTGGTACATTTACACAATGGAGTACTACTCAGCTATTAAAAACAATGAATTTATGAAATTCTTAGACAGATAGATGTATCTGGAGAATATCATCCTTAATGAGGTAACCCAATCACAAAAAAAGTCACTTGATATGCACTCACTGATAAGTGGATATTAGCCCAGAAGCTCAGAATACCCAAGATACAATTTGTAAAACACATAAAAATCAAGAAGGAAGACCAAAGTGTGGATACTTCATTCCTTCTTAGAAGGGGGAAAAATACCCATGGAAGGAGTTACAGAGACAAAGTTCAGAGCAGAGACAGAAGGAAAGACCACCCAGATACTGCCCCACCTAGGGATCCATCCCATAAACAACCACCAAACCCAGACACTATTGTGGATGCCAACAAGAGCTAGCTGACAGGAGTGTGATAAAGCTGTCTCCTGAGAAGCTTTGCCAGTGCCTGACTAACACAGAAGTGGAGCTCACAGTCATCCATTAGAGGAAGCACAGTGTCCCCTAGAGAAAGTACCCAAGGAGCTGAAGGGGTTTGCAGCCCCATAGGAGGAACAACAATATGAACTAACCAGTAACCCCAGAGCTCCCTGGGACTAAACTACCAATCAAAGAAAACACATTGTGGGACTAATGGCTCTAGCTGCATATGTAGCAGAGAATGGCCTAGTCATTCATCAATGAGAGGAGAGACCACAGGTCCTGTGAAGGTTCTATGTCCCAGTATAGGGGAATGCCAGGGCCAGGAAGCAAGAGTGGTTGGGTTGGGGAACAGGGGTAGGGGGGATGGAATAGGGGATTTTCGGGGGAAAACTAGGAAAGAGAATAACATTTAAAATGTACATAAAGAAAATATCTAATAAAAATTTTGTCAGAAAAATAAAAATATCCCTTAAAATAATTGGATCAAGGCTACCATTAAGTGGCCATTTGGAACTATTATCTAGTTGGTACTGAATCCACACCTTGTTGCAGAGGTATATTAATTTTGATGCCTTCAAGTCAGACATTAGCTTCAAAGGTATGAGATTTTCCAGGAGACATCCCAGTGGGGTGCCTGGAGGTATGTTCAACGACATTGCAGCACCCATTGGGGGTTTGTTGGATTATTCATACTGGCGTCCCAAGAACAATTCAACAACCAAAAAGAAATCAGCCAGGCTAGAGACCCAAGTTTTCATGAGGGCCCCCTAGAGGCTACACAACAAGTCCCAGACTTACTGTAGAAAGTGCTCTACCCTGGATCCAGTGGTTTCTTTATATATATATACATTTCAAATGCTGTTCTGATAGTTCCCTATACCCTGCCCCCGCCTTGCTCCCCTACCCACCCACTCCCACTTCTTAACCCTGGTTTTCCCCTGTACTGGGGCATATAAAGTTTGCAAGACCTAGGGGCCTCTCTTACCAATGATGGGCTGCTAGGCCATCCTCTCCTACATATGCAGCTAGAGACACTAGCTCAGGGGGTACTGGTTAGTCCATATTGTTGTTCCACCTATAGGGTTGCAGACCCCTTCAGCTCCTTGGGTACTTTCTCTAGCTCCTCCATTGGGGGCCCTGTGTTCCATCCAATAGCTGACTATGAGCATCCACTTCTGTGTTTGCCAGGCACTGGCATAGCCTCACAAGAGACAGCTCCCAGAAAGGGAGAGGAGTGAGATCCGCTTTCAAGGGAATGGTCACCCAAAGATCGATGTTCTAATTCGTATGTCAGCTGGGAGGCTGGTCATAAGGACCATGGCTGTGAAATGCCAACCGCTTAGCTCCCAGAAAAAGCTAGCCAGGCCCTATCTGGGAAATCTTGCCAACCAACCCTACCAATTAATATGCCAGTGTCTGTTCTAGAATTCTAGTGAACTGGTAAATAGAAACGTGGAACTGAGTGGGTAGGTGTGGGCCTGGCAGAAGCTAGTCCCAAAGGGTGGACCAGGGTGACACAGCTCATGGGGCAATGGCAGCAATAGCAGTCCATGTGGTAGAAACCTGTGATTTCTGTAGTAACCAGCTGAGGAGCCAGGATGCCGCTTGTTTTGCTGCTCCCAGCCAGTGCAACAGCGGGCCAGGCGGATGTTCCATCAGGCTGAGAGAGTTCTGGCCTGTTCACCAGTTGTAGCTGAGTGGCAGTGGGGAGCCAATTCACTCATAGCAGCCGCGGTTGCTGTCAGTGGTATCGACCTGTTCCATGACTGTCCATATGGCCATAATGCCACTGCCTGTGCCGAACCCAGCTGCAACACTCTACAGTGGCTGTTGATGGTACCACTGAGTTGCCTGGTTTCGGCACCAAATAATGTGTTAGAATAGTGGCTCATGTCTGAACATAGAACACCAAGCCAAAGCAGTTCCATGTGTTAAGAAGTTTTTTGTGGGGAGCAGGGGAAAGAAGGTGGCAGGGGAAAGAGAAGAGGAGGGAGGGGGAGAGAGAGAATGAGAGGGGGGGCGTTCCTCATATATATGGATGGTGGTGAAATGGTCACAGGTCAGGTCAAGGTGGGAGGTGAGCCCAATGGATTCTGGGAATATGGTGGCTGTTCACTTGGCAATAGGTGTGTAGGTTGGACCTATGTGATGTAACAGGTTTCAGAGGTCCTGATGCCAACACTACATACACTCAGGTCTCAACCCAGAAACTCACATTTAGGCCCCGTAAAATCAAAATGTGTATCACTTTTAGACATTATACATGGGAAATGGTTTTCCTAAACTATTCAATCAGAGCCTGGCTCTCACTTACGTCTCTAGCTATTATTGCTTTTGCCACCAATCTTCAGGTCCACAGCCAAATTATATTCAGCCACATTTGCTTTTCTATGCTTCCAGGTCTTCCTTGGCCCCTCTGCTTAGAAATACATTTCCTTAACTTGACTTGCCTTCTCCAACTGGTGAACAATATACCACAGAAGAGTCCAGACCATTTCAACTTTTTCAGTAATGTTTCCTCAGGATCCATCTTTCCCTCTTCTCATGATTCCACAGCAGATGGATCTCTGTGAGTTTAAAGCTAGCATATTGAATTGATCTACATATTGAACTCCAGGATAGTTTCTGCTAAAAAAAAAAAAAAAAAAAAACCAGAAATCTTGTGCCACCACCCAAAAAATAAGGTATCAAAATTACCATTGAGTCTGGGCTCAATATAAAACTTACCACATCCTAAAGCTTTCATGAAAGAACCTCAGACATTTTTGAAAACTTGACCACAACACATTTTACAGACTAGCCAAGGACCAATGTGTTAGGATTCTGAATGTGTTTGCATACTTAGATGTATAAGTGAGTCATATAGTATATAAAGGAATATAGATATAAATTATAGGGATAGAGGTAGATTATAGATGGATAGATAGATAGATAGATAGATAGATAGATAGATAGATAGATAGATAGATACTAGATAGATAGACAGATAAATAGATTTTTTTAAAAAATCAAGAACCAGGTACCGGTGGTGCATGCCTTTAATCCCAGCACTTGGGAGGCAGAGGACAGCATATCTCTGAATTCAAGGCCAGCCTGATATGCAGAACTAGTTCCAGTACAGCCAGGACTACACAGAGAAACAGTCGCTAAAAAAAAAAAAAAAAAGAAGCAAGCAAACAAAACACAATGAAGAATAAAATATTCTGTGACATAACTGAAAATGTGAGTTCATTGGGATAACAAAAGAACACCTATACCCCTTATCCAAGGTTCTGGGAAGAGGGACCAAAAGAAAATGTAAGGGCTAGAGGTTGATGCACACTAGTGTCTTCCAGACAGGACATAGCCACTGTTGTCATGAACTACTCTCTCCACCTGTGACTACCTGCACAAGAGTGTTCCATTACATCAGGTGTGGGGACAAGGAACTCAGATGTCTTAGCCCTTCACTAGGAGCCAATAAGCAGTTGGTGCTGAGGAAAGAAGGGGCATTTTCTTCACTGGTGTAGTTACTAAGTTGCCCATGTTTCAGTAAAAGAACTCTACTCTTGCTCACACCAGCAGCCAGAGCAAGTCAACGAAAGATATCAGCATAAGTAATAATAAAGACAGAGGATAATGAAGAGTGAAAATGACCCAATCTGTTAAATCTCCATGAGGCATTTCTTAAGCATAAGCACAAGTGTGGACAAGCACATGCACACACCAGCCTAATGGTACCTAGATGAAAAGGGAATGACCATGAAAACCAGGAGGCTATGGATATTGTTCCCTCTACACAACATATGCTTCCTTCCGTCCTTCCAGACTTCTCCAAGGAGTGAGGCATCTCTTTGATTGGCATGGCTGTGTTTCAAGCATCACATCCATCTGTATTCCTCATGTATTTGTAATGGCAGACATGCTTAGTCTCCTGGTAGAATACTTCTGAAAATAGAATAACTTACTTTAGACAAATTCCCTTCTTTTAGTAAAATAATACAATTTCTTTCTTCTTTCTTTCTCTCTTTCTTTCTTTCTTTCTTTCTTTCTTTCTTTTTTGTTTTTGTTTTTGCTTGTTTGTTTGTTTGCTTTTTGTTTTTCAAGACAGGGTTTCTCTGTGTAGCCCTAGCTGTCCTGGAACTCACTCTGTAGACCAGGCTGGCGTCAAACTCAGAAATCTGTCTGCCTCTGCCTCCCAAGTGCTGGGATTAAAGGCATGAACCACCACTGCCTGGCTTATTTATTTACTTACTTACTTATTTTATAATTTCTAATCAATGATTTTAAACTGCCCTCATTTGCTGGCTTTTCATATGATTCCTATCTTCAAAGTTGAGTTTTAGAATAGCTTATCACTGCTGACAACAGAAAACTTAGAATTTTCTTGAGAAATACTAAACACAAATATATCTTTATGGTGCAATGTTAGCAGAATACAACGGCTTAGTATTTACAAGGATTCTCTCCACCTGCATTGTCCATGTAAGTGCTTGTCAGGGTAGGGAGACCTCACTCAGGCTTTCAACCAGACTGAAACTAGACTCTTCTCTGATCACCTTGGGACTGTCAAAAGTGAGAACATCTTGTTGCATGGGCGGATTAATATTAGGGGAATTTCAGCCAGATAGATGAAAGGGGTAGGAAACCATCCTTTTCTACCTCTATAACCATTTCTGCACTGTAGATGTTCTATCTCTTGTCAAGGACCTGGATATATTCCTGTCTAGATCCCCACCAAATGTCAATCAGTTAATCTCAAATTATGCCATTCTTGTAAATTCATTTCATAGCCTTGGAGTTACCTTACCCCAAACACAACGTTTTCTTTTTTATTGAAAAAAATTTTATATATTTTACTCATGTTTTCCCTTTCCCTACTTCCTTCTACATCATCCCTACCTCCCTATCCATTCAACTTCATGATTTCTCTCCTTCTCAAAATAAACAAACAAACAAATAAAAAGAAACATACACACAAAGCTGCCCAAAGCAAAATGAGACAAATTATCTACAAAACTGTCATTGGGATTCTAGGCTTCTTAATGTTTTTTTTTCTTTTTTCCTTTTTAAACACCACAGAAATAAAATAGCATTTATTTTGTGTTAGTCAACTACTCCTAGGCATGAGATGTGATTAATATAACCATGACACTCCACGGAAGAAATCTAATTTTTCCTTTGATGTCTGTTGTAGATAGATTTTTGGTTAGAGATGGGATGTTTGTGTCCACTACTCCCTCTCATTCCTGGGACTTCATCTAGTTTGGACCTACGTAGGCTTTTTATATGTTGCCATAATCTCTGTGAGTCCATATGTGTGTCAGTCCTACTGTGTCTGGAAGACACTGTCTCTTAGGAGTCATCCATTCCCTCTGGCTCTTCCAATGTCTCTGCATCCTCTTCATCATAGATTAATGATCCTTGATGGGACGGCAAACACAATTCTTTAAATCCATCATTTGATTATTTCAGCTGTATACATGAATAAATAATAAAACAGAGCTGCAATGTCTTTTGTTTAATTACTGCAACTCTTCTTAAATTTAAATTGAACCTAAACCATTTAGCTGTATTAGGAACAATTTCAGATGAATATTTTCCAGTTTAAGCACTGTTTAATTAAGAAAGGAAATAGGATAAAGTATTTTTTCCCTCCGGAATCTGTTATGGAATTGTATTAGTGATGTGAACTGAGGTAACAGATGACTGTACCATAGCATCATTGTCTTTGTGGTCTGGAAGATGCCTCGAGTTGTTTGGGATTCTAGGCCACTTCACTTTTTCTTTCCTTTTCACCTTTTAAACACAACAGAAATAAAATCTTCTCTCTGTGAATAATGAGTTCCCTGGAAATTTCGGTAAATTTGTGATTTTTACCCAGAAACAAACTCTCAGTAATGCTGCTTCCAGTGGAAATCCAGAAGGCCTCTAGGTCTCTTGAATATTAGTTGATGTTTGAAACAATGACCTTTGTTCTGGAAATGAAGCATAAGAAGTAGACCTGCACTAATAAAGGCAAAGCCCTCAGCACCTGAATAATCACATGATTAAAGTATAGAAGGGTCATGCTTCGGAACAGTTGGAGCACTACGAAAAGGGAGAGAACTGGAAGTGAGAGGGTGGAGAACATCCTGCTGTGAGTAGACAGCCCCAGAGCCATGAAGTCCCAGCCCATGATGCCACTGAGTGCCATGTCTAGGTCTATGGCTGTGCTGAAATGACAGAGGTTGGCAGAGGTTGGTGCTGTTGCCTGTGGCTCATATTAACATTAGAGACTATGGGGGTATCCCTGGTCTGGGCAGCCACCTTGGATCACATAGGTATCCAAGAGCTAAGCAAAACTGTACTTTCTCCTCACTGGCTGTGGCACACAGGGAAGCAGGACCTGTATACTTCACGAGGCTGCATAGTGGAGCTGGCCCTGGTGGTATGAGCGCAAGTGAGCTGCCCCAAGGACATAAGAGTGGAAGAGCTAACCCTGACATTTGTCTGCCCTAAGATTATAAAGTTGCACCAACATGGAGACGATGTCCTATCCCTTTCCCCTTGCTGTTGGGAGAGTCTCTCCATCTTACCTCTTTAAGTCAGGAAAGCTGGTCAAAGGTCAAGAGAGCAGGAGAGATAATCCTGACTCCTGCCCACGGCAGCATTGAGTGAGCTAGCAGGGAAATGGTGATACCTCATCGTAGTGGTGCATATAAGGCTGGGAGGGCAGGTTGACCAGCTAGCACCCAGCTACAGATCCAGGGCTTTGAGTTGGCCCACCAAACAATCTACATCATCTGCGAACGATTGGTGTATGTGAAGGGGCCAGTCCTGCGATCTCCACAACATGGGCAACAACAAGAGTCCTGATGAGGAGCCAGTATTAATGATGTGTCAGAAGTCAAAAGCCTCGAATCAGACCAATGACTGATTGCAATGAGCATTTGTGTGGCGAGAGAGGTATACTCTGAGACATACTGTGGCACATTACAGCTTCCATTACAAGATCTTTTTTCTATGCTTTGGTTGTTTTGTTTTGTTTTGTTTTTAATTTTCCTTTGGGAACATTGCAAGGGAAAGGGGACCCAGAGATGAGTGGAACTCAGATGCCTGGTATTGAACTCCCAAAGAATCAATTAAAAGTTGAAAAAAAAAATGTAATGCTTCAAACAGAAACCTTAAAAGCATAGCTTGCCTTAAGCATGGAACCATAAAAGAGGAAGGAGGCATGTATTTCCTTCTGCACCTCTGCACCAGGCCCTTGTAGAGATGGTCTCATGTAATTCTTACATATCTGGGAGAGGCAAATGGTATTATCCCCAGGTCACAGCAAAGAGAACTGAGGGTTTGGTTGGGAGTTAAATAATGGACACAAATGGATCAGAGTTTTCAGATTTAGATTTACTCTTAACCTCAGTTACTCAGCTTACTTCTGGGAGCTTCTAACTTTGTGTATTGTATCTAGGAGAGAAGGCCAAGTTCTGCCCAGCACTGAGAATTAGCAGGAAGAGCAAATCCTATCCTCAAAGGTGTCCTCTGGCTTTCACAAGTAGGCCTTGGCATTGGCATCATAGGTACACATGCACACATACAATAATAATAAACATTTCATCGAAGAGAACAAGTGAAAGACATGAAGAACAGTAAATATGCAGTAAATAAAATGCAATAAAAGCAATAGTTCAAAAATATTTAAGGCAATAAATACAGAGTTCCATTTTAAATTCTTCCTTTATTCAGCCACCCGAATAAAGAACTGGATGTTTTATCAACCTGAGATAATTTTGAAAATGAAAGATGACATTCTTAAAAATTCTTTTGGTGCTTTGAATATAGACTAATAAAGTATTATCCTTGCAGAAGCAAGCCCGTACAATACTTAATACTGCTAGACAGTAATAAGAAGAACAATCCTAATCCTGGGTGAACATGTGTACACCAGAAGCTTTAAAAATCAATGAAGGATAAGAAAATGTTTCATTCTATGGAAAATAGCTAACTTTTTGCTCAGGACATAAATAGGAAAATCCAAATTTATTGTATCTTGAATTTTACTAAACTTTCCCCAATTTGTAACTTTCCTTTATGAAATTTTAGTGTCCAAAACTGAATCCTTTGGGAGAAAATATTTAAGTGGCATCAGTGACTGAATATATTGTCCACCCAGTAGTGTTTATATTTTAATACAAGACTACATCTCAAAATAAAGAAATGAATTTGTTATTATAAGAAGTATCACCAAGTATTTGGGGAAAATGAGAGTTTCGACAGCATTATTAAAAGCATACTGTGTGTTATATATATAAAAAAAAAATTCCCACTGAAATGAAACACAAGCCAGAGGAGAGCATCTATGTCTCATCTTTTGTTATAATTCACAAAGAAAGGTTACCACAATATATAGGTGCCCATATAACCTTCCCAGGAGTTATTTTAAATGAAGAATTTCAAATGAAGAATAAAGTTAGTCACATGTACAAGTGGGTGTTTATTTACTTAGGCTGGAGTGGCACCGAGCAGAGTTTGAGACATATTTAAATAAATCAAAAATTAAGAAAGAGGCTAAAGAGCTCTAACAATCAGACCAGGGCTCTGACTGTTCCTTCCTGTGGTCCTCTACACGGGGTACTAAAACCTCCACTCTAAAAATCCAGGATCCTATACACACAGCAGTGAGCACGAACAGAAAGCAAAACAAAATCTGTGGTTTCACAACAGCCAGAGAGAGAGAGATGTGAGGTAACAACTAGGAAGTGGGACATTAATGTTTAGAACCCTTCCTTCTTAAATGAGGTAGGAAGAATTACTTCTGAGAGTCAAATAATGAGTGAGAAGAAGAAATGATTTATAGACAGGGTAAGGAGGTTAAAAAAAAAAAAGAATGAGCAGGCAAGAGAGGGGAGACTGCATTTTTTTTATTTAGTAACTATAAAATGAGCATTTCTCTCAAAAGTAGTTAGATGAAACCATTTAACCCAGAAAGTTAAGAAGTTAAAAAACAGTAGTAGTTGGAAAGGAGAGGCAGAGATAAAGACCGAGGAATAAGAATGTACAGTTATGACCATGGGGGCAGGGGAAAAGATGGAATTTTTTTATATAGGATAATGAAGTAAGAGAAAGGCCAAGGACCGAAATCCATCAGGGAAAAAAATGCTAATATGAAGCTTTAACATTAAGCATCATCAGGTAGAAGAAAAGCAAACATCATAACTCATACAGGTAATAAAAAGTCACACAAAAAGTAGCAATAAAAAGTGAGGAAATAAGTGGGGGAAACGACGAGACGGACAAAGAAACAACACAACATTTTTATTCAGAAAGCTATGCCCTTAAAGCTCCCCACTTCCATGCACACTCTCAGGAAAGAACCAGACACACAATTCTTTTCCCAGACAGACATCGCCCCTGAGCCCCCCTTACAAAAATTCTCTCTGTATGTGACCATCTCCTGGGAAAAACAACTGCCCAGGCCGCAGTTCCTCGGATAGTCCTTCATCAGAACAGTTCTCACAGGCATGTAGCCTCGCTGGTCATACACAGGAATCCCATATGGCACAATCTGGACCTGGCAGAAGTGAAATCTGCATAAAGTAGGACGAAGCCAGGGCAGCACAAAAGGCGAGACACACATGTAGCGACATTGGCTCCGTGCCCTCTGACCCAGCTCTGTGTCTGTTCCCACACTCCCGACAAGCCCAGGCAAATGTGGCCCAGAGCTTGGAGGTAGCTGCAGTCTGTCACTGGATGAGCATGGAGCTGAAAGGAAGCTCAGAATTAGTCCCGCAATGGTGTGTGGATCAATTTTAAGACAGTGTCTTGTCATCCAAAAAGACATCTACATGTGGCTGCAATTAACCCAATTAGCCTGTGTCTAACATTGTCCTATGAAGAAACAACCATGCAGTGAGATGACCAGAGCAGAATACTGCTTTGAAATTAACAGATTAATTTAGTTCTCTGTAATCTGGGACTGGAATGAGTTGTGTTAATGGGCCTGTGTATGTGCCTGTGTACTTGTGAGTGGCCTGGGTTGTTTCTTGTTGCTAGTGTTTTCTTTCTTTGCTATTTTCTTTTTGTTTGTTTTTGTCATCATCATTGTAAATACACTATAATATAAAGCTACACTTATGTCAGTTTTTCCTGGGGAAAATCAATTAAAAAACAACTGAGAGCCAAGGGTTATAAATAATTATGTATTGCTGTAATCTTAGAATGTTGTAAGTTCTTTGTTAAATGTACGCACTTTAACATGGTAACAGCTATCTCTTAACTGAGGTTATAACCAATAGACCCAGGTTATCCAAGTACACACCAAACACTAAATTTAAGCTGTGCAATATAGAAACCAAGCCAAAACTACTCTCCCAACTTGAAAGTGTAGCCTCTCCCCTGTGCCAGTGCTTGTGTGCTATTGGGTGCTCTTTAAAGGATATATATATATGCTATGAATTAATTCTCAGTATCATCCAAATCAGAGTTGCCGTTATTATAATTCCAAGTCAAAAACATATGTAAAATTATTACTATGGATGTTTATTTCAAAGTGGTCGTTTTTTTAAAACAGAAATGCTTCTTCAATTTTCCTAGATTTTTACATAATCTTACTACGTATGTTCATTTCACTACTCTTTTCTGATATAAAATAAAAAGCATTTCACAATCTTTATTTTGAAAGAGGAAAAGTTTTAAACCTTCTTCTCAAGCTGTTGATGTCCATTGCATGCTTAAAGAGAAAGAAGAGCTCTGGGGAAGAATACTGAATACTTCAGGAACAAGGGGAGACAGTCTTCTCTCCTTGTCAGGCATCCTAGGACCTTCAAAAGCTGCATCGAGAATTTTGCAAATAACATGACCTCAGAGGGCTTCTCTCTGAAGAATGTCTGGCATCTTCACACCTGATGCAAAAATCTAGGCAAATCACGGTGCTGGACTTCACAGTTTCTTTATACACATGACCCTGTGAGCCTAGTAACCACACAATCACTAAAAATAACAGAATTTAGCTGGGCGTGGTGGCACACGCCTTTAATCCCAGCACTCGGGAGGCAAAGGCAGGCAGATTTCTGAGTTGGAGGCCAGCCTGGTCTACAGAATGAGTTCCAGGACAGCCAGGTCTATACAGAGAAACCCTGTCTCAAAACCCTGCCCCCCCCCAAAAAAAATCAGAATTTATCTGTTCAAAAGGAGCAAACGGTTACCACAGTTATACCCAATATGCATGCCCCATGTCAGCAGGTAGTTGGCAGATTAGCCAACCACAGTTTCCTGCAGCCCACCTGATACTGGTCAGCTTCAGGCTTATGTGGGAGCCTTGCAATGGTATTCTTATTTTACCAGAGTGTGTTAACAGATTCAAATGTAGACTGGGTGGTGGAAGGAAGAGATCTGAGAAAGGAAGCATCTGAAAGGAAATGAACAGTATTGTTTTCTGTTACTGCTCAGGGTTTCACTACAGGGTTCATTTGTTCTCTAAGTACAGGAGATGGAGCCCACTGCATATGCTAGGCAAGTGCTCTATGGCTGAGCTACACTGCTAGCTTTTCAATATACTTAATAATAATATCTAATTTGAAATGACAATGACTTGGTTTGTTTCTGACTTGTTTGGGGGTGTCTGTCAAGCTGATTCATAATCATACCTGTAAACAGGAATATCGCATAGACCATACCTGTTCCTCTGTGGTAGAATGCAAGCTTCATATGACAAAGCCTTGGACTTGAACCCAGCTTCACATCTAAACAAAGAAAAAAAGATTATTGCCTAAATATGGTATTATTTTCAAAAATGTGTATTGTAGTATCCATTGATGCCTCACAATGCTTGCTAAGCTTATTACAGTGACTTCTAGTCAGTTATAATATATAGTTATAATATACAGTTTTATATGATATGCTCTACCAATTATTTCTTTAGTAAGGATTCTAAAAGATTAGAGCTGGGGGTGGTGGCACACGCCTTTAATCCCAGCACTTGGGAGGCAGAGGCACTTGAGGCCAGCTTGGTCTACAGAGTGAGTTCTGGGACAGCCAGGACTACACAGAGAAACCCTGTCTCGAAAAACAAAACAAAAAAAGATTAGAACCTTAAAATGTTCTAATTTGACGTTATCTTTTTATTAGGTAACAAATATAAAATATAAGGCATAATTCTGTAAAAAGATAAAATTATAATTTCTGAACAAAACATTCTTCCTAATAGTTGAGTCTTTTAATATAAAGCTTAGACACACTTCCTCTGCATATTTTCTGGTACTCAACTGAAGGAAATTTGATTAAGATTGGAGAATAAGTGACATAAAATAATTGGAGGAATGCTAAAAAAGACCTCATTCAGAAGGAATGGCAGTGTCCTAGCATTAATAATGCATTTCTTTGGATGAAATGATGCCCACCCATTCCTGGTGTCTATTTTTAAGGTGTACATACCCAACTGAGATGGCTCTAAGTAATGTCTCTAACACCTTACCACCAGTGAAAGTTCCAAGAGGACTGCTTTCTAGAATGCAAAGATCTGTGGAAGAAGAAGTAAGACCAAGCCCTGAAGTATTAAACCTACTTTACCCTTGCCTCCCCAAATTCTACATGTAAAGTTTCAGTATGGCCAAAGACACCGCACCATGGGCTAACACTTAGTCCTAGGCTGGCTGGGTGTATCACTTACCCAAGCATCCTGCTTTCAGCTGGTGAGGAACATTTGGGATCTGCTATATATAACTGGAGGATTTGATTTTGTAGTATTTAGCAATGTACATATTCTATAGTGTAAATTATATTTAAGTCATTCTTAAAACATATGTCCATGCATTCACAGCTGTCTGCAAATGAAAGTAAAGTCCCAGTTTATCTAGATATAAACAATACTTTGCTAGCCCCTGGTTTTCTCTACAATACACTAAAGCCATGGATGTTTCAGCTAGTTATCTTCATAATCTGCATCAGGATTTTTTTTCCTCTCATTGTTTACTGTTCTACCAAAGCTTTTCCAGAGAGCATTCTATAGGCAAGAAAAATTAACTTCTTTGAGAACAAATAAAGTGTTATGGAGCATAAATGGCCATACCTGAAACAATTATCAGGTCAAATTTGAAGGTCTGAGGGCATCCTGTCCAACATCCTGCCCCAGCAGCCTCCTTCCAGCCTCCCATCCCATCACCTCAGCAACAGAAACCCTCTGAGGCACAGGTCACTCCACTGTGGCATTGACAAGAACACATTCCCTGTGGGTGGTCTGGCTTTTACAAGTGTTTGGACACAAATACATTAATGTGGCCATTTTAAAGCAAATGATCCTTCTATTTTTCCCTGAAAATAAAAATCATCCTAGCAGGGTTTTGCTTTCTAAAATACTGTTGCTATTGCTACTATTGTTGTTTTTAATCTAGAAAATCCAAATACTGAGTAATTTTCAGATTGATGTTAACTCTTGGTTTCCCATCACCCTTCCACCATGTAGCCAGCTCAGGCATTACATTCATGTTTTCAGCTCTGAGCATCGCTATGCCCTGCCTTACTGCAATGATGTTTAGTAGCCTGTCAGTTCCCAGGTCCCAAGGAGTGCAGCCAAATGGTTTTCTACTTAATCAGCATAAAGTGTGAACAGTCAGAAATCAGCTAAGTGAAGAGCTGATCCTGACCATCACAGCAATCTCTATTCTAAATAGGTAAAATTTCAAAGCCTATTGGTAAGCAAAATGTGCTTTCAAAATCTTGTTTTAATTTGTTTTTAAAGAAACAGCTGCATTTAAAAAAAAAACAGTTTTACATTGACATTTGTGGATCAAGTTGATCTGATCTATATGAGGCATTGAGCATATAACAATATATATTCTTCATATAACAGGTGCTTCGGGGTGTTAGAAAGTATTAGGCTGTTCTCCTCATGATTGCCAAGAATGGTCAGGTTATTGGCAACAGCCTGAAGATGAAAATGACTAATTCACTCATAGATTATTAAGCAACATGATGTACTCAAAATCAAAGGGTCTTAGTTCTTCACATTGAGGAAAGAAACAGCAGGACTTTTCAAGGGTTCTTTCTGAGGTCTGAGTTCTAAGAGAGTCCCAAAGGCTTCCTAAAGTTCTAGTGGTTGAGGCAAGGAACACTCAAATTAAATAGGTTGCTTTTCAAGGCAAAAGTCGGCCATCACTGGAAAGAGAGGCCCATTGGACATGCAAACTTTATATGCCCCAGTACAGGGGAACGCCAGGGCCAAAAAAATGGGAATGGGTGGGTAGGGAAGTAGGGGGGAGGGTATGGGGGACTTTTGGGATAGCATTGGAAATGTAATTGAGGAAAAGATGCAATAAAAAAAAGAAGAAGGAAGAGTGAAAAAGGTGAAGTATTAACAATGTGCCATTAATGAAAATGTTTGTGAGATGTGTGGGGTGTGTGTGTGTGTGTGTGTCAGAGAAAGAGAGAGAGAGAGAGAGAGAGAGAGAGAGAGAGAGAGAGAGAGATCTAAAAGTACACAAAACAGAAAATAGCTTGGTCAATTTTAAAGGAAAGCTAAAGTGAAAAACAAGTAAATTTATACATAAAAGACTGCTGCAGATGCTGGTCTTCCAACTCCTGAGCCTCCTGTCTAGTTCCAGAAACAGCCCACCCACCTCCTGCCTCGTGGGATGTGTGTCTGGTGCTCTGCTCCTTGTTTGCAGAGCAATCCTTTTTTTGCTTCTTTGTTCTGTCCAGCTTCTATTTTGCTCTCTCTCCTCTTCCCTGTAACCTCTGCCACTCTTCATCTGGCCCTTGCTCTGTGTCATGACCTTATACATGTTTCTTTCAGGTCAGACATCCTTGAACTTCTCCCCGACCCTAGATCTTGTTCTGGCCACAGTCTTACCATAGTACTACAAGCCAGAGAGCTGCCTGGAAGGCTTCTGAGAGGAGAGTGACAGTGATAGCCTAGCTGAGCAGCTTGAGCCATGCACTTAAGCCCCTTATTGACAGCATCTTCACAGAGGTGGAAAGCGTGAGTCAATTTTGAACTTGAAAATTTTGCATGGTTTCCAAATGTCCTGAATGTATTCTCCTGTTTCATGTGATTATCACTCTGCAGCATGCTGCCCGGTTACCTAAATCCCATGCAAATCACTTGCAAGATGTAGGCTCAATGAAAACACTCTCCCACATGCACAGTAAAAACCAAGCATTATTTCCTACAAATCTAGCTGTAAGAAATGAAAAAGGGAGGTTATTATTATTTTTAATATTAATAGCAACTATTAACTGTTCATTTAGCCTAAATCATCTGGAAGGGAAATCTGTGCTGCTTGCTTGTTAGTTGAACAGAATGCATGATAATGTTCTGTTGTGTGCTATGTGGCATACTCAGTTGCTAGGTTACCCAGAACATCAGGAATTCAGGGAACAATGTACTTATATCTTTTTCAATTTTGAAAAATAAAATAGGTATTGACATAAAATACAGTGTGGCACTGAAGTAATTTTGTAGTGGAGAGATCAGAGGAAGGGGGCCTTTCATCTCCGTGACAGCAGTTTACTCCTCCTGGTGACTTACTGAGGGCAGGGGCAGGGCAGCACAACAGGAAGTCAGTCTCTGGCAGAATGCTTGTGGTCCCTGTACCCCAGCAACTCTTTCTTGAGTCAGGCTCCCCAAAGCCATCCTGCAGCTGCTGTTCTGAGCTATGTCAACTGGTCCTACAGAAACCTATGACAGGTCCAGTGATGTATGGGCCTGCGAGGGAACAGCGAAGCCTTTCATGTTAAGAACAAATATGACAGATCATGCTAAGGTCCTCAGCCAGCCAGGGCCATGCCAGGAACTTCTTTATGATTATTATTATTATCACCTTCCTACTTGGAGATAATGTCATAATTTACAGTCGGGTATTGTGGGACCCAAATGATTGATGCCACTTGGACATGAATTGGTGGGGTTAATAATGGTCATTCACTGTGGCCCAGCATGGGAGGCAGCGCTCTCAGAAAGGCTGCATTCACTTTGATATTCTGCTCAGGACAGGAAGGTGGACTTCTCAGAGTCAACATGCCATCACATTCTGCTTCTGAAAGCATCCCCTGGGCCTTGATGAAAACTAGGGACAGGGTACCTCAAAAGCTGCCTCTGTTCTTTCCAGGAATACTTTTGATTTTGTTTAATGTTCAGCCCTATATGTCCGCCCTGAAGTTCAAGTGAGATGTGCAACCCTAATTCTCTGATGAAACATGGGCTACATTTAGAAATATAAAGCAAAATCCCAGATAGCCACTCTGTTCCATTCTAGCAACGTCTTTAGGTGGGAACCCAAGCTAGAGACAGCTGCCTCCATATTCTCTTATTTATTTATCCTGGGATTATTTTGGATGCCAACAGTGATTGGGATAGGACTGTTAATTTTAAAAGTGATTAAAATTAATTGACCATACTGTAATGTAATCTAAAATATGGGATGGAGGAAATTGAGATTCATTTTATTTCAAGGTGAAAGGTACTGAAAAGCAATTTTGTAAAACTTCAAAAAGTTAGAATTGAGTCTTAAGATAGAAAGTGACGCAGGCCTCAGATCCCAGAACTCAGGAGTTAGAGACAGGATCAAGAGTTCAAAACCAGCCTCGGATATATAACAGGTCAAGACCAGCCTGGGGTACTGGGGATCCTGTTTCAAAAATAAAGTATCATGAAATGAAATGAAATGAAATGAAATGAAATGAAATGAAATGAAGTGAAATGAGATCACAAAATTAGCTGAAAACCAGAAGACTACCCTAATATGCTTAGACTGTTTCTGCTATTCTATACCTAAGTATAGGGATAGCAGTATGTGTTGACAAAGTTTTCCAACACTAGCATAAAGTGCTTTGACAATTAAGAGGAGCTATTCTCTGAGCAAGGCCATAAGAGAAGGCTTCTACAAGTGCTTCATGACAATACAGACCTTCAGGGATGATCGAATATCAGATAAGAGGAAAGTACTTCCAGTGCCATAAAAATCATGCTGGGAGCCATCTTTTTCTGTTTGGAGAGTCACTACGCCTTTGTTTTCAGCACTGCTAAGAAGGAGAGCCACTCTTTAAAATGATTAAACTTGGACAGCTTGTGCCATTAAGTAGTAGCATTCATTTTTCTCATACATCGCAGTTCACCTGTCCCTCTGAAACACATTATCAAGCCATCACCATATAAGCATCATTCATCTTGAGTTTTCTTTTTAACTTTATACCTACATCCTCCAAAGGCCCTAAAGCACTTTAAAAACAGATGATATTATTACTGTAGCTTTACTGGAGACGACACTGACTTGTATCCACTATGACCCCCCACACTGTCCTTGGAATGATCACCATGTACTAGAGATAAAGTTTATTCTTTGTAAACAGAAAAGGCACAAGCACAGCATGCCTTCTTGGATAATGAAATAAGACAGAATGGCTTCATAAACACACAGTTATGCAATAAATAGTGAGCAACATCATCTCTAACAGTACATCAGTGTCTTCAAAAAGCAACTGAGTATGACATCCCACTCCTTTCAAATCAGAATCCATCCCTCTTGTTCACTTTTAACAGATTTCCACAGCCAACAAAAGGAATTCCAGATCCATCAGTATGGCACACAGTGTTTCTCCACCATTTTACCATGAACTAAACCAAAACATCACCAGATTTCTTCTCTGTGTGAATTTCCACAAGTTGGTCACAATAGAAAGTTCTCAGCAAATTCCTGAGAAAGCCAAAGTAAAGCTAATGTGCTAGTGGGGTAGGGAATTACATTACCCTCTCTCTCACCTGCTTCATTACCTACCCTATATATATATATGTACAATCTATAAATGCATCCATGCATTATAATCTATGACCCACATATGAGAAAGAACATGATCTGTTAGGTTTTCAGAGTCTGGTTTAGTTCATTTAGCATAATGCTTTCCATTTTCCTGAAAAGATCAAACTTTAATATTCTTCTGCTCTTCCTCCTCCTCCTTCTTCTTCACTATCATTTTCATCTTCATGTTCTTCCTACCCCCTCCTCCTTCTCCTTATCTTTTTTAAACACTCTCTGAAGCCCTGACTGCCCTGAACTTGCTGAATAGACCAGATAGGCCTTGAACTCAGAGAAATCTGCCTGCTTCTGTCGCTCGCATTCTGGGATCACTAAGGCCAGCCTTAATTTATCTTTATGGCTGAATAAAATTCTATTAGGTATATGTACCACGTTTACTATACCCACTTATCTCTTGATGGATACCTAGCAAGGTTTCATTTCTTCCCTACCAATAGAACACTAATTATAATGGATGTGCAGTATCTCTGGTGTGTCTTAGAATCCTTCCACTAGAGTGCATAGAGATGCTATAGCTGAGTCATTGAATGGTTCTACTTTTTTTGAGAAGCCTATAGGTTGATCACCATAGTCCCTGTACTGCTTTGTACTTCCACAAACAAGGTATAAGAGGTCCTCTTTCCCCACATTCTCTTCAGTAGGTGATATCATTTGCATTATTATTGTTGTTTATATTTTTAAATGTATGAATGCTTGCCTATAAGTATGTATGTGTACCACCTGCATGCCTGGTGCCCACAGAGGCCCATAAGAGGATATCGGATTCCCTGGAACTGGAGTTACAGACAGTTGAAATCTGCCACATGAGTCATGGGAACTGAGCCCAGCCCTCTGCAAGAGCAGGTGTGCTCTTACTTTAACTTCTAAGTCACCTGTTCATTCTTGATGCTATCCATTCTGATGGAGGTGAGATGGAAACACAGAGGCTCTTCTCCTTGCATTTCAAAATGAGACATTTGTTCCAGGACTTAGAATACACACAAATGTCAAGGAAAGAGTGCAGAAATGTTGTTTCTTTCTTCTGATGGTCAGAATGGTTTCTGTGGGGATAGGGTTGGGAAGAAAACTGACAGAAAGCCAGGAAACAATTGTAACTTGTATACATTTTTACCTCTGGTCTAGCACTGTGGTAGTACATGTCAAGAAGCTTCTGCAGAAAGCTGAACTGGACACAGTTTTCCCGAGATTGTGCCTACAGTGTGAGGTTGTTGTCCTGTGTGCTTTATTTGCGAGGAATGAAGACTTCTGCTTCCATTGTTATTATTGAGGAGTTGGTTGCCATCACGACTCCTGATGCTGTGTAAGCTATTCTTCTCCAATACTTTTCTTCCTTATGGGCCTGTTGTCCTGAGAGTTCCTGATGAACTCTCTGAAGAGTGGTCTTATTATGGATTCTCCAATAGCCTATATTTTGAATATAAGGTAGGGTTTTTTGATACAGAAATCTATGTCCTTTAGTTCTGAAATTTTTCTTATTCAGTTTCTTTGTTGAGATAATTTATTGGAGCTTTTAGGAGTAGGGTTTCCATTACTGTGAAAAGACATCATGAGGTAGGACACCTCTAATAAAGGACAACATTTAATTAGGGTAGGCTTACAGGCTCAGAGGTTCGGTCCATTATCAAGGCAGGAAACGTGGCAGTGTGCAGACAGACATGGCACTGGAGGAGCTGAGAATTCTACATCTTGTTCTGAAGGCAACGGGGAGACTAACTTCTACACTGGAACACATTGGACCATGTTGGATGGAGCTTCAAAGCCCACCCCCACAGTGACACACTTTCTCCATCAAAGCCACACTTCCTAACAGTGCCACTCACTATGGGCCAAGCCAAGCATATTCAAACCACCACACTTGTCTTTCTTTTCTTAAAAAAAAGAAATGGTAATTTATTTAATATTTGTAACGAATATAGCGTATTTGGGTCAAGTCCTTTCCCTATTTTCTACTCTACAATTCTTCCTTTATCCTTCCTACCTCTTTTCCCTCCCAATTTCATGTCTTCTGCTTTTTTTATTGTGAACTTTCCTCTGACATAAGGTGTTGCTCATTCACATTTAAATGCAATTTAATTTATGATGTGGCATATGTGTGGTGTGTGTGTGTTGTAAGTATGTTATAGTATGTGTGTGTCTGTGTGGGGGCCAGGGATGTTGTGTTATGTATCCTTTGAACAACATTTAGAAACGATGTGTGGAGGCAGAATTTATCAGTTGATGAGTTTCAAATGGTTGGGTCCTCTATTAGCTTTCTCATTTCTGGCACAAGCACCTGAGAGAAATTACTTCAAGAGAAAAAGGTTTTATTTAGACTCCAGGGTTCAGAAATTTTATTCCATGACCAGACAATTCCACTGTTGTGATCCTGAGACAATACAGAAACACCATGATCATGAGTAGCATGATCATGAGTAGCAAAGCAGAGCTGTTCACCTAGTCGCAAGCAGGCAACAGAGACTGAAGGAGAATGGTGACTTGATTTGCTTCTCAAAAGCTTGCCTGCCAGTGGCATTCTTTTCCATTCTTCCATTAGGCCTACCTCCTTCTAGAAGTGGCTAGAATCACATTTTGCATTCATCCAGGGATTTAACTTCTCTCTCTTTTTTTTTCTTTTTTTTCTTTTTTCCGAGACAGGGTTTCTCTGTGTAGCTCTGTCTGTCCTGGAACTCACTTTGTAGACCAGGCTGGCCTCGAACTCAGAAATCCGACTGCCTCTGACTCCCAAGTGCTGGGATTAAAGGCTCGCGCCACCACGCCTGGCTGATTTAACTTCTCAAAACAGAGTTATTATAATTTAATCATTACCCCCAAGGATCAGTAAATGCCTTTTGAAAAACATTTCACTTTCAAAATATTTTCTTCTTTTTATTAGGATATATCCTCTGTAAAAAACAAATGATGTTTTCTATCATCTATGCAAATAAAGTTGTTTAATCTCACACACACACACACACACACACACACACACACACATCTCCTGGCACCTCTAAGGGACACTTTCTGTCCAAACTAAAATAGACCCAAAATAGACAAAATAGACAACTAGAAGTGGGCAGTTCACTCCAGGTAACAAAAGTACACATCCACATTTGCTTCTCATGATACAATGATTATTCGTAAATCATCAACATTTTCCCCATAGCTTCTTCTGTGTGTGTATATCTTTTTAAATTGCCCTTCCTCATTAGGGAATCATTGTAAACAGAGATTTTTTTTTCAAATATGTTACTTTAACTGCTGCTGTTTTGTTTTATGTATTTTAATTGAAGTTTTAAATTTTGTGCTTGCACCCCATGGAGTAATAACTACAAAGTACAGAATTTTATTAATTGGAAAAATAAATTTAAAAACAATGACCTAAATAAGTTAGACAGTTTGTAGATGTTCCTCCAAGAAATAAATGAATATCAGTCCATACATGTTTCTGTGCATCTTTAAGTCATTTGAGTCTTTTTATACAATAAGGAACGATAAAATGGCAAAAAATAAAAAAAGCACCTCATTTTTGGACCAGTTAAGTTCTGTTTTTGAAGGAAAGTTTTCACATGGAAAAAAAAATCACTAATTGGTGACAATTGAGTAATTATAGTGTAGTTCATTCTGTTAGGCACTAGAGAGAGAAAGATCAAGTCAATAAAACAGTCACCTTCTCCTGAGAGGCTCTGCCAGTGCCTGGCAAATACAGAGGTGGATGCTCACAGTCACCCACTGGATGAAGCATTGGGGTCCCCAATGAAGGAGCTAGAGAAAGTATTCAAGAAGCTGAAGGGGTTTGCAGCCCCATAGAAGGAACAGAAATACAAACTAACCAGTAACCCCAGAGCTCCCTGGGACTAAACTACCAATCAAAGAAAACACATATTGGGACTCATGGCTCTAGCTGCATATGTAGCATAGGATGGCCTAGTTGGTCATCAAGGTGAGAAGATATCATCTTGGTCCTGTGAAGGTTCTATGCCCCAGTACAGGGGAATGCCAGGGCCAGGAAGCAGGAGTGGATGGGTTGGAGAGCAGAGGGAGGGGGAAGAGGATAGGGGATTTTCTGAGGGGAAACTAGAAAAGGAGATAACATTTGAAATGTAAATACACCATCTAATAAAAAAATGAAAAATAAATTTTAATCAAGAGACAGACATGCAAACTGTTTGAAAACAATGTAAATGCTGCTGGAGGGTGCATGACCACTCATGGAATGTACAGAGGCAGAGACACACCCAGCTTGGTCCACACAGCAAACTCCAGGCCAACCTGGACAAGAGCAAGAGCTTGTCTTAAAATGAACTCATTAATTAATTGAAATAAAATTCAATTTTAATACAGGATAGAGGGGAACCCTTTAGTGTGGGGAAAACAGGCTTTTCTCAAGAAGTAAAAAGTGAAGTTAACTGCATTGTCATCACTGAGAATTACCTCAGGAAATGATTCAAAAGGGAGAATGTTCTCTTTCACTCACAGTTTTAAGTGTATCAGTCTATGGTCCTGAGCCTGAATAAGACAGAACATCTCGGTAGAAGGGCATGATGAAGCCAACCTGCTAATCGTACAGCAGCTAAGAAGCAGCAAGAGAAACTAGAGGGAGGTAGAACAAGTTACATCCCTGCAGAGCATACCCCTTGTGACCTACTTCCCACAACTTGGCCACACCCACTCCTTTTCATCATCTACCAGTAATACCATGGCACTATGACGACTTCAGTGAATGAGGCTAGAGCCCTTGGTTGCTAATCATTTTTCTGTGATTCATGTCACCAGCTACTAGCATATTAGTCATTTAAAAGATTACTTCATATCCAAAATGAAGACTAACAATTGTAGTTGTCGAGTCAAATGTCCAAAGCTTGCAGTCCAGGTTGCAACTGTAAGACCCTGCCCCTCAGCTTGTTAATAATGCAAGGACCAAAGATTAGTGCAAGCAACAAAATAAAAATGGCAACCAGTAAAGTGATTAAGGTTGTCATCAATGGGGAGGAATTAAACCAAGATTCAAACCAACTTTTGATTCTGCTCTCTCTCTTCCCTTTGGCTAGCACTTCCCTAACCTTAGCCATGGAATCCTTAACTACCCTGTAATAGTCTATGTAAAAGCAACATTCTTCATTGAGGACAAAGCACAGTCGTCCCTATTGGAGGAACAATAAATATAACCCTCTCCTATTCTGTAGTGCCACTTCTGAGAGGTCACAGACTCCTGTAGTTGGGAGATAGATGTTTCGGTCCTCAGTGTCCAGATGTATGGTAACCCTGAGGTTCTGGTATTGGTGACTTTGTAGCATCAAGGAAGGGAGACCAGTAATTACTCCAGCTGCTCCCATTCCCAAGAGCAATGACACTGTGAACACTGTGAAGGGTTCCCTTCCTGTTCAATAGAGTGTACTGTCCCATCTATCTAGAAGCTCTTCATAGGGGTGGTAAATAAGCCTTGGGATCAATTGAACCAGTATACAGAAATCAGAGAACTGGTTCAGGATGGTAGAGTGCACACAAGGGGCCAATTCTGAAGCACAAGCCCACCATCCCTATGGGGTTGGGGGAAGGTGGTAAAAAGTGGTTGCCCACACACACACTGATGGACCTGCTGCCTGCTTCTCCTATCTCAGGGGTACACATATATGAGGGGTCTCTGGCAGGACACTCCTCAACTTTGAGAGCCCATACCCTAAGCCCCATCCTCCAAGACTGCTTCTGGGACATGGTTTAGATTCGAAAGTCACTTGTCCCCCATATTCGGGTAATCTCTCTGCCTGTGTCTCTAGGGTAAGGATGTTCCAGGAGTCGAGGCCAGCCACTAACTTACAAAGATCAAAGACAAGGTCTGGCCACCAGGTATAAGGTGGGTTTTCCTCTGTGGTGGACCAAGCTACATCCCGAGTGGCTGAGAGTACTTGCCAAGTCACTTTGGTAGGGTTGTGGAGGGTGCTGAGGCTCAGCACTGAAGGAAGATACATCGTGTTTTCTCTGGCCTGCAGTAAGGCAGGTGATCTTGAGATTAAGGGGGTTCCTCAGGTGTTTGGCTGCTATCTAGTTGGCATCAGGTGCAGCTGCTAGTCTGATGTGAGTTCCAGTGAACCCAGGCTGTTAGTCCATCTACTTTTACAGCAGTCAGGGCAGTCACCAACACTAGGAACAACCCTTTCCACTTTGCTTCCACGTTTTCATACACCCAAGCTCCAACTTGGTAGTCATATGCAATCTCTGAAGAACTTGCGTTATTCGGGGCACTACGTGTAGGCCCCAATTCCTGGTGGCTGATCTGGAAAGCTTGCAATTGAGCCATAAGATCCTGGTCAGCCTGAAAAGCCACTCTGGGGAGTGTCAAGATCTGGGGTCAAGGGAGTTGGGGGGGGGGTCTCCATACAGGATCTCGAAGAGAGTTAGACTGAAATGATAGGGAGTATTTCCAACCCTGAACAATGCCATGGGAAGGAGCACCACTCAATCTGTGCCAGTCTCTTAGGACAATTTGGATGAAGTCTCCTTCATCCTTTCTACCTGCCCTGAACTTTGGGGACGGTATGCACAATGGAGTTTCTAATCTGTCCCCAGAAACTTCCTGGATTACCTGAGAAACAAAGGCTGGCTGATGGTTTTAAGCATACCAAATCAAGGAAGTATCTCCTCTAGTATCTTCTTCACAACCACCAGTACAGTTTCTCTCTTCATGGGGTAGTCTTCTACCCATCCAGGAAAAGTATTGACAAAGACTAGGAGGTACTTATACCAATATTTTCCTGGTCTGACCTCAGTAAAATCAACTTCCCAAAATACTCCAGGTTTACCCCTTTAGCCTTTCATCCTAATGGTGCCTTAGTGGGATAGACATTTACCTCTGACAAGCTTCACAATTTCTACCTATCATGTGTGCTAGTTTTCCTAAATTTAAAATAACTATACCTGACTACTTGATCACCAGTTCTAGTTTTCTACTACCGAGGTGGATATATCTATGCATTTGTGTAAGCAGTTCAAGGGCCTGATGTTCTGGCAAGATGGTTTTTTCCTCCAATGTCTTCCAGTGTTCACTTTTGTCTAAATAGTTAGTAGGACACCCTTTAATCAGCTTAAGCTCATGATCAATATACCCAGGTGGTAGCCAGCCATTTCTCAAGTTCCAATCTGGGCTCTCTTCTCCTGGGTGGTGGTTTGTCAAGAGGATAGTCTCTATTTCTTTCATCACTACTTCCTTTGCCATCTGTCTGCCAGGCGATTCCCACTAGCTTTGTGGTTCTAACCCTTCTAGTGCCCAGGGCAATGGATTATACTTGCTTTTGCTGGCTTACAAATGGCCAGTATTAGGGCAACTATCTCTGGTTTGTTCTTGATTATCTTGCCTTCCAAGGTGTCTGTTGTTGATAAATGGCCCTGTGCATTCATGCAGTCTTGAAGGCATACCTGCTGTCTGTGTAGATGTTAATCCTCTTTCCAGTCCGAGCTCCAAGGCCTTGGTGAGAGTGATTAATCCTGAGTACCAGGCTTCTTTACAGGAAACAGGGTGTATTCTAAGCAGAGCAGCACTTGCACAGGACCCCCCAGTTTTACCATCCTGTCAATGTGAGGCTTAATACCTTCCCGTGCTTCCTACAACATTGGGTACTGGCACACCAAGACAGGATCAGCCTGGGTCTTAAGATCCACATACACAAGGACCTGCAGACACAAATGTCCTGGCCATTTCAGCTCAAGCAAGAGGAAACTTTTCCAGCCATCAAGAAATATCCTCTGTCTTTTGGGTTTTGGGCTCAAACAATTTGTATTTGTCCTCCAGACTAATAGTAAGGACCTAGACAGGTTCTCCAGCCTGCCCCCCTCAGTTGAGGACCCTCGAAAAAGAAGTGGATCTGAGACCCCATCTTGGAGAGTAAATTTCTCCCAAGCAAAGGACAGGGGCAGTCAGGGGTGACAATGAGCAAGAGGGATACCTAGCTCATGCCCAGGTCCACAACTCTTCTGGTAGTACATGAATATTTTTTGGTCCCAGTGGTCCCATAGGACACATGATTCTTTTTCAGAGACTGGTCCATCAGCTTGGAGGAGTACCTAATGTTGGGGCCCTCTCCTTGTAGTATGAGCACTGGTTCTTTTCAAGGGGTTTTCTGTCTCTCTTTGGTTGGAATCTCTCTCTTTTTTTAAAGGTTCATTAGTTTATTTTATTTATATTAGTACACTATAGCTGACTTCAGACACACCAGATGAGGGCATCGATCAGATCCCGTTACAGATGGTAACCACCATATGGTTCCTGGGAATTGAACTCAGGACCTCTGGAACAGCAGTCAGTGCTCTTAGCCACTGAGCCATCTCTCCAACCCCAATCCATTTTTTTTAATGATCGCATTTATTAATTATCTCTCCCTATCTTACCGCTTCCTCCTCCACACTTCTAGTTGCAAGGCAACTTTTAGAGGTTCATTCTCTCCTTCCACCACATAGTTTCTGAGGATAGACTTGGGTCCTTAGTCTCGGCAATGCCTTTACCTGCTGAATGAGCCATCTCATCCATCATGAGGTTGGAATCTCTCTTATCTGCTTTCTCTAACTATTGTAGTTTCTCTGTAAATTCCTTTTCTGTTGCTTTTCTTTTTCTTTCTGTTGCCTTTCATCTTCTTTCTCCCTCTTTCTCCCCTCCTTCTTCTCCTCTGTCTCCCTGTTATGGTAGACTTTCTCAGCAATCTGCACTAAATCCCTCAACAACTTATCCTATAGACAGTCCCTCTGGCTTCTGAAGCTTTTTCCTGATATGTCCTCTAGTCTGGTCTACAAAATCTATAGTCACAGTTGCTTTGTTCTCCTTGCTGCTGTGGTCATAGGGTGAATATAGACAGAATGCCTCCATGAGCCACTCTAGAAAGGCAATAGGTAACTCATCTGATCCCTGTCAAATTTGTAGGCCACCAGGCAGCTGCCTTGAGACCTGCCAATAGAGCCTGGCAGTAGATCTTAAGGTGCTCCTTACCTTCAGCTGAATTTAAGTCCCAATCAGGTCAGGTTAAAGGGAATCCTGTGTCATGATGGCTGGGTTTTCTCAAGGGAGACCCCGTGTCTGAGGGCACATTCTTTCGAGCTTCATTGAAGATCCTCTCTCTCTCCTCAGTGGTGAATAGGACCTTCATAAGCTGTTGTGTGTCATCCCAGATAGGTTAGTGGGTAAACAGGACAGTTTCAAAGAGATTAATAAAGTCCTTGGGATTATCTGAGAAAGGGGGATGCTGAGACTTCCAATTGTATAGGTCAGCAGATGAGAATGGCCAATGTTGCATAGCCTGATTTCCCTCATCATCTAGAGGCCCACATGCCCTCAGTGGAAGAGCCACTATAGTATCGGGGAGGTGGCTCTCTGACTTGGGGTCCCCATGGTGGGACTGGGAAGTTAGGGGTCTCCTCTATTTCCTCCCTTTAGTAAAGGTGGGTACAATGGCCCTGGTCCCTTATAGGCTAAGGATTCCAGGACCAGTGCTGACACTGGGGAGGAATGTGGGGGCAATGGTACGGGGATATGGAGAAGGAGGGTTTTGGTGCAACAGGTCCATTGTTGAAGAGTCTTGGAGGATCAACTTCTTCTCAGGTCCGGATCCTTCTTCCCATGTTTCCTTTTTCCTGATAGCAAGAACATATGAGGTGGGTCTTGGGGGAAGAAAGGCTTTTATCTATGGGGGGAGAGGGAGTCCTCCATTAGATTCTTCCAGGTAACTATATAGGGTACGTGGTCTGGATGCCAGAGGAATTCTGGCCTAAATTTTTTTCCTCTATTGTTTTGATCAACAGTAAGTTGAAGGTTCCTATAAGTGGCCACCCTACTCCTAAGGTGAGCCATTTGGAGCAGGAGAAAGTAACTAACTTGTCCTTCTTTACCACTACTGACAAGTTTTCTCCTCTTTCCCTAACTTCCCTCCAGTGGTTAACTAGGATGTTTATCAGGGTAGATTTAGTCTGTCCCATGTTCAAAAACAACATAGTTCAAGACCAAGAACAAAGAGAAAGACAATCAACACACAGACAGTTTGCACCTGCCACAGGTATAGAAAACAGGATATAGCAAGATTTGGTCAGTTGCTGCCAATACTGTGTCTTGCCATTTCCAAAAGGAATGGAGTCATCTAGACTCCCTCTGGGGGGCCTGAAGCATCCTCTAGACTCCCCATAGTCACTTGTTAAGGCATGTCTGCCTGTCCCAGTTGACTGCACCAGAACAGAGACTTTCTAGATGACATCATGCTCTTGAGCCAAAAGTGAAGCAAAAGACAGAGAGAGACAAACACAAGTGTAGGTGCCTGTTGCAAAGCTCAGTCTTTTTCTCTCTGAACTGTCTAGTCGGTGCTCTCCTCGAATCCTGGATGAGCCCCCAAATGTAAGATGCCCCCTGCCCCTCAGTCAGTGGTACTTACTTCAAGATGCCCCCAGTGAGACACCAAGGTACAGATTGATGCAAAAAACATAGGTTAATTTTCCTGTGTCAGGACCTACCTTCAATTAGTTCCTCAAGGTGAGTGACTTGAAAGAGACCCCAGATGGCTGTTACAAGAAGTTTTTGTACTTTGTAGAGGCACGGGTTACATCAGGAATACTGCAGTTTAAACTTATTGGCTAAGCATATTGACCTTTAAATCTATTGGCTAGCAAGCATGGGCAGATCATGACACATATTTGAACTCTATCTGGGACTTTTCAGAAGGTCAGGTGACTATCAGTCAGTACATTCTCTGGTTTTTCTCAAGAATGATCCTGTTCCTCCCAATAATGGTGGATGGAGGTGGGACTTGGCATAGCCTTGACCCCAGGCAGGAGAGAGGAAGCTGTAGAGGGATGTGGGGGTTGGGGGATGTAAGACTTGAAAAAGCTCTTAGGGTCCTTCACAACCAGGAAATAAACTGACAATTGAGGAAGAAGGAAGAGGTAGGAAGGTATTCAAGATCTGTGCCATGAAAAACTTTTATTTATGCTTAGATAATTAGAAAAACTGGCTGTGGAAGTTACTTAAAGGATCCTATGGAACCAAATAAAAAATTAAATTCATATTTTTGGAATGTCACAGCGCTGCAAAGGATGAACTACAGGGACAGCCAAAGAGAGAGAAGGCTTGTCATGCTGCCCAGGAGACAAATATAAGCTTAAACTAAGACAGTTGCAAAGAGGATGGAGGGATTTCGGCTATACTTAAGGGAAATTCATACTATATGTAAGGAAAACCTTGATCAAAATCAGTTACTAATCATATTAAGCCATAAAGAAAAAGGAGAGGTTATGGATGACAGCAGCAGTCCAGCTTTGAGTTCCAGTGCAGATGGTAGTTGCATTTCTTCAGGAGATAAGGAGATATGGAGTAATACGAAGTTGATAGATGGGAGGAAAGAAAGCTCAGACCTAGACATGCTCAGGTTGATGTGGCAACATCTCCAAGTTTATTCTAGCAGATGATTGACTCTGCATGGTGTGCTCCTCGCTTGTCTTTGCTGTGCTCATTCACTCTACTCTGCAACTACTCTGGCTATGTTAGAGCTCTGTTTCCACTGCTGGGCCACTCCAAGACTGTTCCTGCTCAATGGCCGATCTGTTTCCATTCTCTGACATTTTGCCTAGCCAGTTCTCTCTCTTTACTCAAGTAACTTTGTCTCAACTTGGATCTGAATAAAGGATGTGTGGGAGCAGCAAAACAAATGACTCAAAGTCAATAGTGATGGTTTATATTCTGTTCAAGACAGCATTCCAGGTCTCTCTCTCTCTCTCTCTCTCTCTCTCTCTCTCTCTCTCTCTCTCTCTCTCTCTCTCCCCTCTGACTCTGTGTGTGTGTGGGGGGGGGGTTGTGTATGTTCTGCTCATGACATCCTTTTCTTGCCATTCTTAAAAAACTCTTTGTATAGCTCATCTTTTGCAGGTCAAAAGTCCAGTCTTTTATTTATATAACAATTCAGTCAACACTCTTTTTTATTATCCATGAATCTGCATTCCATACCATGCCTGGGCCTAACCTAGCTCTGTTCTAGACTGATTTTTAACTCAGGAATCTCTCTGCCTTTGTAAGCATTAACAAAAAACTTAGCTGGGTCAGATCTTTTTCTCTGATCATCACTCCCTAAATCTCTTTAACTCCTTACTACTAAGTCTTTTTGACAAGATGGCTCACAGTACAGTTGCCTCTGTTCCTTTAAATTTGTGAAGCTCTTTATATAATTCATATTGTAGCCCTATATTTTGCATAGTTGAGAAATTATGTTTTTGAACTCATGTTTTCAGAGTTCTTTCCCACAGCCTTGAGGACTGTCCTGAAGAGCACAGTTTTTACTAAGACCTTAGCCAAACCCTCTTTTCCTGGATTTATGCTGTCTCTGGTTATCATAGAGCCATTAATCTTGGCAGAGAGGGCATTTCTTGAAGGGGGAACATGAAAATATGTACATTATTATACAAACAAGCCTCAAGCCTATAATAACCATCAATACTCACGGAGGCCCACACGCTACTGGCTGTGCTCCAGGGGCAAGAACCATGCCACACTGTCCCTTACATGTAACCAACCAAGATCTGGCATAGCCTTTTAAAGAGTTCCCAAAGCAAGTTTTCTTGTCACTTTATATGAAGTAACTTCTACCCATGTCAGCCTCCAAGTCGGTGCTCTGTCCTTCTTTTCTCCACACTTCTTATTGCTACTTGAAATAGGCTCATACATGCATTCACCTTCTTGCCTTTCATGAGACCCTCTGACTGCATTTTTATGAAGCAGGTAGTCTAAAATGATCTAAAATATATGATGGGACAAAAGATTTATAAGAGAATTTAGAGGAAATTTTGAAATATAGAAAAATTTGAAATAGCCAAAATGCCAATTGATAAAGTCTAGACTAGACTAAAAGGGGGATATGTAAGGAGCTGAAATTACTTTAACTAAACTGAAGAAGAAAGTAAATTTTCTGGTTTATAAAACTGAAAATTAATACAATAACTCTTTTTAATTAAATCTGCTCTTGGTTGCTTTTTCAGTTCTGGTTCCTCCTTTCTGTGTGGGCTAGTTTTTAGTGGATTCTCCCTACATGGTATCAGGAATGATCAGCAGAAGGAATAGAACTACTTTTTATCAGATTAGCAACCACAAGAGAAAGTAGATGGACTCCACCAAGACAAGTCTGCACAGGTGAGAGTGTGGACTACAGAAGCTAACAGCTTCTGGGACAGGCGGGAGCCACAGAGCTTCTGAAGCAGCCCCCTTTTCCGGCTCCAGACATCCAGGCACCTTCCCTGCCAGAGGATAGGTGTCCGCCCGGCCCGGGAGGGAATGCCAGAGCATCTGCGGGAGACATCTTGGTTCACTGACTCCACGGAGACTAGTCTGCACAGGTGAGAGTGTGGACTACAGAAACTAACAGCTTCTGGGACAGGTCCTGTTTCAGGCCTTCATCTTCTGCCATGAGGCAAATCTGAAACCCAGATATCTGTGCACCTTCCCTGAAAGAGGAGAGCCTGCCTGCAGAGAGTGCTCTGACCACTGAAATTCAGGAGAGAGCTAGTCTCCCAGGTATGCTGGTAGAGAATAACAGAATCACGAGAGGAGCAAGCTCTAACCAGAGACAACTATAAAAACTGACTCCAGAGTTTACCAGATGGCGAAAGGCAGAAGTAAGAATCTTACTAACAGAAACCAAGAACAATCACCATCTTCAGAACGCAGAACTACCACCCCAGTCAGTTCAGGGCACCCCAACACACCCGAAAACCTAGGCATATCTCATGATGATGGTAGAAAACATCAAGAAGGTCTTTAATAACTCATTTAAAGAAATAGAGGAGAACACTGCTAAAGAATTGCAAGTCTTTATAGAGAAACAGGAAAACACATCCAAACAGATGATGAAAATGAACAAAACAATACTAGACCTAAAAAGGGAAGTAGATACAATAAAGAAAACCCAAAGTGAGGCAACGCTGGAGATAAAAACCCTAGGAAAGAAATCTGGAATCATAGATTCGAGCATCAGCAACAGAATACAAGAGATGGAAGAGAGAATCTCAGGTGCAGAAGATTCCATAGAGAACATCGATACAACAATCAAAGAAAATGCAAAATGCAAAAAGATCCTAACACAAGACATGCAGGAAATCCAGGACACAATTAAAAGACCAAACCTACAGATAATAGTAGATGAGAATGAAGATTTTCAACTCAGTGGGCCAGCAAATATCTTCAACAAAATTATAAAAGAAAGCTTCCCAAACCTAAAGAAATAGATGCCCATGAACATACAAGAAGCCTGCAGAACTCCAAATAGACTGAACAAGAAAAGAAATTTCTCCTAATGCATAATAATCAGAACAACAAATGCACTAAATAAAGATACAATATTAAAAGCAGTAAGGGAAAAAGATCAAGTGACATATAAAGGGAAGCCTATCAGAATTACACCAGGTTTTTCACCAGAGACTATGAAAACCAGAAGATCCTGGACAGATGTTATACAGACACTAAGAGAACAGAAATGCCAGCACAGGCTACTATACCCAGCCAAACTTTCAATTACCATAGATGGAGAAACCAAAGTATTCCAGGACAGAACCAAATTCATACATTATCTCTCCATGAATCCAGCCCTTCGAAGGATAATAACAGAAAAAAAACCAATACAAGGACAGAAACCAGGTCCTAGAAAAAGCAAGAAAATAATCCTTGAAAAAACCTAAAAGAAGACAGCCACAAGAACAGAATGCCAACTTTAACAACAAAAATAATAGGAAGCAACAAATACTTTTCCTTGATATCTCTTAATATCAATGGAATCAACTCCACAATAAAAAGACATAGACTAACAGACTGGCTACACAAACAGGACCCAACATTTTGCTGCTTACAGGAAACCCATCTCAGGGGGAAAAAAAGACACTACCTCAGAATGAAAGGCTGGAAAACAATTTTCCAAGCAAATGGTCTAAAGAAACAAGCTGGAGTAGCCATTCTAATATCTAATAAAATCGACTTCCAACCCAAAGTCATCAAAAAAGACAAGGAGGGGCACTTTGTACTCATCAAAGGTAAAATCTTATAAGAGGAACTCTCAATTCTGAATATCTATGAGCCAAATATATGGGCAGACACATTCATTAAAGAAACTTTAGTAAAGCTCAAAGAACACATAGCTCCTCAAACAATAATAGTGGGAGACTTCAACACACCACTTTCACCAATGGACAGATCCTGGAAACAGAAACTAAACAGGGACACAGTGAAACTAACAGAAGTTATGAAACAAATGAATCTAACAGATATCTACAGAATGTTTTATCCTAAAACAAAAGGATATATCTTCTTCTCTGCACCTCATGGTACCTTCTCCAAAATTAACCACATAATTGGTCACAAAACAAGCCTCAACAGATATAAAAATATTGAAATTGTCCGATGTATCAAATCAGATCACCATGGACTAAGTCTGATCTTCAATAAAAAATAAATAATAGAAAGCCAACATTCACATGGAAACTGAACAACACTCTTCTCAATGATACCTTGGTCAAGGAAGGAATAAAGAAAGAAATTAAGGACTTTTTACAGTTTAATGAAAGTGAAGCCACAACATACCCAAACTTATGGGACACATTGAAAGCATTTCTAAGACGAAAACTCAAACCTCTGAGTGCCTCCAAAAAGAAACTAGAGAGAGCACACACTAGCAGCTTGAAAACACACCTAAAAGCTCTAGAACAAAAGGAAGCAAATTCACCCAAGAGAAGTAGAAATCAGGAAATAATCAAACTCAGGGGTGAAATCAACCAAGTGGAAATAAGAAGAACTATTCAAAGAATCAACCAAATGAGGAGGTGGTTCTTTGAGAAAATCAACAAGATAGATAAACCCTTAGCCAGACTCACTAGAGGGCATAGGGAAAGCATCCTAATTAACAAAATCAGAAATGAAAAGGGAGACAAAACAACAGATCCTGAAGAAATCCAAAACACTATCATATCCTTCTACAAACGGCTATACTCAACAAAACTGGAGAACCTGGATGAAATGGACAAGTTTCTAGACACATACCAGGTACCAAAGTTAAATCAAGATCAGGTTAATGATCTAAACAGTCCTATATCCCCTAAAGAAATAGAAGCAGTCATTAATAGTCTCCCAACCAAAAAAAGCCCAGGACCGGATGGGTTTAGTGCAGAGTTCTATCAGACCTTCAAAGAGGATCTAATTCCAGTTCTTAACAAACTATTCCACAAAATAGAAGCAGAACGTACTCTACCCAACTCATTCTTTTTTTTTAATTTTTAATATTTTTTATTACATATTTTCCTCAATTACATTTCCAATGCTATCCCAAAAGTCCACCATAGCGCCCCCCACTTCCCTACCCACCCATTCCCATTCTTTTGGCCCTGGCATTCCCCTATATTGGGGCATATAAAGTTTGCAAGTCCAATGGGCCTCTCTTTCCAGTGATGGCCGACTAGGCCATCTTTCGATACATATGCAGCTAGAGACAAGAGCTCCGGGGTACTGGTTAGGTCATCATGTTGTTCCAACGATAGGGTTGCAGATCCCTTTAGCTCCTTGGGTACTTTCTCTAGCTTCTCCATTGGGAGGCCTGTGATACATCCAATAGCTGACTGTGAGCATTCACTCCTGTGTTTGCTAGGCCCCTGTATAGTCTCACAAGAGACAGCTATATCTGGGTCCTTTCAGCAAAATCTTGCTAGTGTATGCAATGGTGTCCACGTATAGAAGCTGAATATGGGATGGATCCCTGGATACGGCAGTCTCTAGATGGTCCATCCTTTCATCACAGTTCCAAACTTTGTCTCTGTAACTCCTTCCATGGGTGTTTTGTTCCCAATTCTAAGAAGGGGCACAGTGTCCACATTTTGGTCTTCATTCTTCTTGAGTTTCGTGCGTTTAGCAAATTGTATCTTATATCTTGGGTATCCTAAGTTTTGGGCTAATATCCACTTATCAGTGAATACATATTGTGTGAGTTCCTTTGTGATTGTGTTACCTCACTCAAAATGATGCCCTCCAGGTCCATCCATTTGGCTAGGAATTTCATAAATTCATTCTTTTTAATAGCTGAGTAGTACTCCATTGTGTAAATGTACCATAATTTCTGTATCCATTCCTCTGTCGAGGGACATCTGGGTTCTTTCCAGCTTCTGGCTATTATAAATAGGGCTGCTATGAACATAGTGGAGCATGTGTCCTTCTTACCGGTTGGGACATCTTCTGGATATATGCCCAGTAGAGGTATTGCTGGATCCTCCGGTAGTACTATGTCCAATTTTCTGAGGAACCGCCAGACTGATTTCCAGAGTGGTTGTACAAGCTTGCAATCCCACCAACAATGGAGGAGTGTTCCTCTTTCTCCACATCCTCGCCAACATCTGCTGTCACCTGAATTTTTTATCTTAGACATTCTGACTGGTGTGAGGTGGAATCTCAGGGTTGTTTTGATTTGCATTTCCCTAATGATAAAGGATGTTGAACATTTTTTCAGGTGCTTCCCTGCCATTTGGTATTCTTCAGTTGAGAATTCTTTGTTCAGTTCTGTGCCCCATTATTTAATGGGGTTATTTGACTTTCTGGAGTCCACCTTCTTGAGTTCCTTATATATATTGGATATTAGACCCTTATCTGATTTAGGATAGGTAAAGATCCTTTCCCAATCTGTTGGTGGTTTTTTTGTCTTATTGATGGTGTCTTTTGACTTGCAGAAGCTTTGCAGTTTCATGAGGTCCCACTTGTCAATTCTCGATCTTACAGCACAAGCCATTGCTGTTCTATTCAAGAATTTTTCCCCTTTGCCCATATCTTCAAGGCTTTTCCCCACTTTCTCCTCTATAAGTTTCAGTGTCTCTGGTTTTATGTGAAGTTCCTTGATCAACTTAGACTTGACCTTAGTACAAGGAGATAGGAATGGATCGATTCGCATTCTTCTACATGATAACAACCAGTTGTGCCAGCACCATTTGTTGAAAATGCTGTCTTTCTTCCACTGGATGGTTTTAGCTCCCTTGTAGAAGATCAAGTGACCATAGGTGTGTGGGTTCATTTCTGGGTCTTCAATTCTATTCCATTGGTCTATTTGTCTGTCACTATACCAGTACCACGCAGTTTTTATCACAATTGCTCTGTAGTAAAGCTTTAGGTCTGGCATAGTGATTCCACCAGAGGTTCTTTTATCCTTGAGAAGAGTTTTTGCTATCCTAGGTTTTTTGTTACTCCAGATGAATTTGCAGATTGCACTTTCTAATTCGTTGAAGAATTGATTTGGAATTTTGATGGGGATTGCATTGAATCTGTAGATTGCTTTTGGCAAGATAGCCATTTTTAAAATGTTGATCCTGCCAATCCATGAGCATGGGAGATCTTTCCATCTTCTGAGGTCTTCTAGAATTTCTTTCTTCAGAGACTTGAAGTTTTTATTATACAGATCTTTCACTTCCTTAGTTAGAGTCACGCCAAGATATTTTATATTATTTGTGACTATTGAGAAGGGTGTTGTTTCCCTAATTTCTTTCTCCGCCTGTTTATTCTTTGTGTAGAGAAAGGCCATTGATTTGTTTGAGTTAATTTTATATCCAGCTACTTCGCCGAAGCTGTTTATCAGGTTTAGGAGTTCTCTGGTGGAATTTTTAGGGTCACTTATATATACTATCATATCATCTGCAAAAAGTGATATTTTGACTTCATCTTTTCCAATTTGTATCCCTTTGATCTCCTTTTGTTGTCGAATTGCTCTGGCTAGGACTTCAAGTACTATGTTGAATAGGTATGGAGAAAGTGGACAGCCTTGTCTAGTCCCTGATTTTAGAGGGATTGCTTCAAGCTTCTCACCATTTGCTTTGATGTTGGCTACTGGTTTGCTGTAGATTGCTTTTATCACGTTTAGGTATGGGCCTTGAATTCCTGATCTTTCCAAGACTTTTATCATGAATGGGTGTTGGATCTTGTCAAATGCTTTTTCCGCATCTAACGAGATGACCCTGTGGTTTTTGTCTTTGAGTTTGTTTATATACTGGATTACGTTGATGGATTTCCGTATATTGAACCATCCCTGCATCCCTGGGATGAAACCTACTTGGTCAGGATGGATGATTGTTTTGATGTGTTCTTGGATTCGGTTCGCAAGAACTTTATTGAGGATTTTTGCATCAATATTCATTAGGGATATTGGTCTGGAGTTTTCTATCTTTGTTGGGTCTTTTTGTGGTTTAAGTATCAGAGTAATTGTGGCTTCATAGAATGAGTTGGATAGAGTACCTTCTGTTTCTATTTTGTGGAATAGTTTGTGAAGAACTGGGATTAGATCTTCTTTGAAGGTCTGATAGAACTCTGCACTAAACCCATCTGGTCCTGGGCTTTTTTTTTGGTTGGGAGACTATTAATGACTGCTTCTATTTCTTTGGGGAATATAGGGCTGTTTAGATCATTAACCTGATCTTGGTTCAACTTGGGTACCTGGTATCTGTCTAGAAACTTGTCCATTTCATCCAGGTTCTCCAGTTTTGTTGAGTATAGCCTTTGGTAGAAGGATCTAATGGTGTTTTGAATGTCTTCAGGATCTGTTGTTATGTCTCCTTTTTCATTTCTGATTTTGTTAATTAGGATGCTTTCCCTGTGCCCTCTAGTGAGTCTGGCTAAGGGTTTATGTATCTTGTTGATTTTCTCAAAGAACCAGCTCCTTGATTGGTTGATTCTTTGAATAGTTCTTCTTGTTTCCACTTGATTGATTTCGCCCCTGAGTTTGATTATTTCCTGGCATCTACTCCTCTTGGGTGAATTTGCTTCCTTTTGTTCTAGTGCTTTTAGTTGTGTTATCAAGCTGCTAATGTGTGCTCTTTCTAGTTTCTTTTTGGAGGCACTCAGAGCTATGAGTTTTCCTCTTAGAAATGCTTTCATTGCGTCCCATAAGTTTGGGTATGTTGTGGCTTCATTTTCATTGAACTCTAAAAAGTCCTTAATTTCTTTCTTTATTCCTTCCTTGACCAAGTTATCATTGAGAACAGTGTTGTTCAGTTTCCACGTGAATGTTGGCTTTCTATTATTTATTTTGTTATTGAAGATCAGCCTTAGTCCATGGTGATCTGATAGGATGCATGGGACAAGTTCAATATTTTTGTATCTGTTGAGGCCTGTTTTGTGACCAATTACGTGGTCAATTTTGGAGAAGGTACCATGAGGTGCTGAGAAGTTGGTATATCCTTTTGTTTTAGGGTAAAATGTTCTGTAGATATCTGCCAGATCCATTTGATCCATAACTTCTGTTAGTTTCACTGTGTCCCTGTTTAGTTTCTGTTTCCACGATCTGTCCATTGGTGAAAGTGGTGTGTTGAAGTTTCCCACTATTATTGTATGAGGTGCAATGTGTGCTTTGAGATTTACTAAAGTTTCTTTAATGAATGTGGCTGCCTTTGTATTTGGAGCATAGATATTCAGGATTGATAGTTCCTCTTGGAGGATTTTACCTTTGATGAGTATGAAGTGCCCCTCCCTGTCTTTTTTGATGACTTTGGGTTGGAAGTCAATCTTATCAGATATTAGAATGGCTACTCCAGCTTGTTTCTTCATACCATTTGCTTGGAAAATTGTTTTCCAGCCTTTCATTCTGAGGTAGTGTCTATCTTTTTCTCTGAGATGAGTTTCCTGTAAGCAGCAAAATGTTGGGTCTTGTTTGTGTAGCCAGTCTGTTAGTCTATGTCTTTTTATCGGGGAGTTGAGTCCATTGATATTAAGAGATATTAAGGAAAAGTAATTGTTGTTTCCTGTTATTTTTGTTGTTAAAGTTGGCATTCTGTTCTTGTGGCTGTCTTCTTTTAGGTTTGTTGAGGGATTACCTTCTTGTTGTTTCTAGGGCGTGGTTCCCGTCCTTGTATTGGTTTTTTTCTGTTATTATCCTTTGAAGGGCTGGATTCGTGGAGAGATAATGTGTGAATTTGGTTTTGTCGTGGAATACTTTGGTTTCTCCATCTATGTTAATTGAGAGTTTGGCTGGGTATAGTAGCCTGGGTTGGAATTTGTGTTCTTTTAGTGTCTGTATAACATCTGTCCAGAATCTTCTGGCTTTCATAGTCTCTGGTGAAAAATCTGGTGTAATTCTGATAGGCTTGCCTTTATATGTTACTTGGCCTTTTTCTCTTACTGCTTTTAGTATTCTATCTTTATTTAGTGCATTTGTTGTTCTGATTATTATGTGTCGGGAGGTATTTCTTTTCTGGTCCAGCCTATTTGGAGTTCTGTAGGCTTCTTGTATGTTCATGGGCATCTCTTTCTTTAGATTTGTGGAGTTTTCTTCTATAATTTTGTTGAAGATGTTTGCTGGTCCTTTGACTTGAGAATCTTCATTCTCATCCACTCCTATTATCCATAGGTTTGGTCTTCTCATTGTGTCCTGTATTTCCTGGATGTTTTGAGTTAGGATCTTTTTGCATTTTACATTTTCCTTGATTGTTGTGCCGATGTTCTCTATGGAATCTTCTGCACCTGAGATTCTCTCTTCCATCTCTTGTATTCTGTTGCTAATGCTCGCATCTATGGTTCCAGATTTCTTTCCTAGGGTTTCTATCTCCAGTGTTGCCTCATTTTGGGTTTTCTTTATTGTGTCTACTTCCCTTTTTAGGTCTAGTATGGTTTTGTTCATTTCCATCATCTGATTGGATGTGTTTTCCTGTTTCTCTTTAAGGACTTCTACCAGTTTGGTTGTGTTTTCCTGTTTTTCTTTAAGGACTTGTAACTCTTTAGCCATGTTCTCCTGTAGTTCTTTAAAGTCCTTCTTGATGTCCTCTACCATCATCATGAGATATGCTTTTAAATCCAGGTCTAGCTTTTCAGGTGTGTTGGGTTGCCCTGGACTGGGCGAAGTGGGAGTGCTGGGTCCTGATGATGGTGAGTGGTCTTGGTTTCTGTTAGTAAGATTCTTACGTTTACCTCTCGCCATCTGGTAATCTCTGAAGTTGAGTTATTATAGTTGTCTCTGTTCAGAGGTTGTTCTTCTGGTGATTCTGAGTATCGTCTGTCAGCAGACCTGGGAGACAGGCTCTCTCCTCTGAGTTTCAGTGGTTAGAGCACTCCCTGCTGACAAGCTTTCCTCTTAAAGGGAAGGTGTACAGATATCTGGTGTTTGGACCTCCTCCTGGCAGAAGAAGAAGGCCGAAAACAGGACCTTTCCCAGATGCTGTGTTGCTTTGGCAGGTCACAGAAGCTGTCAGCTTCTGTGGTGCACACTCTCAGCTGTGCAGACTAAGTTCCTAAGTTCCGTGGAGTCCTGGATCCAAGATGTGCTCCCTGCTCCTGAGGCAGAGGGCTCCTGTGCAGGGCAGCCCACTGTCTTCCAGCTGGGAGGGTGCCGGATATCTGCGGCCCCAAAAGGGTGCTGCCTCAGCGGCTCTGTGGCTCCCGCCTGTCCCAGAAGCTGTCTGCCTCTGTGGTCCTCACTCTCACCTGTACAGACTAAGTTCGGCGGAGTCCCGGAGCCAAGATGGCGCTCCCTGCAGGGTGGACCTCTGTCCTCCGGCTGGGAGGGTGCCAGATGTCTGCGGCCACAAAAGGGTGCTGCCTCAGCAGCTCTGTGGCTCCCGCCTGTCCCAGAAGCTGTCTGCCTCTGTGGTACTTACTCTCACCTGTGCAGACTAAGATCGGTGGAGTCCTGGAGCCAAGATGGCGCTCCCTGCGGGGCGGACCTCTGTTCTCCAGCTGGGAGGGTGCCGGATGTCTGTGGCCCCAAAAGGGTGCTGCCTCAGAGGCTCTACCCAACTCATTCTATGAAGCCACAATTATTCTGATACCTAAACCACAAAAAGACCCAACAAAGATAGAGAACTTCAAACCAATTTCCCTTATGAATATCGATGCAAAAATACTCAATAAAGTTCTCGATAAAAGAACCCAAGAACACATCAAAACAATCATCCATCATGACCAAGTAGGTTTCATCCTAGGGATGCAGGGATGGTTCAATATATGGAAATCCATCAACGTAATCCAGTATATAAACAAACTCAAAGACAAAAACCACATGATCATCTCCTTAGATGCGGAAAAGTATTTGACAAAATCCAACCCCCATTCATGATAAAAGTCTTGGAAAGATCAGGAATTTAAGGCCCATACCTAAACATGATAAAAGCAATCTACAGCAAACCAGTAGCCAACATCAAAGTAAATGGTGAGAAGCTGGAAGCAATCCCACTAAAATCAGGGACTAGACAAGGCTGCCCACTTTCTCCCTACCTATTCAACATTATACTTGAAATCCTAGCCAGAGCAATTCAACAACAAAAGGAGATCAAGGGGATACAAATTGGAAAGGAAGAAGTCAAAATATCACGTTTTGCAGATGATATGATACTATATATAAGTGACCCTAAAAATTCCACCAGAGAACTCCTAAACTTGATGAAGTTAGTTAGCTTCAATGAATTAGCTGGATATAAAATTAACTCAGACAAGTCAATGGCCTTTCTATACACAAATGATAAACAGGCTGAGAAAGAAATTAGGGAAACAACACCCTTCTCAATAGGCGCAAACAATATGAAATACCTTGGCGTGACTCTAACTAAGGAAGTGAAAGATCTGTATGATAAGAACTTCAAGTCTCTGAAGAAAGAAATTAAAGATCTCAGAAGATGGAAAGATCTCCCATGCTCATGGATTGGCAGGATCAATATAGTAAAAATGGCTATCTTGCCTAAAGCAATCTACAGATTCAATGAAATCCCCATCAAGATTCCAACTCAATTCTTCAACTAATTAGAAAGGGCAATCGGCAGATTCATCTGGAATAACAAAAAACCTAGGATAGCAAAAACTCTGCTCAAGGATAAAATACCTCCAGTGGAATCACCATGCCTGACCTAAAGCTGTACTACAGAGCAATTGTGATAAAAACTGCATGGTACTGGTATAGCAACAGACAAGTAGACCAATGGAATAGAATTGAAGACCCAGAAATGACCCCACACACTTATGGTCACTTGATCTTTGACAAGGGAGCAAAAACTGTCCAGTGGAAAAAGGACAGCATTTTCAACAAAAGGTTCTGGCACAACTCTCGTTTATCATGTAGAAGAATGAGAATTGATCCATTCCTATCTCCTTGTACTAAGGTCAAATCTAAGTGTATCAAGAAACTCCACATAAAACCAGAGACACTGAAACTTATAGAGGAGAAAGTAGGGAAAAGCCTCGAAGATATGGGTACAGGGGAAAAATTCCTGAATAGAACAGCAATGGCTTGTGCTGTAAGATTGAGAATCGACAAATGGGACCTCATAAAATTGCAAAGCTTCTGCAAGGCAAAAGACACCATCAATAAGACAAAAAGGCCACCAACAGATGGGGAAAGAATTTTTACCTATCCTAAATCAGATAGGGGACTAATATCCAATATATAAAGAAGTCAAGAAGGTGGACTCCAGAAAATCAAATAACCCCATTAAAAAATGGGTCTCAGAGCTGAACAAAGAATTCTCACCTGAGGAATTCCAAATGGCTGAGAAGCACCTGAAAAAATGTTCAACATCCTTAATCATCAGGGAAATGCAAATCAAAACAACCCTGAGATTCCACCTCACACCAGTCAGAATGTCTAAGATCAAAAATTCAGGTGACAGCAGATGCTGGCGAGGATGTGGAGAAAGAGGAACACTCCTCCATTGTTGGTGGGATTTTATGCTTGTACACCATTCTGGAAATCAGTCTGGCAGTTTCTCAGAAAATTGGACACAGTACTACTGGAGGATCCAGCAATACCTCTCCTGGGCATATATCCAGAAGATGTTCCAACCGGTAAGAAGGACACATGCTCCACTATGTTCATAGCAGCCTTGTATATAATAGCCAGAAGCTGAAAAGAACCCAGATGCCCCTCAACAAAGGAATGGATACAGAAAATGTGGTACATTTACACAGTGGAGTACTACTCAGCTATTAAGAAGAATGAATTTATGAAATTCCTAGGCAAATGGATGGACCTGGAAGGCATCATCCTGAGTGAGGTAACCCAATCACAAAGGAACTCACACAATATGTACTCACTGATAAATGGATATTAGCCCAGAAACTTAGGATACCCAAGATATAAGATACAATTTTCTAAACACATGAAACTCAAGAAGAACGAAAACCAAAGTATGGACACTTTGCCCCTTCCTAGAATTGGGAACAAAACACCCATGGAAGGAGTTACAGAGACAAAGTTTGGAGCTGAGACAAAAGGATGGACCATCTAGAGACTGCCATACCTGGGAATCCATCCCATAGTCAGCTTCCAAACGCTGACATCATTGCATACACTAGCAAGATTTTGCTGAAAGGACCCAGATAGAGCTGTCTCTTGTGAGACTATACCGAGGCCTAACAAACACAGGAGTGGATGCTCACAGTCAGCTATTGGATGGATCCCAATGGAGGAGCTAGAGAATGTAACCAACAAGTTAAAGGGATCTGCAACCCTATAGGTGAAACAACAATATGAAGTAACCAGTACCCCCCGGAGCTCATGTCTCTAGCTGCATATGTATCAGAAAATGGCCTAGTTGGCTATCAGTGGAAAGAGAGGCCCATTGGTCGTGCAAACTTTATATGCCTCAGTACAGGGGAACTCCAGGGCCAAGAAGTGAGAGCGGGTGGTTGGGGGAGTGGATGCAGTAGTGTGTGGGGGACTTTTGAGGTAGCATTGGAAATATAAATGAAACAAATCCCTAATTTTAAAAAATTAATTAATTAATTAATTTAAAAAAGAGAGAAAGTAGACTTTCCTTCCTCGGTGATGGCAATTGAATATAGACATATTCAGAGTGAATCTATCACTATGGCTAAATAGATAGAATATATTTATTTGCAAAGTTCATGTCCCATATTAATCTATATATTTATGTATATATTGGTGATACCAGCCTTACACAAATTGAAAGACTAGGAGTGTAGATAGCAAAGTTTTATAAATTTTTAAAATAAAACCCAATTTATAATGGGGTACAGAACTAATGGAGAACTCTCAACTGAGGAATCTGGAACGGCCATGAAGCACTTAAAGAAATGCTCAACATCCTTAGTTGAAAGGGAAATGCAAATCAAAATGACCCTGAGATTTCAGAATGGCTATGATCAAAAACTCAAGTGACAGCACATGCTAGTGAGAGCATGGAGGAAGAGGAATACTCCTCCAGTGATGGTAGAATTACAAACTGGTAAAACCACTCTGGAAATCAATCGGGAAGTTCCTCAGAAGATGGAAAATAGCTCTACCTGAAGACCCAGCTATAACACTCCTGGGAATACACCCAAAAGATGTTCCACCATACCATAAGAACACAGGCACAATTATGTTCATAGCAACCTTATTTGTAATAGGCAGAAGCTGGAAGCAACCCAGATGTCTCTCAACCAAAGAATGGATACAGAAAATATGGTTTACACAATGGAATACTACTCAGCTGTTAAAAACGGGGGCATGATGGATTTTGAAAGGCAAATGGATGAAACTAGAAAATACCATCCTGAGTGAAGTAACCCAGACTCATTGATAAGTGAATATTAGATAAAAAGTTCAGAATACCCATGATTCAACTCACAGACCATATGAAGCTTAAAGAGAAGGAAGGCCCAAGTGTGGGAACAGGATAACAGGATAATAGAAAGATACAGCAGTATGGGGTGTATGGTGGGGAAACCTTTATAAAGTCCCAGATACCTAGGATGTGAGAGGATTCCAGGACACAATGGAGAATGACCTTAGCCAAAATGCTCCACAGTGGGGAGATGGAACCTAGAGAGACCACCTTCAATAGATAGGCATGGCCCCCATTTGAGGCATGGGGCCAACACTCATCTTCAAAAATTTTGACCCAGAATTGTTTCTGTCTAAAGGAAATGCAGGGACAAAAATGGAGCAGAGACTGAAGGAAAGGCCACCCAGAGACTGGCCCAACTTCGTATCCATCCATGCACAGGCACCAAACCCCAACATTATTACTGATGCCATGTTGTGCTTACAGACAGGAACCTAGCTGTTCTATGAGAGGCTATATCAGCAGCTGACTGAGACAGATGCAGATACTTACAGCCAAACATTGAACTGAGGTCAGGGACCCCTATGGGAAAATTAGGGGAAAGAGTGAAGGAGCGGAAAGAGATTTCAAACCCATAGAAAAAACAACAGTATCAATTACCTCAGACCCTTCAGAGCTCCTAGAGACTAAGCAACCAACCAAAGAGCATACATGGGTTGGTCTGTGGCCTCCACTACATATGTAGGAGAGGGCTGCCTTGTCCAGCCTCAATGGGAAAGGATGCCTTTAATCCTTTAGAAACTAAATGACCTAGAAAAGGGGATGATAGTGGGTGTGAGTAGTTAGTTGGAGAGCACACTCTCAGAAGCAAAGAGGAGGGGAGATGAGTAAAGCACTCATGGACGGGGGACATGGAAGAGGGCAACATTTAGAATGTAAATAAATAAAATAATTAATTAAAATTTTTATATTAAAAATTAAAATACCATATAATCTAGCAATGCCACATCTGCATATTCATCCACATGAATTAAAAGGTGGAAGGGTAGGAATGTGCAGTAGTTAAGTGCACATACTGATCTTGTAGTGGACTCAAGTTCAGTTCCCCAGCAACTATATCTGGTGCCTTACAACCACCTATAACTCTAGCTTCAGGGGATCTGATAGTCTCTTTCAGCCACTAGGAGAATCTGTCCTTGTGTGCACATATCCACATAAAGATACATACATAATTAAAATTAAATAAGTATTTTTAAAACTAATTAAAAACAGAATCTTGAGCAGAATGTAATTGTGCATGCTTAGATGCCAACACTCACAAAGGTAAGTCCAGAGAATTATGAGAATAACCTGGGCTGCATAGGGAGCCCAAGTACAAAACAGAACAAAACAAAAACAGCAAAAAACAATGTAGTGTTTTGAAGAGATGTGTATATATGCCCATATTCACAGTAGTAGTATTCATCGTAGCCAAGAAGAGAAAGCCTCAATGTCGGCCATTTCTTCAGTTTCTGCACCATTATGTCCCTGCATTTCTTTTAGACAGGAGCAATTTGGAGTCAAAAGTTTTGTAGGTGTGCTGATGTCCCCATCCCTTCATTGTCTGACTACTAGAGATGGTATCTTCAGGTACTATATCCCCACTTTTGGATGTTTTGGCTAAGGTCACCCACATTCAGTCATCGGACTGTCCTGCACCCCATGTTTCTGGGACATTCTAGAGGTTTCCTTCATCCCAAACCCCAACCCTGAAAGCTGCATATTTCCAGTCATTCTCCTGGCCCTCTAGGAGTCTCTCCTGTCTCCCTCAATACCTGACATTGTCCTCCTTTCCCTCCTCCCCTATCCTACCCAGGTTCCTCTCGCCCTCTGCCTCCCATGATTATTTTGTTCCCCCTTCTAAGTGGGACTTAAGCATCCTCACTTGGGCCTTCTTTTCCATGGAGAATCACTAATCCCTGATGCTATTACTGATACTATGTTGTGCTTGCAGACAGCAGCCTAGCATAGCAGCCCTCTGAGAGTCTCAAACCAGGAACTGACTGACATTGGACAAAGGTTGGTGACCCCTATTGAAGAGTTAAAGGAAAGATTGAAGGCCCTCAAGGAGCTGACAACTCCACAGGAAGACCAACAGTGTCAACTAACTTGGACCCTTGGGAGCTCTTACAAACTGAGCCACCAACCAAAGAGCATATATGGGCTGGTCTGAGATCCCTGGCTCATATGTAGCAGAGGGCAGCCTTGTCTGGCCTCAGTGGGAGAGGATGCACCTAATCCTGGAGAGATCTGGTGCCCCGGGGTATGGGGAAACCTGGAGGAGGGATCTGCTCAGAGGCAAAGGGGAGAGGGAATGGGGAGAAGAACTCTCCAATGGAGACTAGGACGAAGCAATATTTGAGATCTAGATAAATAAAATAATTATTTTTTAATCTCAAAGTATATTGAAAGAGAATCAGTAAGAAAAATGTAGGAATGTAGTGTTAAACTGCAATAGAATGTTATTTATCCTTAAATGGGAAGAAAATCATATCACATGTTAAAATATGGATGAAGGCTTTGAAGGTATTATATTAAGTTAAATAGCCAGTCACAGGAAAACAACTGTTTTACTTGCAAGATATATCTAAGTTGTACTAGAAAATGTAATCGTGGTTGCCAAGGTCAGATGGAGGGAGGTGAAGGAATTACTAGTAAATGCAGAGTCAATATTGGAGGATGAAAACATTGTTAATTTGTTTCACACAATATGAACATACATATGAAGTGGAAACTTAAGGGTTCTTTGGAAAGTCAGTTGTGTTGAATGAAGTTTTTGCTGGGACAAACACATGAAGGTATGCTTTCCTAAAGTGGACACAGGTGAAAGGCTAAGACAGACTTGTTAAGGAACCTTTAGCTGAAGTAGACACATGAGAAAAGATGTTTTGCTAAAGCAAGCACATGAAAGGACATATGATGAAGGATTCTTTGCTAACAATAAGCAGTATTGGTCTGCCTTACATTGCATAGTTTAGCTCCACTTTTCAGGACTCCATGGACAGAAATGCACCAAAAACCTTCTGGTAGTGTGCTGCAGTTTCATGTTGCTTCTGTGGACTTGGGCTGATTAGCAGAGTGATGTCAGCTAAGACAGATGAAACTGTGGAGGCAAGACATGCCACAAGGTAAGACCCATGTCAGACACATGGTGTTTGGAGGAAGTATAAATAGAAATTGATGGACAGTGACAGAGGCTTGCTTATGGAGCTAGCTGTGCAATGCTTGTTAGCCTCAAGTCTTGGCTGATCTTAGCTTTGCTGAGAGAGGCAAAGTGGAGAACTTCCCCTAGTGTTCCTGCTGGTCCCTCCTGCTGACTCATGCTTAGGTTGAGGCCTGTCTTTCTCTGCTGGGTAGTGCCACTACTGCTGATTCATAATTTTTATCCTAACTCTACCAAACTGGACTGTTGATGTATCTGTGAAGTGTTTAAAAGTAGATCGAATTGCTGCTGCTAACCTGTGATCTGAACTGCCGATTTCCAGACAACACAGATGAGTTGCTCCAAAGAACCTTTCTAAACAGGTCCACTCCCCACCAACCTGTATCCTTTCTTTTCCACTGTCTCTAGTGGGTGGTCGGCTAGTGCCCCAACCTACAGGACTAAACAGCAAGGGTTTCCAGGGAGGAAGTGAGAATCGAAGGGACAGGGAAAGAAGACAAGACAAAAATCTGAACAAGTCTCATTTACTCTTGGGAAACAGAGGGCTTATAAAGTTACAAACCACAAATGGTATTTGCCCAGGTGCACAGTCCAGATCGGTTTTATCGCTTGGTAACACATTGATGTCAATGGAATGTCCCCATCGGCAAATGTCTGGAAAGCCCCCTATTGTAAAATGTCCTAAGTCAATTACAGGGACAGAAGCAAAATAGTAGAAGAAACAAAAGAGTTTTAGTTATAAGATGATGGCTGAAGTACAAGACAGAGGCTAAGATGCCAGAGGCTTTTGGGCCCCAACAGGCTAACAGGGAGGTTAAAGCATTTAAGAACCATCATTGAAAGTAGGCTTTGAAAAAAATTAAAGTTACATATATATACTTTCACTTTATACAGTTACAACTTGTCAATTATAAAGTCCATGTTAATTTACTTATCACAAAAATAAAAGTCTAAGCAACAGTGAATTCTGGAAACACAATCAGTTAAATAAACCATCATTATTTTTTTTCTTATTTTATATTTGTTGTGGCAACTTCTTACTCTATAAACAAGGCTGATCTCCATTTGACATGCAGCCCATGCTCACTGGAAATGGTTGACATCCCTTGCTCCACATCCTAATTGTTGGAATTAAAGCTAACACAATCTACCCTGCTTAGAACAAACCAACTCTCGGTCACTTTCACTATGGTTTGCTCAATAAGGCTAATTAGTTAATGCTGTTAAAATAAATGACTGTAGACATACATCAGTAGATGAATGGATAGAGATAGATAGATAGATAGATAGATAGATAGATAGATGATAGATAACAGTCTAAATACTTGTCTCCCTCAATTAATATTTTGAAAGTCTAATCTCCATTGTGACGGTATTGGGAACTGATTTTTATAATTGTTATAATACCTCAACTATCATGAATGGCTATATTGCTCCATGTAAGAACACACTTAAGGTTTCCATCTATGAACAAAGAAACATGAACCCACCAACCACTAAATCTATGGACACTGTGATGTTGGATTTTTGAGCCTCCACAACTGTGGGAAATAAATTTATCTTGTTTATAGAACACAGAGCATGTAGTCTGTGGTATTTTGTTACAGCAGCTCCAGCAAACTGAGGGATGTGTGTGTGTGTGTGTGTGTGTGTGTGTGTGTGTGTGTTAAAAAGAAAAAGAAAATAATACATTTTCTTCTAAATGTAAGATATTCCCTGAAATATTTTAGGGAAGTGTTAGGGAAGATGATTACTATGGGCCAAAATATTACATTGAGATCCCTTCTCCTGAATTCCATCCAATCCCAACCAAAGCAGTAGTATCAGCTGCTATGTCCCTCATGGAGGAGAATTCACATTAAAATACAAGTAGGCAAGCATTCCAAATTGACTATAAGCAGAGGAAGTGAGCAAAAACTAAGCTCCAGCGTGAAAACTAATTGAGGCCACTGACCACAGCTAAGTCTCCCTCTAGGATCTGCACGATCATTTCTCCTTCCTCTTGCCAGCACTGTGGTGGGTCAGAAATCAAGGTTTCCTGAGAAGTCATTTCTACCCACAGTGCAATCATTTACAATCAGCTGTATTAGATGCAATAGGTATGAAGGTGTGATTACTAATAAAATCGAGGCGTTTAGTAAGAGAAAAGGTAGTAGTGCCTTCTGGGGGCTCCTCAGGCAAGGTCTCTATAGGAGCTGGCTGGAGCCTGCCTAGGCCACCTTTGCTGTTTTCTGGGGCCCTATTTGTCTTCTCTGGTTAGCTGGGCTGTCTCAGTCCACAGCTGCAGACTTTCTACCCTCCTTCAGGTTCTTCACATTACTCTTTTAATTCTAACATTTATTTAACCCCCAACTCACAGGTTCATGGACATGTTTGCCTTAACTGAACTTCCTCATCGGTCTTCAGTTTTCATGGCAACATTGCAATCCTCACCATAACTGTTCAATATTTAAATGATAAATTATTATCATTCCCTGATATTATACAGTTGAGCCTAGTAAAATACTAACATCAATTTCCTTAAGAAGCTAGCTATTATTTAATGTGATCTTGATATACTTAATAAAATTTGCAAACACAAAAGCAAAAGGGATGCAAAATGTGGGTTACACAGGCCTACAACATTAGCACTCAGAAAACTGAGTCTAGAGGATTATTCAAGGTCACTGAGTTCAAGATTAGCTTGAGCTATACAGTGAAAACCTATCTTAAAAAGGGAAGGAGGAGCCAGGTGTGGTGGCTCATGCCTTTAATCCCAGCATGCGGGAAGCAGAGGCAGGCGGATTTCTGAGTTCAAGGTCAGCCTGCTCTACAGAGTGAGTTCCAGGACAATACAGAGATACCCTGTCTTGAAAAGAAAAAGGGGGGGGGGGGGAGAGAATTCCAGATCTTATCAGGTAGAGTCAGAAGGATGAAAAAGTGAAGGCCAACATCAACTCTAAACCAAGTCTAAGACTTGTAAATTTATGGCCAGACAGAGGCTATGTGAAACAACTATAAGGAAATATTTGCTAGGTCCAATAAAAAGTAAAGAAAATTGCATGGGCATTTACAGCAAACCAAGCTCTCTTTAAGAAACGAACTAGGTGGCACTTTCATTGGTATGTATCAAAGGGGACACAACCACAGTGTATGGAATGTATAAGGCAAAGAGCTTTGTGATAGATGAAACTGGAAAGGCTTTGGGGGGCCATAACTGGAACAGAGCTTGAATCTTAAAGAGAGTTTAAAAATGTTTGGAGAAACTGCTGCGTGGGATGAGCAGTGAGTCAGCAGGAGGAAAATAAAAAGTGCTGAGCAGAACTGATAGCTCTACTAAGGTGAACGTGGCAGGCTCCATCAGTACAGCTTTCTCTAGCAATGCTGCTCAGCCCAGCAAGGAAGTTCAAGGTCACTGAGAAATGTTAAGGAATAAGTCAAGGCCCAGCTGAATCCAGTAGCCATGGAAAGCTGGATTGATTGAAGTGAGATGGAAACGAAGCTTACAGGGAAAAAAAGGAAGACTGTTACAAACATCGAGGACAAGGGAGATATAAATAAGGAATGTAGAATAATTGACATGGAAAAATTGTGGAAAACTGGGACACTGGGAATCAGAGATAGCACACAGATAGATGGTAAGATGAAAGTATGTCGTGAAATGGGGGATAAATGGTATCAAGAAAATAAGGATCTGTGGAGTCAGTGACATGAAAGTGATCAAATTCATAGAGTAAGCAAAAAAAAAAAAAAGTATTACAGGATTTAGAATAGCACATAGCCAATACAGTCAAAGAGCAGCTGCAACTGTTAGGAAGAGAGATGTAGGATTTTTACAGCCAGAATGATAACTGAGAATGAATAGTGGGCATGGTCTTTTCTGGATCCTTGTCCTCTATGCTTATGTTAATAACAGGGAAGTGTGGGGCCCAGTGTGGGGCTCAGTGATCAAGAGCACTAGCTGATCTTCCAGAAGATCCAGGTTCTGTTCCCAGCACCAATATGGCAGCTCACAGCACATTTTAATTCAAAGAGCTCAGGTGCCCTCTTCCACCATCCATTAGCACCTCAGGCATGTGATGATCAGGCATACAGCCTAGCAAAACACCCATACACAGTAAGTAAAAATAAAGTTGTTTTACAAGAAAAGGAAGTGGAGAAGGCTGTACTGTGAATGTTTCCACAGGAAGTGATATCACTGACTGAGAAAGCTGAATTCATGTATAGAAAGCATTTGTGAGGAGGAATTATATGTTCTAGGAAGTTTCCATGAAAATAACAGCATTACCGCATGATTTGGAAGCAAAAAAAAAAAAGACAAAGGCCACCTCTTGACTCATTAGAATCACCCACACATGTTCTAACTTACAAACCAGACTTGAGTGCAGGGTTATTTTGTCCAATTAAATGTGATCGCCAAGAGATTCGTGTTTTCCTCCCCCTCCTCCCCCCCCCCCCCCCCCGCCGTAGGAGCTTGGTGATCTGCTGCACACTCTACTCCACATCTCTCTTGACCTGAGTGGCTCAAAAGCCTATTTTATAATTGAGCTTCAGTGGTCTATGACTTGGATGACTGAAGAACAAGACCTTCAATAAATCTTGATTGAGCATTGAGCAAGAGAGGGGTGGAGGAAGAGTATGGGGAGGGGGTATTTGTTACTGCAGCCAAATCTGTCCTCACTGATAGGAACCTGAGTAACTGGACAGAATTTTTTCTTTTAAAGAAATTACCTCAAGTTGTATTAATCATGGCCTATTTAGTTTTAAAACACTATAAAATTATAACAGCTTTTCTAAGACATACATGCATAGCAAGAAATTAAAAATAAACAATAAAAGCATGCTTGTTTAGGCAAGAATGTGCCAAGATTCAAACACCCTAACACCTATTTGAAGAGCCAGCAGCAGCAAAGCTGTTTTCTTCCCAGCACCCACCTCAACACACCCTTAATGTCACTGAGCCTGTGCCACAGACCCCAGGGAACACAATAAATCTCCCTGGGTTAGAGATCAGATCTGAGCTGGAGATAAAAGAGACAGCAGACAAGGGCTATCTTGCCTGGATGGTATGCAAAGAACAGAGCAAAACCGTCAGAAAATGGGTCAGATGCACATGGAATGTCAGGGTACAAAAGACAACTAATATTCATCTAATACTTGTTAACTCAGCTGTGATTAAAGGGGGCAATTAGTAACTGTGGCCTTTTGATACTATCAATGAACTACAACATGGGCAGGTTCATCTCCTTCCTGTTAGAGGGACCATCAGCTTCCTGTTGGAAATGATTGCTTTTACTGCTTTTGGTCTTTCATGTACTAGGAAATGTGGGAAAGGCTTGGGGTGTGTAATGGCTACAGTTGTGCTTGCCAGCATCCACAAAACTTGTCATCAGTTTACAACATTTTTAGTGTTAAATAGCCTGGCAGAAATGATCCTAAAAAAAAAAAGAATCAGCCTCCTACATCAAAGAAGCAGGAAATATATACCTGTTTCTGTTGTTAATTGGTGCTCTAATTTCCAGGCACCCAGATTCTTGCTTACCTACCAAACAGAGATATTTGATTATGTGTGGGCTTCTGCTTCCTATGAAGTGACTCCAGCAGAAACTGGCAGACCCCCAAGCAGGATAGCCTCACTCAAAGCTGTCATTTATGGCTTATAATATATGGTACACTAATAACTTCATGACACGGTTATTCCCTTTTTAAGCTTCTCAAAAGACACCTGGCTTAACGGAATGACTAGCTTATTTTGTCACACTGTAGGTCATCCCGACCCTTAGAGACAGAATTGAAGAGAGGAGGAAGAGCCAAGCAATTGTCACACCATTACTCCAAGCCCCAGAAATGCAATGACACGGAAGTTCAGAGATGCAAAAGAGACTGCTGGGAAGGGTGGCGGTTCTCTCAGCTCTGACAAAGGTAATTCGAGAGCTATGGCTTCTAATAATAAAGTTTCAAATTGGCATCATTTTGATGTATGTGTGCTATAGACAGAATTCTCTTGAGGTTACAATGAGGGCTCTTGGGAGTTAACACTATAGGCCACAGTCTAGAAGATGAAATGAGACTTATTTATGTATTTCCATAAGATGTGTGTCAATGAAGAGATGGGAGTAAATAGAGATTTTTGTATTGCTTATCTATTGCTGCCATTAGACTATTTCCCATGTCCTATGCATTTTCAAAGCCAAACACTACCACTAGGCTTCTTTTGTTGACAACAATGACTTCTTCTTCTTCTTCTTCTTCTTCTTCTTCTTCTTCTTCTTCTTCTTCTTCTTCTTCTTCTTCTTCTTCTTCTTCTTCTTCTTCTCCTCCTCCTCCTCCTCCTCCTCCTCCTCCTCCTCCTCCTTCTTCTTCTTCTTCTTCTTCTTCTTCTTCTTCTTCCTTCTCCTCCTCCTCCTGCTTCCTCTATTAATAAATGAGTAGGGTCTACTACCTTAATTGAATAGAATTGTATTTTTTATTCCTTGCCATTTAAATTCTGTTTAAGACATGCATAAGGTGCCACTTCCATTAAAATAAATTGGGTTAATGGAGTTTTGATAACTCTGCCACTTTTATTCAAAATAACCCTAAATTAGTCATAGGTGCTGCTAACTCAGAAGGGAGTTTTATTTGAAAACTGTGTCATTGGTTAGGTAAGGCTTTTTTTCCAGCTCTCACAAAATGCTCACTTCTGACTTTCAATTACTTGTGTTATGCATCTTAGTGATATAAAGCTTGGCTATGACTAGCTTTTGCCAGGCAAGAAAATACAGAGGGAAACTCTCAGAGTCATGGCCACAATATAGAATCTTATTTATTATAGGTTCTGAGTCTGTATCATCAGGGTCTTGAGGCTGCAACTCAATAATTCCAGCACTGATTTTTGGACTTCCAAGAACTTCAAGGTGTGATACTATAGTCAGGCTGGAAGTTTCACTTGTTTTCATATAGAAACATGAAATGTTCCTGGTTCATTTTCCTCCTCTTGCTGTATTAGAAGACTCAGATATAAACATTTTCTATTGTTCTCCAAGAAATATTTGAAAATTGTTAATTTTTCAGGTGTGGGGGAGAAGGTGACATAATGAACAAGAAATATTGAGAAAGTTAAAAAGATTAACTCTTCTTTAACGTGGAAGCACAGAAACTGGAACAAAGTTATCAGATGAAATCTACCTAGGACTCCTCATACATGGAATCTCTTCTTAAATTATGTCCTCAGGGAGAAGGGCTGCTTCCCAAGAAAAGCCAAAGAAGAGGATTGAAAAGGTCCTTGCTGAGAAGCTCTGACTTGGAAAAGAACAAGCTCTTGCTACCAGACTTATTTCACTTCATCACAGACCCACCATCATTTGTTCTGAAATGGCCACAAGCCTCATGGCTTAAACAACAGGGTTTAAGACAGTCCTCTGCTATCAGACCCTCATTTTCCTTTCATCAGATGATTCTCTGACTACCAAATAGATGATTCTCTGCCTATCATCAGATGGTTCTCTGGCTATCACATGTTCCTCTGCCTTTTTGATCAGAAATCTGAAATAGACCTCCTTGGTTTGCCAGTCCATTGCCTTTGGCCTTAAACCTTCTACCCTGGCTTTATGGCATTCTATGATTAGACACAGGATATTCCAGGATAACCACTGGAGATCACAAATTCACCAGCTTAACCACATCCAAAAAGCCTCTTTTACTGTGTGAGGCAACATTCCAGGTTCCAAGATAAATAAGAAAGCTTATTTATCATGTGATATTGCTTATGTTGTTGCTCTGTTCTTTGTCAATAACTCTGATAGTGTTGACTGTGAATGTAAAAGAATCTAGAATTAGATGAGGGCCCTGGATATGCCTATAGGGACTTGCTACATTTCATTCATCAACAAGGGGAAAAGCTCTTGCTGCCATATTTATTCTACCTCATCCAGATCCACCAATGTTTGTTTTGAAATGACCACAAGCCTCATGACTTAAAGAGTGGGTAAGATCTGCCCACTGTGTGAGTCATCATTTTCTGGATGGGATCTTGAACTGTGTAAGTGGCAAAGAGGATCTGAACAAATAGGATTCATTCATTGCTTCTAATTCTACATATGATGTGACCAATTGCTTCAGTCACCTGTGGCCCATAAGGGATGGTACCCTGGATCTGTGAGCTGGAGTAAACTCTCTCTCTCCTAAGTTGCATTTGTCAGCATATTTTATCACAGCAACAGGAAAAGAACAAAGACATTCACTCTCTTATAAATGCCCTTCAAGTCCTAGCCCAGGGAAGTGACATCCAATTTTATTGAAAGCAGTTTCCTCAAATATCCTCAACACCATTATAACTGTCTGTGACATGTCATGTGTTATAGATATTCATACATCCAAACTAGAAGGATCTGAGACAGTGACTAGTAGAGGAAAGACACCTGCCTCTGAAGAGAAGAAAACACAGATTAAGACAAGCTTAAGGTCCCTGGATGAGGACAATAGTGACCTCATTGACTGGCTACTTGTAGAAAAGACAAAAATTTTGAGGTGAAAAGATATCCCAGTGGTTAAGAGCACTATTCTTGCAGATGACCTGAGTTTGGTTCTTAGCAGCCACATCAGGGTGCTTACAACTCCCTGTAATTCCATCCCCAGAGGACCTGATTTTCTGTTCTTGGTGTGCTCCTGGGCATGTGGTATAGATACTTACAAGCAGACACATACACACACACACACACACACACACACACACACACACATTACATTTTTTTTAAAAAAGGGCCAAATTAAGGAACAAAAAGAAGCTCTAAAAATAATAATAAATGATTAAGGCAATTTCTAAGAAGCATCCTGGTGTACAGTTCTAGCATATCAATAACTAATTTAAATACCTACAGATCATTTACCTGGGAAAATGCATGTTGCACAGAGAAAAGGAAATTTTTATTTTACTATAGTTGACCTTGGAAGAAACTAAACCACATAATGTACACACAATCGAATCAGTGTATAGTATTGCTACACATTAGCTTTGGTTGCCCCCCGGCAATGTCAAAGTATTTGTAGATTTCCATGGTTCTTGAATCACTTTCCAGCAGTGAAGTGGCCCTGTGCACCTTCATCATGAAGCAGTATAAGCCTAACTCTCAAATGTGCCTGCATTCCAATAACATCAGACCCTTGAAAAAAGCTCAACACTCAAGAAAGACGAGCAAAAGGTTATGTTTGAAGACAAGACACAGAACGGCATCTTATCATAAACTTTATTAGGGTTTTAAAGAGAATTATAGATAATAATGGATTCGTGAAATAGTAGATAGTCCCAGAGGAACTACAAATAGAGAAACATGTGAAGCTGTCCACAGGGGCCATAAACAGTGAACACGTAGTGCCAGCAGTTTATGAACAGCCAATGTATTTAGGGAAGAAACTGAGCTTCATATTAAAGTCAATATCATCTACTGACACTTAATTCTTAGCAATGATTTTTACTGGGTTCTATGTTGTAGTAACACAGGCAAATAATTCCTTTGGATCTCAGAGAAACACTTCTGGAAAATAAAGTAGTTTTTCCATGTATGCTACTAGAATATGCTCTATTTTCCGGGATGTTATTAGAATATGCTGCATCTTCTAGTGTGCTATTATAATATGCTGTATTTTCCAGTGTGCTATTAGAACAGTTTTCCAGTCATTCATTTTGTCACTCATTAAATACATTTTATCTGAGTATCTGCTCTCATAATATAGCTTAGGAGTATAAATAGTGGCAATCATTGAGTCATCAATAGTATAACAACTTACAAGACACGTTTCTGGATACTGTTCCATTTAATAGGTCTACATAGCCTGTGAGATGAGTGTTTTCCTCATCACATTACAGCTAGAAAAACAAAAGGCCCACATTATCAAGTTATCTTCCCGTGAGCCCCTTACCATGGGAACAAATAGAGAAGTTAACTCCATCACAGTTCCCTGTCTCTACAGCCACATGATATGATTTCTTTCCTGACATCTAGAAGCTTGTTGTTTTCAAATCGCTGTGCATAAATAATTGTAAAACATGAAAAATTATAGTAAAATAATATAATTATATCAAGAATATTTAAGTATTTTTCCATGTGCCTAAATATCTCATAAATTATATTTTCTGGAGAATTACTGCTTCCCACTGCTTCTTCTCCAACCAAATTCCAACCTTAATCTTGAGTTTTATCTCTCAATTTATAGCCATTTTCATGGTAAAACTCAGCTTTTAATGGGAGATCACAAAAGTTACTACCTATGTTACACAGAACAGTTAAGCTCCACTGAAGCCTAAATCCTCAGCATTCCATGACACACTCAACGGTGAAAAAATTTCACTGTTTGGCCTGCCAGCTTTTCAGCAGATGAGATTTGGATTGCACCTCAGAAATGTTGTAGATGCCTTTGAATTACACATTTGTGTCTTATGAGTAATCAGACTTCAAATGTTATATCCACAACTGGTAAGCCTCTACAGTATACTGAAAGTTTTGTGGAAATTTTAAAAAATTAAAAAAGAAACTATAGCTGATAGAGGGGCAGAAGGAAACCCTCACAGAGAAGGCAGCTTTAGTGCTGAGCATTGATGCTGGCATTGGCATTCAGGGGGAAATCATGGGGAAGAGAATCCAAGAGGAGGAAATGGCATGTGAAAAGACAGGTATGTAAGGGTCTTTTGTGGGTTCATTAAGCAGTCCATGCAGTGTAGGGTGTAAGTCAAACAGAAGGGGATACAGTGAGATTGGTTTCATTCACTACCACTCAAGTTACTTTGAGGATACCACTGTGGAGGAGTGCATTTGGCAGAAAACTATCTGAGAATTTTCTCAGTCTTCTTCTTTTTCACTAAACAAGTACAGACACTAGAAACAACAGCTGTTCACTGTACTTATATCAGAACATAAGTAAGTGACCCAGATCTGGTCCATAAGTTGAAAATGAAAGTCTTGGCGGTTTCCTGGGAAAGTCTTTCTTCCTTGATGAGAAAAGAAGCACAGAGTTGGTTATCTTTCCAGCTATGAAGAAAAGACTTTAGCAATTGCTAAATTGTATCCAAGAGGAAAGGTTGGCAGACTCGCAGTTTAGAGCCATGAAAAAATCCATAGAAGCCCTCCATTGTGATCTTCTTGAGATGGAAAAATCCATAGAAGCCCTCCATTGTGATCTTCTTGAGATGGAAAGAAAAGTAACTCCCTGTTCCTCAACCTACCCTGATCTTATTTTTCTTTTGCTTTCATCCAGGAGAAGCTGGTATCAAAGAATAATACAATGATGCTGTTGAAGTAGAAATTTCCAGAATGGTATCAATGAGTCTCGAAGGTCAGTGTGCACAGAACAAGTAGAACGTGTCAAGTTGATTGAATTCCATGGGTGGACTGGCATCATTGTTCAAAAAATTCCTTCAAACTGAAGTTAAGAACCATCAACTTGTAACAAGCAATTTTGCTTTTAACCTTAGCAAATAAAATAAATGTATTTGAGCATATGGGTGAAAACACCTGGGAGGGGGAACAGTCTAGCCCAGAATGCTAACCCAGAAGGCAGGCCCAGGATAGAACTACTTTTTTAAAATGTGTTAATTTGGTCAATTGAACTTTACCTGTCTATATTATAAAATTTTGTTTTCTTTTTTTTTTTATATATATATTTTTATTACATAATTTCCTCAATTACATTTCCAATACTATCCCAAAAGTCCCCCATAGCGCCCCCACTTCCCTACCCACCCATTCCCATTCTTTTGGCCCTGGCATTCCCCTATATTGGGGCATATAAAGTTTGCAAGTCCAATGGGCCTCTCTTTCCATTGATGGCCGACTAGGCCATCTTTCGATACATATGCAGCTAGAGACAAGAGCTCCAGGGTTCCGGTTAGTACATCATGTTGTTCCAACAATAGGGTTGCAGATCCCTTTAGCTCCTTGGGTACTTTCTCTAGCTTCTCCATTGGGAGCCCTGTGATACATCCAATAGCTGACTGTGAACATCCACTCCTGTGTTTGCTAGGCCCCGGCATCGTCTCACAAGAGACAGCTATATTTGGGTCCTTTCAGCAAGATCTTGCTAGTGTATGCAATGGTGTCAGCGTTTAGAAGCTGATTATGGGACGGATCCCTGGATACAGCAGTCTCTAAATGGTCCATCCTTTCATCACAGCTACGAACTTTGTCTCTGTAGCTCCTTCCCTGGGTGTTTTGTTCCCAATTCTAAGAAGGTGCACAGTGTCCACACTTTGGTCTTCATTCTTCTTGAGTTTCATGCGTTTAGCAAATTGTATCTTATATCTTGGGTATCCTAAGTTTTGGGCTAATATCCACTTATCAATGAATACATATTGTGTGAGTTCTTTTGTGATTGTGTTACACACAAAAGTAACACAATCACAAATTTTGTTTTCACATGGAAGAGTATGAGGATGGACCAGGTCTTAAACCTGTGAAGATGTGAAGCAAATCTGATGCCTTACATTCTTCAGCAGATGTGGAGACAGCTTGTGTTATGCTTTATCTACAAATGAGTTCTCCAAAATGTCAGCAAAATAAATACAGAAAACATGAGAATAAAGAAGTTGGAGATGGTAAGAGGAGGCAGGAGAATCAGAAGTTCAAGGCAGGCCTCTGCCTGAGCTACATGAGCTAGTTGAAAATCATACTAGACAAGAGGCTCAAATTTGTTGACTAGCTCCCGTGTTTTGTTTTGCAAACTGAATGTCAAATTCAACATCACTACAATGCTATGAGGAAAAAGAACCTACAAATTCCGCTTGCATAAGAACAAAACCAAGTGCTTTTTCAATTTCAATTTTTAGTATAACAGAATAATGGAAGAATCGATGCATAAATATACTTTTGTGATTGGCACATAAAAAGTTATTAAACATGCAGAAAGTTATATACAGAGCAACTCAGTGAATCATGAGCCAAAAATACCTAAATTTTACTGGATCTTTACTGTGTATGGAGAAGGAAAGAACTAAAAGCCTAGAGAATATGACTACAGACAGACAGCAGATGGATGGACAGATGGACAGAGAGAGACACAAGCCAAGGAATGACCAGCCTTAGCTTGGAGAAGGGTTCTGGGGAAGGGGTGTCTGGGAGCAGCAAGACAACTCAAAGTCAAATCATGGGTCCAATTACGGGTTCTGTTCAAGACAGCTTTCAAATCTCTCTCTCTCTCTCTCTCTCTCTCTCTCTCTCTCTCTCTCTCTCTCTCTCCTACTTGAGACAACCTTTTCTTTTTTCAATTTTTTATTAGATATTTTCTTCATTTACATTTCAAATGTTATCCCTGAAAGTCTCCTATACCCTCCCCCCCCCGCCCTGCCCCCCTACCCACCCACTCCCACTTCTTGGCCCTGGTGTTCCCCTGTACTGGGGCATATAAAGTTTGCAAGACCAAGGGGCCTCTCTTCCCAATGCTGGCCGACTAGGCCATCTTCTGCTACATATGCAGCTAGAGACACGAGTTCTGGGGGTACTGGTTAGTTCATATTGTTGTTCCACCTATAGGGTTACAGACCCCTCAGCTCCTTGGGTACTTTCTCTAGCTCCTTCATTGGGGGCCCTGTGTTCCATCCAATACATGATTGTGAGCATCCACTTCTGTACTTGCCAGGCAATGGCAGAGCCTCACACGAGACAGCTATTTCAGGGTCCTTTCTGCAAAATCTTGCTGGCATGTGCAATAGGAGACAACCTTATCTTACTATTGTAAAATATATATATATATATATATATATATATATATATGGATAGCTCATCTCTTGCATACCAAAAGCTCAGTCTTTTAATTACATACCAATTCAGTCATTATCCCAGGTTCTATTTTGATTATCTCAAGAGTCAGCATTCCTTGACCCCAAACCCTTGATTCTTAGAAAGAAACAACAACCACATTTTTTTTTTATCATTGCAAAAGAATTCAGAGATCTGCCCACCTTTGTTAAACACAGAAAATGAACTAGGTGAAAGGGACCCCACCCAAAAATTATCAATTCTACTGTGCCTGTGCCTGGACTAAAACTCTCTCTGTCAGAGGCTGACCTTGAGCTCAGGAATCTGCCTGCCTCTGTAAGCATAAACAAAATACTTAGCTGGATGGGATCTTGCCCTGTGATCACCAACACCCAAATCTCCTCTCTTTTAGTATCTTTCTGACAAGCTGGCTCATAGTGCAACTGCCTCTGTCCCTTTAGATCTGTCAAGCTCCTTATATAATTCATGTTGCATCCTTATTTTTTGCATAGTTGAGAAATTATATATTTTTGAGCTCATAGTTTCAGAGTTCTTTCCCACAGCCTTGAGAGATGTCCTGGAGGTCTCAGCGCTTACCATTTTGCTAAGACAGACATACACTTGACACCTGGACTCATGTTGTTTGTAAATATCATAGAGTAATTAACCTTGGCAAAGAGAACATTTCCTGATAACCTTGGTAGGGAAAATATTTCCTGAAGAAAGAACACAAAACAAAACAAAACAAAACAAAACAAAACAAAACAAAAACTTATACTAAGAAGCCCTATGCCCATAGCAACCATTGACACTCATGGAGGCCCACCCTCTGGTAGCTCTTTTCCAGGGGTGGGAACCATATCACACAATCCCTGTCATGGCCAAGCCAGATTCAGCAGAGACAGTGAAATAGGGCACATAAAATTTTAAAATCTAACAATATTTGGTGGTATGTATGATAAGCTGTTAAAATAAGACCTTTACATTTTTAAATTAATTACCTTCTGGTATAACACTGTGGCTTTTAGATTTTCATCCACAATGAATCAATAAGGGTGAGATGGTTAAAAACAAATTTCTCCCAAGTATATTCAAATCTATATTGTTGTCTCAAGCAGGAGTATCATAAGAATTTTCAAAAATATGGAGAAAATCATTACATTTTCATGGAGTGTTTGCTTTGACCATGCTGTATTTATCTACTTAATCATGCTTATGTATTCTTAGTTCATAACCACTAAGTTATTGATTCAACGTAACCTTCCCTGGGAGTTGGGAGGACATGGAAAGGAAGTATGCTAGACATCAGGCTAGATTTGGAGACAGGCAAGAAAGTAATCATTTTCTTCTACCGGAACTCCTGGGAAACACAGTCCCAGCAATGACAACACTGTTCAATGAAAAGATCCAGATTACAGTAAAAAAAAGCACATTTCACTAGACACACTTTTTAATATTTAAAAAAGATAGACATGTACTTCACTCTGGGAAATTAAAGACTTCTAATTTGTACCAACATCAATGAGATGCTATACTAAGTCTTTCCTTGTGTAAAAAAACCAAAATTTTCTGTCATTGTGGTGACTTGAATGAAAATGGCCCTCATTGGCCACATGGAGGAGTACTATTAGGAACTGTGGCCTTGTTAGAGGAAGTGTGTCTCTGAGGGTGGACTTTAAGGCTTCAAATGTTCAACCCAGATCAAATGTCTCTTCACCCTGCTTGCTGATCCATATATAGAACTCTCAGCATCTTCTCCAGCACCATTTCTGTCTGAGTGTCACCATGCTTCCCACCATGATGATAATAGATTAAACCTTTAAATTTTAAGCAAGCCACAAATAAATGTTCTCCTTTATGTAAGTTGCCATGATCATGGTGTCTCTTCACAGCAATAGAAATTCTAACTAAGACAGAAGTTGATGCCAGGGAATAGGGTATTGTTCCAGCTGTGGATGGATCACCTATATCAACCTCCCCCAGAAAGCATAGTGGAGTAAGAAGCAGAAAGAATTAAGAGCTAGTAGATGGGGTAAGTACTGTAAGAGGCTAACTTCTGGGCATGTCATGGATGATTCATCAACTCCCAAAATCTGCAGTAACATGTGCAATATCTTGCATAATATAAAGCTAGTCAAAATTACAGCAGGAATAGGGAAGGAGCCCACAGAGCGCCACCACTAATGCAGGGGCTACTGGCATTTGATTGATGCTGAGAGATAATGTGGTCACTGGTAGTTGCCTATGTCTCAGTGGATAGCCCCAACCTATGGGCATATGAGCAACATTAATTGGATTCACATGATAATTAATACAAATTTTTAAAAAAGAACCAAAGTTGAGAGGGAGGCAGGGTGATGGCCACTAGGGGGAGTAGAGGGGAGGTGGTAATGGGTATATAAGATTAAAATACACTGTATAAATATATGAAAACTTCAGAAGCTGGTGAGATGGCTCAGTGGTTAAGAGTGCCAACTGCTCTTCCGAAGGTCCTGAGTTCAAATCCCAGCAACCACATGGTGGCTCACAACCATCCGTAACAAAATCTGATGCTACAGCTACAGTGTACTTACATATAATAAATAAATAAATAAATCTTTTTAAAAAGAAAACTTCAAGAAATAAAAAATGTTATTGAAAGTATAGAGTTTCTAGCAATTAGGGAAATTCAAATAAATATAAAGTTGAGATTTCATCTTACCCCTGCCAGAAGGGCATAGAAGATAAATGGGACAACTAACAACAAATGCTTATGGGGCTGTGGGGGAAAGGGAGCCCTCATCCACTGTTGATGGGATTACACACTGATGCCCACTCTGTGAAAATCAATGCAGAGAATCCTCAAAAGTACTAAAGTAAATATACTATTCGACCCAGCAATGCCATTTCTTGGAGTATTCCCAAAGGACTAGTTTTACTCTGTAGATACTGGCTCAGTCCCCTTCATGGCTTCTCTGTTTACAATAGTGAGGAAATGGAAACAACCTGAATTCCCTACAAGTGATGAAAATAATAATGAAAATATGGTACACGTATACTATGGAATACTATTCATCTTCTTTTAAAAAGGAAATCGTGAACAGTGCTGGTAAAGTATGGGACTGAAAACATCATCTTGAGTGAAGTAACCCAGATCCAGAAGACAAGCATCTCACACTCGCTCTCTCTTACTGGAGGCTCCTAACTCCAGATCTTCAGGAGTGAGTACATAGCTTGCAGTAGCTACAGAAACCAAGAAAGTAAACTTAAATGTCCAGAAATAGCTTTCTGCTTTAATTTAACTTTGTTTCTTGGAAAGATATTCATTTTTACTTAGTTAAGATACTCTGTAAAACTTTCTTGTTATAGTTCAAAAGCTAATTAATACATTGTAATAAAAATGGTGTGGAGCTCCAGTCAAATTGAGTAATACACAGGAAGAAGAAACAACAACAAAAATAAAACGTTGAAAAAAAATCAAACTATGTGTTAACCATGTGAAATAAAACTATTCATTTAGATTTAAAAAAAAAAAAGTAGACTTAATCATTGCCAGGATGCAGGGGAAATAGAGGAATAGCAAAGTTCAAGGAATCGCATCGGGTTTATAATAAAATGTCTGAAAAGCCACAAGGAATCAGTATTAACTATTTTTAAAAACTATAATGCATGTAACTCCATATATAGTTTTAATGAGCATTTCTCATCTGGGCTAATGGTGCTCCCTCCAAGAGCCAAGGGCCACCTAACAAAAACCTAGACATGTGAAGCTGTTTTGAGTTGTTGGAGCTAAACAAGATACTTCAAAACATATAGCTGACTCCTGTTTCCCTTGGTGATCCCTCAGAGGTGGAAGGTATCCCTATTGCTGAAGACACAACAGCAGAGACCCCCAAGCTGGAACTGACCTTAACGCTCCATTCTGGGACTACTTTTTGTGGTGCCAGAAGATGCCACAGGAGCCCCTAAATGATGGAGGCAACAAATAGTCCTATTCAGTTATAACACCTATGAACCACGTCAACAATCAGCATGGCTGGAAAACCCTATGAGTGCAGGAGTGGCACATTCCTTTGGTAGTAAACATGCCTAGTATTGGAAGCCTAGCTAACTAATCAATGCTAGTAAAGTTATAGTTATTGGCTATAACTACTAATATACTAAACCAGCATAATCTTTAACAAATGGAAACCTCTTTGTGATAGATGGAGGGTACAGAAAGCTACAACCAGTCAAAATGCTTCTGTGGCCCAAGTTACCACTGAAGGCCAAGCAGATATCCGTGGTCTGGGCTCCCATCAGAGATCATGAAGAACTGCGCTGCTGCAGGGGCACATAGTGAACTGAGTGGCCTGCGCTACCAGCTGAGGTCATGGTAACATCTGGGCCCATGCTACTGCTGAAGGCCATGTCTGAGTCTGTGGTCCTATGGCAACTGGGGTTTGTTTTGGTGTGCCAGGCCAGTGTTACCACCAAAGGAGAGCTGACCCTGATGGCTGGGGAGTAGGAGAGCCGACCCTGAGGGTGTGAGCATAGGAAAGCTGGTCCTACCACTTGCATTCTGTGGGGTGGCATGGGCAAGGGAGAGATGCCCTCTCCCACCCTCATCCCTCCCCCCCCCTCCCCGTAGCAAGAGAAAGAGCTGACCCAGGGTCAAAAGAGTAGGAGAGCTGGCCCTGCTTCTCACCAGAGCAGTACTTGGGAGAGTGAGCCATTCACCTCACCTGACAACACAGTAGAGCTGGCCCTGAGGCCAGGAGAGGAAAAGAGGTGACCCTGCCCCCTTACTGCCTGAGGCATTGAGAGAGCTAGCTGGAGATCATTCTAGTGGCACCAGCACAGGAGGGCTGGAAGGGTGACCAACTCAGTTAGCTTTCAGGCCCAGATCTAACATCTGTTATCTATTTGAGGTAGCACACTTCAACATCTTCCCCATCAATGATCTGCTTGAGTACATGAAAGAGCTGGGCCTGCAGATCCAAAGCTGCAGGATCTCCATTACACGGGGTAACAACAGGATATCAGAGAGGAGTCCCAATGAGGGTCCAGTATTAACAGTGCAGCAGAAGCCAGAGGCCTTAGAACAAGGACTCATTGCAATGAACATTTGCAAGTAAAGATGTGTGGACAAAAAGGTATACTGTGTGACACACTGTGACACACTACAGCATCCACAACAGGATAGGATTTATTATTTATTATTATTCTATCTTATTTTCTTTTGTGGGGAGGTTGCAAGGACTGAGGGTACATACAAAGGGAAGGGGAGATGAGTGGCTTTGGTGTCCATGATCCAAAATTCACAAAAAAATATTCAATAAAAAAAATTTAAAAATAGATTTTCAGGAGCTAGTGAGGTGGCTTAGCAGTTAGAACCTCTTGCTAACAGGAGTTCAGTTCCCAGCACCCACTTACAGCCTCTTGTAAATCTAGCATCAGAAGATCCAAAGCCATTGTCTGCTCTCCATTGGCACCCTTCTCACACACATGTGTAGATATATACCATATACATACACACACATAGATACACACATGTGCATATATATATATGTATATATATATGTGTGTGTGTATATATATATATATACAGAGTCAGACACATGTACACAAACATATATATATATATATACACATACATACACATGTACATGTGGTACACATGTACCACAGAACACATACATTTTTTAAATTGAATTTCTAAGTAACAAGAAAACTTTCAAAAATCTGTAGTCCATGTACCATATTTTACGTGTGATAAAATGCGAGACAGGTTTTAACAGCCAGTTCCCCTGGGCTCCACCTCCAAATTATCACAACTCAAAAATGTGATTACATAATTCAAAAAAGAGAACAACATATACATTAGTAACTCTGTAGATGTAACACTCTCAATCACATCATAGATAAAGGACTGACTAGTCCTACAAAAATTAGATAGGGCACCTAGCTACTTCTCTAATTCTCTCATTTTAACTGCAGTTAAAGAACAAAAGCCTAATCCATAGAAAAGTCCCTGTTCTAAAGACACATGTGTGCATGCTCATGTGCACATACTTACACAATTATAGCTTTCCAAAATTCAGGCCAGGTCAACAGAACCATTAAAAAATATCTGTAAGCTGTGAGCAGTATCCACCTGTCAGGAGGCTGAGAGGGGAGAACCCCTAAACTGAGCTAGGGTTACATAAATGAGTACAAGGTCAGCTGCATGCTGAATCTCGGCCTCAACTCTCCCCTCCCTGAATCCCCCAAATCAAGGAAGCATATCTTGATGACCAGGAGTTATTCCTATAGTTTGAAAAATAAAAAGAGGCATACCAAAATACCTAAAGTAGTATCAGCCAGAGTTAATACCATGGAAATTAAACATACAACTAAAAACATTATCAGTAATGACATTTTTGAGTTTTTAATTTTCCAGTAGTTTTCCAATCTGCATGTATTAATTTTCCAGTCTTAAAAGAATTAACTTATAAAAAAAAAATTATCCCAAGGAACCAATAAGAAGTTTCAGCGGGTAAAGGCTCTTGCTGCTAGGCCTAGCTGAATCACTGGACTTAAATGCCAGAAGGAGAAAACTGAGTCTTGAAAGTTGTCTTCTGACCTCCCACTTTGTGCACGTGCACGCACACGCGTGCACACACACACACCATAATTAATTAATTAATTAGAATGTAATCAATTTTTTAAAGTTTACCTAACTTGTGTGACTTGGGGAATCTCCTTAGATTAACTTAACAACACAACTGTCCCTGTATCAGCATTTTCTATTGAACTAATCATAGTAGTCATTCAATAAACGCATGTGGTAAATAGCTAGAAAAAATTCTCAGTTAAAAGGCCACCTTAATGAAGGTCTTTAGACAGTCAAAATGTCTGACAAAACCTTTCTTATCTTTAGTTGTAATATCCGCCATTAACGTGCAAAGCTATTTGGCTTTATTGCACTCCAAAGTTATGTTGCACAGCTGTGTTTTTGTAGCTGTGAAATTTAGTCCTCTGATTACCTCTTAGCTGTTTTCATTTTAGCTGTGAAATGGGATTTTGTTTTTAGCTAGATAACAAGAGAACTTCTGTTATATCAGTTTCAAAAACTGACATCAGAAATAATCCAAATACCTCAAAATGTCCTTTTACTCTTTCTCGTGTGAGACCTACCATGTAATAATTAGTTACATTAAACATTTAAATTACTTTATCATTTTCTCCCTAGTAATTTCAATTATATTCTGAACAACAATAAAAGGCACCCAGTGTATGGAAAACAGTGCAGTTTTGTTATTTATTCAGCCATGAACATCCTTCTTCTAAAGATAAATTCATATACACATCAGCACAAGTAAACAAAAAAAAAAAAAAAGCAAGCAAACGCACACATAGCTTATTGTGCAAACCAAGCAGTAACTTGTTTAGTAAGGCTATTCAGAGGATCCAGGGCTTCAGTACTCAGAGGGGCCTCTGGCTTAACACTTAGGAACAGATGTGAAATGCTGATTCTCAGGATCCACACCACTGCTGTCACATCTGGTTTTACTGACAACTCTTCAGGGTTGTGCTATAACACATTTGAGAATCATTAGTTCGCCACTAAATACTTTCTTCAAAATATTTGAGCCTACCCTACTAGTTTTGCCTACACAGAATAGGAGCAAAACTGGCTGGTCACAGATATACTGTAGTATTTGTGCTTCATTTTGTGTCTTTCTAGTTTATTCACACTTGGGAAAGACATACTACCTAAGACTAACTCGCAGATGATGTCATTGGAAACCCCTTTTTAGACTCAGCACAACTCACAAAATCAATGCCATTACTTGATAGCTTTACCTCTTTTGTTACAAACTCAGCTTTTCACACTGATTTTACTCAGAACACTAAGCCAAGTAACACTGTTGTTGGTTTTTTTGTTTTGTTTTGTTTTGTTTGTTTTTTTGTTTTTTTTTTTGTTGTTTTTTTTTTTTTTTTTACAAAATCAAATCTATTTTCAAGTATAAATATTTGTTCTCTTTGGGAGTAGTAAAACATTTGGGCTGGTGGCTCTGAAAACCAGAATTCAAGAATTGAACAACGGCAGCACAATGATAGCATGTGGAGAAAAACTGTCACTTATATATACAATTAAGCTAAGCCTGGGTGTTTTGTTTTTTGTTTGTTTGTTTGTTGGTTGGTTGGTTGGTTGGTTGGTTGGTTGGTTGGTTGGTTTTAAACAGGATATTTCAGTGAAGAACTACCCAGCAGAAGGACTTACTAAAGACTTAGTGGTGCTCTGTTAGTGCCACTTTAACATGAAGATGTCATGAAGTGTCCTATTCTGTCCTTTGGAGAAAGGATTCTCATGAAGAAGGGGAGGTACTTCTCTTGCCACATTCTGAAAGGAAGCAGACATCACATTTTTATGGTCCTGGTGCTTCAGTAACAAGCTCTATTACCAGAGTAGAAAAGAGAATAGATCCTTTGTTTGGGACCAGGGAAAGGAAAGATGCCTGGCCCCTGTGGGTGAATCTACAGGGGTCAAACTCAGGACAGTGGATTCTGAGAGAGGATGCTCTTCAGCACAACATGCAAAGGAGATGATGGTGTGTGAAATGCAAGGATGAACACCATGATAGGAGTTATGAAAAAAAAAAAACACTCTTACTTGAAGGATCATCTCAGACTACAAGTCTGTGCAGTAAAACATGGTGACAGGTAACAGTTCCAAAGCCCAGTGGACATGGGGCACAGGGGTCCTGTGCAAAAGGAAACTTCCTCCAGAAGGAAAGGGCCTGCTGCAAAGGACTTCTGTGAGGCTTTAGGGTTCTTCTGAAGAGAGAAGGAAGCATTCGGAGAGTTAGATATTGAAGTTCGTTCCCATTGAAAAAAAAATCAAATTTCAGCCAATTCTGATGCCACTCAGAAACTGAAAACAGATGACAGTGCTTGTATCACTATGGTTGCAGAATACATCACGACTGACATCTTCCAGTCATGTCTGCCGAGCAAAGACTCCTACAAAAAACAGTCGTCAAGCTGATCAGTCTTATGAGTAACCACTGTAGAGGTCAATAAAGTATGAGGATACAGTAAAGCAGTACATCATTGACCTGTGGTGTGGAATACAACAGTCTGGGTGAGGGATGCGCAGCCCCAGAAATAGGCAGTTTGTGGTTCCCATTCAGTTATTTTGCTGAGTTCACATAGGTGGGGGTGCTTTGTATGTTTTGTTTTGCTTTGTTCATTTGTTTGTTTTTGCATTTCATATATTATGCTGCATATTAAGAATGCAAAATATTCTTCCTCAGTAGCTATCAGCTTAATAGTATTGAAACAAGATAAAAACATGCAAACTCTATAGGCCAGTAAAGGAAGTTAAAGCAGAGTGGGAACATTTATGAGTTTGAGAATCAAGTTCATCTAAAATTGTATGATCAAGTATTCTTGGGAGAGTCTTATAAAGCTTTTGAATTTCGTTTTCTTCGCCAGTGATACCTGAATTGTAGTACACAAACATTCACTAGATGTTAGTTGTTGCTGCTGGTAAAAATAAAGTATATATCCACAAGGTGATTAATTCCATCTGTATGGTTATAGAAAGTTTCAAGCAGAAATGCACTTGAATTTTATTATGTAGGATGAATGTGATTCCCCGGATAGAAAGGAGAGGAACAGCATTCCAAGCAGTGAGCAACATGAGTAAAGCCACAAAGACACTAAGGTACTGGGAAGGAGGCAGAAATGATGATAAAAACATAAAGTGGCTGTGGTATAGACGACCACATAACCTATGAACAGTAAGCAACATTTGAATGCTATAGAAAGAAGGATGCATCTGTTTTTATTTGTTTCTATCAAAAAAACACTTTTGTCAGGCTACTTCATGAAGAAATAAATTTATTGTGGCTTACAGTCTTGAAGGTATAAGGTTAAGGGGCTGCATCTGATAATATTTTCTTGATGGAGGAATCCTGACTAGATGCAAAATATTACAACTCAAGAGATTGGGAGGCATGTTTTTGGTCTCTTTCCTTCCAAAGTCCCAACAGTTCAGTTATGGGGATTCCATGCTGTAGCTACTTGTATTAGGAATGCTAATTACATTCCCCCAAACTGAGGGACCCTGCCCCCAGTTGGTCCTGATTGGTAAATAAAGATGCTGGCATCCAATATTTGGGCATGGTAAACAGAGGCTAGATATTTAGTATTCCTGGGCTTTGGGGAGAGAGGAAAGAGGAAGAAGAAGATCCACCATGCAGGGAGAAGAAGTAGAAGAGGAACTCCATGTCTGAGAATAGTGGAGGAAGGGGAGGCATCACCAATATGAAGGAACCAGGAGAGGAATTGGGAAGGCATTGGGCAACCGTCTGGATCAAGGACTGCCAAGATAGAATATAGAATAGAAAGAACTTGGAATTATCTCAGCAGGAGGTGGCCCAGCCACTGAGCTGGTTAAGGCATATCAAAATATAACGGCTGAGTGTGTGCCTTCATTTGGGAACCCAGAAGTTGGGGCAGGTCGTGTGAAACCTTTCTGCAGGGATTTATATATAAAAATGTTGTAATACCGTCCTGATGAATTTATCTAATCCTAATCATCTTCCAAATAATGCATCTCCAATCATTATAGTCAAATTACGTTTCCTCCTTCTCAGCATGTTAAATGGGCATGAATATTCAACACATGAATACTTAGGGAAAACTCAAAACACCTACACTATGGCAGAATAACGGTGCTGAGAAAGATCTTCATGGTAGCATGCAAACACCACCTAGGAAGAGACACATAGATAGAGTAGAACACAAAGAACAAGAACAACAAATAAAATACGTAAAGAATCAAACTATAAACTAGAAAAATCTCAGTCTCTGGGCAGGAGTGAAGCTACTGGGCAGTGCTCATTGCTATTTGTTCTTCTCCTTTTATATTTACTATTGAGTTGGTCATATAAACTCTGTGCTCCACCTCCCGGTCATAAATGAAGATAATACCAGCATGGTTTTTTGTAAGGAAAAAAAAATGGGTTGATCCATGGATAATGTCTGGCACTAGAAAGAGCTCTAGGAAGCATTGCTGACTTTGTCTTCTTGCTCTTCTCCACAAGAGTAATCCATCTTTCTCCCTGTTTGGTTTAAACAGTCTCCTGAAGTGGAAATTTCTGGTTTATTTAATGACTCAGTTGTGTCACCTGATGGGTTTGGTTTTTTTTTTTTTTTTTTTTTTTTGGAAGCTCTCTTTTGAGAGGACATGAAATGTTTTGCTGAAAACAGACACTTGAGAAGGAATATGATGTTAAAAGATAATACAAATGGAACCCAACAAACAGTGAGAAGATGTTCTTGCAATGTTTCATTGGTCTTCACTGGTCTTCATTGGCCTTCACTTTTGTAGAGAGAAACTTGCCAAAGAACTACTCATGGTATTCCTGCAGATTCTGGCCATTTCTGCTTACTAGTTTGAATTTAGCCCAGCCTTGGTGTTTCTGCTATATCCTGTACCACTACTGATTTATATTTGTTTGTTATTTGCTACTGAACTGAACTGCTGGTATCCTGCCAACAAAAAGTGGAATTGCCTCCAAGGAACTACTTCTAAACCAGTCCACAACATGCTTTTCCTATGAACTTTCTTTTCTCCCTACCTCTTGTCAGTGAACTAGAAGAGGGGTGGAAGAGTTTAAGAGCCCTAAATAAAGTAGGTTTTGAAAAAAAATCTAAGCTTACAGTCTCCTCCTTCTGATACTAATTCTTTATTGAAAAAAATTCTACTTATACATTTGTAGGTTTATATTGTTCTTAGAGTTTACAATTTTTTACTCAACTCAATACATCTTAATTAGTTCCCCTTATGTTTGACAAATTTCAAGACATGTGATACAGTGCAGGTATAGAAGGAATTTTCCTCTCTTCCCAGGACTAAGAAAATTCAAATTACATAATGTAGAAGGTATATAAAACACTGTAAAACATTGTATGAAATATAACAAAAGAAATGAGAGACAATCCAACAGTGTGCAAAGTAGAAACGTTTGACAAGGTGCTAGGAGACCCATGTTCTTGATCAGCAGGAAAGCGAGGAGGTTAGGGAGGGACTTGTGAATTCTTATCTGATTCTACCACTCAGTGTTAACTTTGTGCAGATTAATTTATTGTTCTGTAGTTTCACTTAGTGAGGATGACAAAATCTGTCTCCTATAGATGCAGTACAGATTAAATGAATTAAAACATGTGAAGTACTCCCTTTGTGCTAAGTAGTATTTGCTCCAAGCACTTCACATGTTTTCATTCATCTAATCTCTACCTAAAATATGCCTAATCTTCATTAGACTTCAGTATAAAATAAAGATAATAATTGTTACACTGACATGAATCATAAGATTGTGTGAAGATTTACAAGAAATGGGATAATGTATGTGAAAGTGTTTTGATTATTGAATATATAATATTCAACTGCCCAGTGTTATTTAAAACTATTTTTTTAATGAACTCTATGTCAGCAGGTGGCAGATAACACCTCAATGCAGCCTTTAAACACCTCGTAGCTAGAAGCACCATTTGGAACCCACGCTAACTGCATAAAACTGTCAGCTATAACTTGCTGGAATTCTAGTCGGTGAAAATGTGAGAGAAAGAGAGAAACAGAAGAGACAGCTCATTGCTTTGAATAATCATTTGACTGAGCTCTTAGCCAATGAACCTGTAGGCTTTGATGACCACATATTTTACATGATATTAGAGTAAATACAGGGAATTCAATCTCTTTTAAATGTTATCCACTTGGGATATCTATTGACATTTTGCAAAGCAAACCATAAATGTACTTAAACCAATGAGTAAAACATTAAAATTAAAAACCAGCCTATCTTTTCTCCAAGTACCTTTTTCAAATGGCACAGAGAACTTTACACAAGCTCTGGGCACCTCTACATGTAATTCCTAGGGGCAGTGGCATTCACCTGCGCATTAAGCAGCCTGGTCAGGTAGTGCTGAGTCAAGCCCATTCTGGGACTCTCCTCACTTGTGAATGTGGTACTGGCTCTGAGTTGTTATTATTCCAGTGGGATGATAAGGCACTCATTTATACCCCTTTACAGGAGAAAGAACCAGAGTTTAAAAAGCCAGAGCCACCAATTTATAGCAGGCTACTGTAACACACTCTTGAGCAGAATCTCATTTTAAAAGACTGCCTAGAAGAGAAAATGTTTAATCCATGATCATGGATTGGTAGACCCTGAAAAGATGTTTCTGCTCTTTTTTTGAAATCTTCTTTTCATTTTTTATTAGGGATCAAGTGTTGGTACTAAGACTTACCAGCTCATTTATAGCACAAGCAGAGCTCTGAAAGGGAGAACTGCTATCACTCAGTCTCTGGGTGGGTGACTTAACTTGGATGTGCTTATGAACACAATTGCAGCATTAAGGACAAAAGTGGGGGTCATCCTAAATTGCCTATTTGAATGGAGGGCCATCTATGCACCTGTGTGGGGGAATCAGCACTTACTCAAAGCCATCCTAACACTAGAAAACGCTGGTTTGGATACATTACAGTTAGCTTAGTCTGGAAGATAGTAGATGCTGTGGCCAATACATTTGGCATGATTAATGAGTGGAATTTGTGGCAGCAGAAAAAAAAAAAGTGCTTTTTAGTGGAGGAATCTTAAAATCAAAAACAGTGGTGTGTGTACTCTTCTGCTCTTTGGTAAGGGATGACTTTATGCTACAGGTGGCCTTTCCCGTTCCCCTTCTCCCCCCCCCCCCAAGGTGGCCTAGAGCCTCAAAGCCAAAATGCAACATTTACATCTCTTGATTTATAGACTTCATAACCTTTACTTAAGAATTTACACAAAGTCAACTCCCGGTGTTTCTTTTCTAAGTATGTCCGTACTTGAACAGTTAGAAGACACAGATGCTATTAACAGCCCAGACTGGGGATGATATTCCAGGGCCCATGGACAGCAAACGGATACAAACCTAAAATAAAACTGAGGCCTGTTTGACGGCTCAACTGTATTACATCACAGCAGGCCCTTAATCTTGATGTTAGCCACGTTTCACAGCTAGGTTTGTCCTCCAGCCCACTCCGAAGCACACCCAGAAGGAGAGAGCAGCCCATCTGTATTTCTTCCCATGGATTGTTGCCAAGACAAATGAGCTTACAAGCAGCCATGAGAAGATGAGAGCTCTTTAAAATAAATCCACACGAAGCTCTTAGCAGGCAGGAATCCATCCCTATCTGACTCTAGAACTCTGAAGCAGACATTTAAATAACTATGGACAAATTCAGGACTCAGTCTATACTTGCCCAGCTGTCAGCTTCTCAGGGAACCATGGAGAAATATGCCAAAGGAAGCAAATTCCTAAAGGTAGACCAGGTATAGGCGTCATTACTGTGAATCCTTCCAAGTGTTCAGAATGCTTTTGTTGGGGATGCATTTGTCATACATGGAACCAATGGGAGCCATCAGTAAGTAGAGCTCAATTTGAGCCTGTGAGGACAAAGGTCAATCTTTCAATAAAGGTTTGGGAAACATTTGACAATAAGGCATAGTCCCAGACAAGGGAACGATTCTGATCTCCAACCATTATTACTGGTTAACCTTTCTGCTCAATTCTGTGCAAAAGCCCGGGAACCTGTGTGGTTTCTTATACATTTCACCATTATACTGTATTTAATACCAGTTTATCAACTGCGCATCTGGGCAGAAATATCTGAACACATTTATCACATATAGCATTGTAATTATTTACAAGAAATCTACATTACACATGGGGAGGGGGGAAACAGTCCCTAAAATTAAGAAAGTATGTATCCTCTGGGGTGCTGAAATTGGTGAGATATCTCAGTGGGTAATGCTACATGAAAGGCACTCGATGACAAAAGCAATGCTACAGGACTCCATTTCTATGACATCGGAAAAAAGGTGAAGTGTAGGGATGGAGTGAAGGTCAAAGGTCTCTCGGTCTCAAGGGTAAGAGAAGAAGCAACCATAAAGACAGTAAAGGAATTGGGGAGCTGTTGTTTCCTGCTTCCACGACTGTGAATCCATAAAGCTTACAGAATTCAGCACCCTTAAAGAGCAGCTTTCACTGTATGTAGATTGAAATTTTAATTCAAGACTATAAAAGCTTCTCATGGGCTACACTTTTCTTTCCCCCATTCAGGAAAATTGTCTTCTGAGTATTCTGATTCCTTCTGCTTATCATATTCAAGATTTTAAATTTAGCATCAGCGCCAGCTTTTCCATAAAGCCTTCCCATGAGTATGTTTCCTCATATTCTAGTTCTTTAAAAGGAATAAGCATTACTCAGAGCTCGAATCTTTATGACTAAAACATGTCCTCTCCTTCCTCCAGTTTCCACATCCACTCCCCGACACGATTTTATGCTTCCTATCATGCAACTTCTGTGTTTTTGTAGTCTGTTACAGTGTTATGTTAATAGACATTAACATTGCATTAATATCACATTCTCTTGTGATTTGCTTTTTCATCCAACACTGCCTTCAAGATCGTCCATTCACTCTTAATTGCTGCCCTGTTTCACTATAGGAATGTACCAACTCGCCGCCGTTTCACTGCAGTCTGAGAGCTCTCTGAACTGTTTCCTGTTGGGTTGGGAAGCACCACCTACATATTTCCCCCCAGCTAGAGCAGGAGCAGCTCAAGGGCAGAAACCGTTCTGAGCTGCTTGCTGTTTCTTTTCCTAATTTCCGTGGCACCTGGGAACTGCCAGACACGTGAAGCGCTTCGCCTGGAAGATATTGCTCTGTTCTCGGCACACAAAACGCCCTCGATTTAAAAAAAAAAAAAAAAAAAAAAATGTGTTCGGTAAATAATCTTAGCAAAGTGCGTGTTTAAATTTGCTAAGCCCTCACTTGTCCACCGAGTAATATTTAAGGAGAAACTGCTGCAATTTCCTCTAGAAAGTCCTGAAGCTATTTTAGGGCAGAAGTAGATCTATAAAACAAGGTCACCCCACAGTTCGGGTTCCTCCTAAGAGGATCTCCAAGCACTCTAAAAGCGCGGTTTTCACGATGGCATTTTCCCCAACTTTTAAAGGAATCCAGGTCAGTTCAGTGCGTTATTCAAAGCTTGAAAATGTTTAGGGAGGCTTGGAAGAGCCTAGGTCACAGACTGCGTATGCATAATAGTAACAAATTCACCTTTTCACAGAATTATTTTTTTTCCTTTCCGTAGGTCCCAGGTCATGTTTCCGTAGCTAGCATTTAACTTCCCACCTCAAGCAGGTCCGGCGCCACTGGTCGCACCGCTAGCCGCACTTCCCAACCTTCCTGTTCCTAAGAAGATATAACACCCTTTGATCTCCTCTCCAGTGCTTTGTGGCTTAAGGAACCTTGATGTGCAAGACAAATACGCTCTGTAACTGTGCGCACGCGGACCATCTATCATCACCCTGCTTCTAAACATGACCTGTACTTTGTGTGTTTCAGAGAAATTAATCTGCTGTTTAGTGGGAGAAAACCATCTTCCTGCATGCATCGTCTTCTTGCAGACTCAACAGAGCATTTTCAGAGTCTCGGGCTCCCGCTCCGGACGCCACAAACTTGACCTTCGAGCGGATTTCAAAAGCAGAGGTTTCCTCCCTCTCCCTCTCTGGCTCCTATAGAGCGCCTGGGCATACTTGTGGGTAGCAGCTGCGTGTACCAGAGCTGGGAACTACACGTCGAGGAGACTTGGAGATACTAGTGGGCGGCAGGGTGGGGGCTGGGGAGCGAGGCAAAGCTGGGCGGGAGGAGAGGGAGAGAGGATGAGGTGGAGGGGGAGGATAGATCTGTCTGCATATGCATGAAGCACCCAGCACTGCCCTCTTTCCAAGCAGCTGCTGTGTGGGAGGCGGAGGAGGAAGGGGGAAGGGAAGGACTAAGATGGGCGGGGCGGCAGAAACTGCCTTTAAACTGGCCCTCGGTGTGGAGGGCGAAAGAGGTGATTTGCATGGCGTCCGGTGATTGGCTGAGGTCCGAGGGCTGGGTCTGAGAGGCGGCCTCTGAATGGTTTAAGGAGAAAATCTCTGAATTCTGATTTCTGAAAGTCGGGACCGCCGGGTAGATGCAGTATGCAATCAGGACGCAAGGAGGCGCGATGTCCTATCTTTGTTCAGCTTAAAAGGTCTTTTTCCGTCCTCCCTCAGCCGTCCCCGCCCCCACCCCCACGCGCAGACTCACGCAGAAAGTGCAGAGAAACCCTGTGATCCAGTCAACTGGCACTGCCCCGTCTATTAAGAAAGATGAACGCTCCTTTCTCTTCCATCTCCTTCATGGGAGACCACTTTTCATTTCAGATTATCACATCAATAAATATTCTTCGAGGAACAAAAAAGGCACTTTGCCAAAAGATAAAAGAATATATGTGAAATGTGTGGACTGTAGAGAAAGGCACTACACGAAGGCAAAAGAATAGAAGCACATATGTAAATAACGCACATAATCACATCAAGAACACAAAACACAAGGGCAGATACAGACAGGGCACCCGGAGAGAACGTGGGCTGCTCCCAAGGTCCTCAGAGTCTGCATGCTTCCCACACGCAGAGGCACATACCCGCTGATGAGCCAATGATCTTCCCCAACACACAAGCACACACACATAACACACACCTCAGAAAAGGCATTCACGCGAATTCACACGCAGTGAAAATTTTGCAGAGGAAATACTAGAGCAGAATTAAATGGTTTATCCCCTCCCCCTCCAAAATATAGTCAAGCAAAATGATTCTACTTGCATATTACTAATACATGCAGGGCACTGAAAGGAGAAAATGGCTCCAGTTGAGGCACACACTGGAGAATACGTGTATACAATGCACACACAGACACGCGCGCGCGCGCATCTGTGGGCGGGACACACCCACAGCCTGTGTCCTCTGCCCATGGGCACAGGCAGAGGACAGATGCCATCAGCAGCGCTCGGTACAATTGTCGGAAAAAGAAACCCACCCTATTCGGCAACTATGAAACATGTCAGAGTGCCAAGGGTTTCTAAGACCCAGATCAATACATTCTTGTTACAAAAGTGTTCCAAAAAAAAATAATTGATGCATCTTAGATAATTGAGTGCTGTAACATATTCACTCAAACAATACTTCGAAATGACTTCAGCCTGAAGATAGCTTTCCAAAGTGAAAAAAAGAAAATCCCTAAGAAATTAGATGTTCATTTGCTATGCTTTCTCTTGGATTTTTTTCCTTATTATTTTTGAATAATAGTATGAATGCTAGTAGAGACAGCATTTTTCTCTTCCTCCAAAAGAGGGGAACTGATTTTGTTTTGTGAACCCAGGAGCTTTCCAGTTGTTTTCCCAGTGAAAAAGGTGGCAGGAGGGTCCTCTGCTTATCCTCCCAGCCAGACAGCACCACAAAAGGCATTATTACACATCCCAAATTGCAAGGGCTGTCTATATATTTACGAATCTGTTCAAATATTTAACCTCTTAACTTGCTAAATACCCCCTCTTCTTCCTTTCTCCTCTGCGCTCTCCCTCTCCCCCCTGTCTGTCTTCTCTCCAGTCCTTTCTTTTTCTCTTTCTCTTTCTAAAAAGGAAAGGCATAGAAAGCCCCTTTCTGGAGTTCTTGGAGTGACTGTCACAGTCTCCACCTGACACTGTTTTACTAACGATTTCCTGTCCTAACAACTGTGGGAGCCTTTTTGTTTGTTTGTTTTTTGTGGTCCCAAAGACCGAGTTCGAACCATCAGTTACATTTCTTAAGTAGAAGCATTGAGGTTGTCCGCACCCCGCCCCCTCAGCGCAGCTTTTTAACAGCTCCTGGGGAAAGCTTTGCCTACATCCGAGGGAGCTTACTGACACTAGAAATCTCCTGATTCCCGACCCTCTCGATCCCTACACTCTTCATTCGGGATAAACGCTTCTTTGGGCCACCTCTTTCCTGTCAAGGGACGAGTAGGGGGACGAGTGCACAGGAAGAGATCTTCTAAAGACAGCCTGAAATTTTCGTTAGTGTGGGGTGAACAGGAGCGAGGCGCACGTCTGTTGCTGGGGCCGTCTGGGACCACCACCACAGAGAATTTCTGCCTAAATCTTCTTTTACGGGTCAAATAACACATTCTAAGGGGCAGAGCAAACTGCGAAGGTATCTGGTGGTGGGCCTTTATGCAAGAACATAAGCTTTCGCAAACATCGAGGTTTCCTTATGCTGATGGGTACAGTGTGGGTACAGTGTGCGCACAGCAGACTGTGGAACTGATCCTTCACCTCCCAGGCCGCTGCCCAGCCCAGATCCGCAGGCGGCAGCCCAGGAGAAGGTTCCCATTGATGGATCAATCCACAGATCCATTCCCCCAAAGTGCTCTTGCATCACCTAGGACTTTCTCCTGTGACACCATTTAAAGTAGCCTGAAAGTGCTTCTCCATGCCTTTGAGGGAGAGGGAGTCTCAAAGAATGTCAGGAAAAGTAAAATGAAATAACAGAGATTGACTCTCAGCGAATTTTCTCTGTCCTAAAAAAAAATAATAATAATAACTTTATTTATAATCCGCTGCCAGCCTTATATCAGAGAAGATGAAACAATGAAGGTGCAGTTTGGCCAGACAGTAAGATGAGTTTTCATTGCCCTTTGTTCAATGGTAGGTGCATACCAGTTTCAAAGAACTTCGGGGATCCCTCAGTCTGCAAGGTAATCCAGCTCCTAGCCCGCATAAGCATCTTACAGACAAACAGCCCTCAGCCCTGACACTTGCCCTCAGTCAAACTCAAGTTAGGATCACACCTGTCAGTGGTCCAAGAAACTCTCGGCCCCAGAACACCCCAGCAGCTGGACTAACTTAGCGAAAGGCTCAGCTCCCTTCAGTATGGCAATGAACTTTGCTCGCTGCTGTCGGGAGCTAACATGCCCGCATGCATCAACAGCTCTCAGGGCCCCGCCAAAGCCTTGAGCAAAGGGATAACATACATAGTTTTAAGTGACTTACAAATAAAAAGAAACTTAAAAAAAACCAACAAAAATAAAAACATTTATGTTTGCTGAAGAAGATGAAAAGCTGTTTGAAAATCAACCAGAACACAAGTATGTTCCCTTTGTGTGCTACACTAGAGGTGGAAGAACACTAGTACTGCATACCGTAGGCACACCCTCTAAAATGTGTGGGTTCGCAGGACTGTATGATTGTCCACCTACTGCTCAAGCCCGTAAGAAAACTGCTACGGTTAACTGTTGTTCTAGTTTCTTATCAGAAAAGATATTCATTTGAACACATTATCTAAATCTGCGTAAGAATGAAGGCTGCTTGTCATGCGTCCTTCGTTTTCAGTAATGTGTGCCACCCAATTAGAAGCAATTTAGGCAATCAAGACCGTAGGAGAGAAGAAGGTGTTAAAAATAGGTTTTCTAAAGCCTCAGAACTCTAATTTGGAAGAAAATCTAAAATTACATATGTAACGTTTCTTTACATAAAATAAATACATAATCTGGGAGTCTCTTGTTCCTTTTTCTCTCGGGGTCCCTCTCTCTTTGCCTGCCTGGTTCTTAGGTATTCATAAGATCAGAAGAAAAAGGTCTGGGGTTTCTAAAATACCTAAAAGATCTGGGCAGGGCTTGGAACAGTTTTTCCCTGGCTTCTCCCTGTCACTACGTCCCTGGACCTTGGTTTTCTGACCCTATCTGCCCTGGCAGGAAAACTGCGGAGAGGTGTGGGGAGACCTAGGGACCCCCTTTCAGGACTAGAGTTCAGAGCCACAGGCTCCCTAGCTGCTTAGGGAAGGCGGACTGGGGAGGTGTGCTCTAAGTATTGGCAGAAAGTCGAGAAAGAAATGAGCACCTTTTGAGGCTTGGACGGGCAAAAAAAGGTGAAGATGTATTGAGAGAAAGGGGAAAACAGGAAGGTGCACGTGTCCACACAGAAGGGAGAAGGCAAAACTAAAAGATAAAAAAGAAATGATAGCCTCCAGAGGACAAGCGAACATGCAACTTGGAGATGTCACTTGGCGCTCATTTTTTTCTGAGGTCTCATAGTCTGAATTGTGGGGTGAGAGCGAGAATGGAGGGAACTGGGATCCAATGGAGGATTTAGGCACACTCTTCTTCGAACCAAGCCTGCCTGCCAAACACCCAGGCAATTTTTATTTTTCCACCCGAGCTCTCATAAGAGAGCTGGTCCAGAATAGGACTAGAGTAAAGTTGGCAGAATTTTGCTCTAGTCCTTCTCTGAAGGACTTTTCTCTGACGGGGTTCAGAGAAGGCCCAGCCCAAGTAAGAGCCACAGGCCTTTAATCTTTTTGGCCTCAGGATCCAGGTTACAAGAAGTAAATAACACTCAAAGTTAACCTCCCAGAAGCTGAGCCTTGAGGGCCCTGGAAAGAAGTTGTCCACAGAGTCAGAGCACACCCAAACAGGCAGGTGAGAAGTCCCCTCAAGCAGGGCAGACACCTTCAGGAACAGAAATTCTACAGTAACTCCCTTCCAGAAGCCAGTCACACAGACAAAATTTAAAGTCAAACCCACACTTATCCCCTTCTAAGGAGGCGGGGAGGAGTGCAGAAGTGGGGACAGTAACTTGTTCATGCCACTGTTGTTTCAAAACAAGAGTCTCCAGAGGAGGTAGCCATGCCTCTGCAGGACAGGCTTGACAAGGGGTCTGGGCTTCTTAGAGTGAGCCACAGATGAACTGCCCCCAAGCACAGGCAGATGCCACAGCCTCACTCCAGGCGGCTTTTTGCAGAAGTGTCTCAGATGGCAATCTTAAAAACCCTTTCTAACAGCACCTAATTTATTAGCCATTTGTTCTGCTTGTTTGTGTCTGACACGTGATTCGAAACCATTTGATTATTAACAAATTTATCAGTTCAAAAAATATTTTCATTGTCAAATAATTTTCCCTGAAAATAATACAATTCTTTTCCTGAAAAGTTCTTTTAGAAAGTAAATAGACTGCATTTTTTTTTACAAAGTGAATTAGAAGTAAGGGATATATATATATATATATATATATATATATATATATATATATATATATGATATTTATGGTAATGAAGTGTTCTGATTTAGTAGAGATAAGCAATTCTAAATATAATTTAATTCCCTTTTCTTTGTAACACCCACTATGCTGGTGTGTAAATCGGAATAAATATTACTGATGAGCTACACAACTTTTTATCTTCCAGGGACCCCCAGTTTGTTAATTTAGGAGCTTGAATAAGTAGAATCCACACTTTCAAAGTTAGGAAGTTTTAAAAAGTTTACTTCAGTGAATTTTGCAATTATATAAAATAATAAGTTGCTAATACAGAAAGTTAGCAATTTCTTATATTTTTTCTGTGATTAGCACGAATAGTTCTCTATGTGTTAGCTCTCCACAAGGACTTCCAAATGCATCACACCATTACACCATCACTCCATGAGTCTATGAACACACAGCACAGAGAAGCAAGATGTCAGTGACTTTACATACAAGTTCTTATATGTAACCGGAATGTCTAAGAACCATTCTACAGTACTCTGAACATTTGCAGAGCCGAAACACAGCAATGGTCACAGCACTCCTACATTTACGCTTTAGATCCCTTAGATACAAGTATAATCACTTTTCTAAACAGCTTGGAAAGCACAAGGTCACTAAAGTGAACATTGGGGAATTCAAATCTGGAATCCCAAGTTCTCTTCTAAATACCTAGTGACCCCGAGAGACACCTTATCCCCATGAGCACTATTTCATCTATGAACAAATTAGAAACCAGATCAGACAAGCTCCACATGCCATCTAGTTCAAACAGTCCATAGGTTTTATATTCTGTGAAGAGTCAGTAGGCCTGCAGCTATTTAGCTGTTTTCAGAGCAAATATCTTAAGCCCCTAATTCAGGCAAGAGGTTCATGCTTAAGGCTTCTCTTCATTGAGATGGGTATTGTTTCTCACTGAAGCTTTCCCTTTGCACAGATAAAAAGTTTGGCTCTTAAAATAATTTAAGGGCACCAAATGCTATGTGAACTTCTCCAATACTGCTACTTTCAGCTGGAGGAAATGAAGTTCTCAGGAATGGTGTTATCTATAAGAATCCCATGTGTCTGAAAAGAGCTTGAATTTTCCTTTTAGCTGTTGAAGTTGGTGAATCAGTCCCTTTGGTAATTTTATAACTTTCTTTAGCAGACAGCTTGTTCACCTCGACAATTATAAGAATCAAGAATTATATTGAAAATAGGCTCTCTGATAATGTCCTTGAGGTTGTCTTTTTCTACAGAAACAGAATCTTTTCTCACTTTCCTCGTCTCTAGCCACTTCTTTTCCCCAGGCCCAGCCCCCACCAAGGTCCATGCTTGCAGGCCAAGCTTATTTACCTTAAGTAACACTTTCTGGAATCGGCAGCAAATTACAATGAATTTTTTCCCCCAATTCATTCCCCAGTCTATGAAATTAATTTCCATTTCTATAATCAAAAGGCTTCCCCTGGAAATATCAGTGACTACACAAGCCACAGACAGATCAAGTGTAGGTAGGTGCTCCATCAAGTGAGGGGGACTGGGTTATAGTTTCAATTGGAACAAAGTATAAAGTGATTAAACCTGGGCCAGCAGACATAGCACTTTTATCAAGTCCCCCTCCCCCGCCAGCCTTTTTTTGCAGGCACAGGGGCAGTGGATCCTGATCCTTGGCCCTGAAACTCTCCAAGGAGAAAGTGGAATGCAAATAACATACTGAGTCTTCCTGACTCTTCCCATCCTTTCCAGAATAAACGCTGAACACTGGGCTTTTGAAACTTTACCCCTCTCGTAGTCACTGCATTTGAGCACACTGGAGAGCACGAGGGTGCACGGACACACACACACACACACACACACACACACACACACACACACAACTTGTTTATTTTCAAGTAAACTGTTGAAAATCCTCTTCCATTCATTGAGAAGATTTTTGGCTCATTCTGCAATACCAATACATAACCTTAATTGTTAAATATTAACAGGCAACAAGTGACTTAGTCTACATGGACATAATTCCAGACACCAATCTGGGTCTTACCTCACCTAGCATTTACACAAGACAGATGCTCCAACAGCACTTTGAGCATCTTGCTTTGCCTACCTTGTACCTCATACAATTAGGACAGCAGCTTAGCAATGTCTTACTCTTCTCAGCATGCTGGACACATGACTAAGGAAAGGACTGAATTAATGAATGAAAATGTACAGGGCACACAAATCTGTGTGTCTGCTTGGCTCTTCAGTCTGGGGAAAGGTGAAGATCAACAGCCTTTTCATGATTATTAGCATGGTTCTGTGTTAGAGGTGTTCTTAAATTTGAAAATATAAATTTAATCCAATAAAACAGTAAATACAGTTAACAAATCTGCACTTAGATTGTTAAGCATTTCATTATCATAAAATTCCCATAATTCTTTCAGCTCAGCAAAATGAGAGAAGTGAAAACTAAACTAGTGAATTGAAGAAAGCTACACCATATTTTCATGCTTTGTATGGGGTACCTTCTGAGGCATGAACTGGGACCACTTTACAGGGAAGAAGCCAATGCCAAGGGAGTTTAACGCCATATACCCTGTGATGCTGATGACTTGAATATAATGGTGTCTAGACTCAAGGGAAGCATCCTGGCTTCCAGAGATGGGGCTCAATGTTAAGCTGGTAACAACACAATTTGTTGAAAGACGTGTAAAATACAGAGAATCAGCTAAGGCTTCTAATAATTGAAAGAGAGTAGTTGCACTGCTATTAGGGGGACTGGGGATGGGGGAAGTGGAGAGGGAGGAGGGAGAACAATACGGTATGGCATAGAGGCATGGGCCACAGAGTTAATTGAGATGGGTTCACATCCATAACTCCCCATGATCTAACAAAAAAGCCTTTGAAAAGTCTGGCTTTTCTAAGCCTTGATTCTTTGACTATTCACTGACAGTAACTCAGCTCTCTGCTCCTCCTCGGTCCAGAGACAGATGTATCTTCTTGGGAAGTGCCAGCCTCATCCCTGAGACATGATGCTGAAAAGGTTGGAGTGAACAGATTTGGCTGAATTGGGTCCCTGGTTACCAGGGCTTCTTTCGTGTCTGACAAAGTAGATGTTTTTGGCCATTAATGACCCCTTCCTTGACCTCAACAACATTATCTGCATATTCCCTATGACCCTTCCTGTGGCAAGTTCAACCACACTGTCAAGGCTGAGAACATGCAGCTTGTCATTAACGGGCAGGCTATTGCCTTCTGGGACAGAGATCCTACCAACAGCAAATAAGATGATGTTGGTGCTTGGTATGTTGTGGCGTCTACTGGTGTCTTCATCACTATAGAAAAGGCTGGGACCCACCCACTTGAAGGGTGAGGCCATCTCTGCCCCCTCTGCTGATGCCCCATGTTTATGATGGGTATGAACCATGACAACTCACTCAAGAGTATCAGAAATGCTTTCTACATTACCAAGGGCTTAGCCCCCTGGCGAAGGTTATCTATGACAACTTTGGTTTTTTGAATGGACTCATGATCACAGTCCATGCCATCACTACACCCAGAAGACTGTGGATGTCTCCTCTGGGAAGCTGTGGGGTGATGGCTGTGGGCCTGCCCAGAACCTCATCCCTGCATCCACTTATGCTGCCAAAGCTACAGGCAAGGTCACTGCAGAGTTGAACAGGAAGTTGAGTGGTATGGATTTCCATGTCCCCAATATGTCTCTAGTGCATCTAACATGCTGCTCAGAGAACGCTGCCAAGTATGATGACATCAAGGTGGTGGTGAATTGGCGTCTGAGGGACTACTAAAGGGCATCCTGGGCTACAATGAGTGCTAGGTTGTCTCCTGTGACTTTAACAGTGACTTCCACTCTTCCACCTTTGATGCTGGGTCTGGCATTGTTCTTAATGACAACTTTGTAAAGTTCATTTCCTGGTATGATGATGAATCCAGCTACAGCAACAGAGTGGTGGACCTCATGGCCTACATGGCCTCCAAGGAGTATGAAGTGCTGCACCACCCACCCAAGCAAAGAGATGAAAACAAGAGAGAGGTCCTCAGCTGCTGAGGAGTCCCTGTCCCAATTCAGCTCCTTACACCGAGCATCTCCTCAGTTTCCATCCCAGACCCTCACAACAATGGGAGGTGCCTAGGGTGCCCTGCTTTCTTGAATACCATCAATAAAGTTCACTATGCCTCAAAAGAAAGAAAGAAAGGAAGAAAGAGAGAGAGAGAGAGAGAGAGAGAGAGAGAGAGAGAGAGAGAGAGAGAGAGAGAAAGAAAGAAAGAAAGAAAGAAAGAAAGAAAGAAAGAAAGAAAGAAAGAAAGAAAGAAAGGAAAGAAGGAAGGAAGGAAGGAAGGAAGGAAGGAAGGAAGGAAGGAAGGAAGGAAGGAAGGAAGGAAGGAAGGAAGGAAGGAAGGAAGAAAGGAAGAAATGAATGCTAACTCTATGGTATTATAACTATTATACATATACACTTAAAACACAAATATTATGTTATTATTACATGGGATACAGGGTATAGTATTACATGGTATCCTAATTGCTATCTGACTGAGATTAATTTAAAGATTAAAAAGCCAGAATTTAGCATGCTTTCCCCATGCTGCTTGTCCACCATCTTGAATCTGCTTTCCTAATCTGTCATTTTGAGATAATTACCTGTTACCCTCAATATGAAACCAAGAAGCTAGAGTCATTTGTATTTCAGAGGTAAATTTACATTCTTTTTGCTTCACAGAAAGTGCTGCCTTTGGAGATATGGTACCCAACTGAAGGTCTGTGTTAGAAGACTAGTTTGTGATCAGACTTAGACTTTTGCTAGATAAATTTTAAAAATTTATACTCTCATATATTACATCCTGACTGCTGTTTCCCCTCCTTCCTCTCCTTCCAGTCCCTTCACACCTCTTCCCCTCTCACCCAGTCCATTTTGTTTCTCTTCAAAAATAGCAGGTCTCCCAGGGATAGCAACCAAATAAGGCATACCAAGTAAAACTAGGCATCTCTTCTCATATAAATGCTCCCAGTAGGAGGGAAAAAGTCCCAAAAGCACACAAAAGAATCAGAGCCAGCCCTGCTCCCACTGGATGGAGTCCCATGAGGGCAAGCTACACAGCCATAACATACATACACAGAAGGCCTAGGTCAGACCCATGCAGGGTCCCTGAGTGTTAGTTCAGTCTCTGTGAGTCCCTGTGAACCCAGTTGATTCTGTAGGTTTTCTTGTGGGTTGACAAACTTTCTAATCAAGTTATTGATTTTCCTGTGGGAGATTTCCCTGCAAAGCATATAATACACAGCTTTAAAATATTGAAGAATAATTTATAATGAAAACCTTTAGTTTCTCTCTCCTCTTCCACACACCTCTAAAGTCTCTCTGTGTAGCCCTGGCTGTCCTGGAATCCACTTTGTAGACCAGGCTATCCTGCCTGCCTCTGCCTCCCAAGTACTAGGATTAAAGGCATGCATCATCACATCCAGTTTGTAACTTCAGTCTCTTATAATTTTCTTGACTTCCATTACAAACGTTTAGAAGAGTCATGTAAGAAATATAAACTCCAAATGACCCCCCTTCTTCTGATGACTTGCCTCACAATGCAAAGCAGTTTTTAACCCTGTCTTTGATGAAATGAACTTGTTCTATTTCCTGAGTGGTGTTTCCTGCATGACATCACTGTATTCTCCTCTGTTCTTATTTGTTATGAATTTTTCCCTTGGCCTCTCTCATTCACAGTGCAGATTTTCTTCAACTGGCTAGAAATACTAGTTTCTTTTTATAATTAAGAAATAATGAAAAGAGTTTAGGTGTGGTGGTGTGCACCTTTAATCTTAGCACTGGCAACGCAGAGTCAGGATTTCCATAAGGCCAGCCAGACTACACCAGGAGACACTGTTACAGTACAACAATAAAAATAATAATTAAAGTAAATCATAGTAATAAACAATAAATAGTAGCAATGATAAATTGACTGGCAGCTCCCTCATAAGAGAGGAAGTTCAGGTAGTATAAATTGACTGTGTATGAAACACCCATACAAGTTAGAAATCTTTGTTTTGAAGTTGCCATACCTGTGTAAGCTTTCTTGGACTTTGCTAAGTTACAGAAGATCTTCCTGTTTGCCCAGGAAGCAGTATGGTTTCCCATATCATACATGGTGGGGTACATTGCTACTTCCCAAAAAGGCAGTTTAAAAGACTGACACAACATCCACAATGCTCGCCCATCTCTACCCTGGGCTGTGAGCCTTCTAGCATTATACAGAGTAGGGGTTCCCTCCACTGTAGTTATCTCTGGGTGTGTTCTACAGAGCAGTTGCTTCAGCTCTTGTCCATCACGTGGCACTTAAATCCGTTTCAAAAGATGATTTATGTTTATTTTGTTCTGTTATGTATTTGGGAGGGGCATTGTTGGTGAAAGTCCCCTGGGAAGCCAGGAAATGTTGTCAGAATTTAGGGAGCTGGACTTCCGGGTATTTTTCAGAGGTTTGGAGCAGATGTGAATGCTGGGACTGAACTCCAGTCCTCTGCAAGTGTAGCGCTTAACTGCTGCACTCAATCTCAAGGCCAGATCCCTGCTTTTAATTTTGAGAACTTTCAAAGTCTCTCTCTCCCCCCTCTCTCTCATTTGTCATTTTTCAGTGATGAGTGTTTTCTAAAATTTTATATGGTTTCTGATAATTTATTCATGTTATAGGAAGGTCACGTTGATCTACATTGAAGAAGAAATTTGTTTTAAAGTTTTAAAAACATTATAGTTTTCTCTTGTTTAATACAACACCTTCAATTGACTTCTATTGAAAATGGTAACCAGTCATGAGCCTGGGATTAAATTACTGTGCAATTAGGAATGCTCATGTTGTTCTAAGATGGCCTTTGATTATTTTAGTGATCTCACACAAATTTTCAAACATGCTTTTTAGCACAAAATAAATGGGAAATTTTTCATTCCCATTAAATATTAAACCCTTCAAGTTCATTTTAATTTGTTTATACCCTGCATCTTTTCAAAAGCAACTTAAAGAAACTAGAAAATCCTGCTTGAGCCACAAACATTCAGACCAACAACTGGCAATCTAACTGTGGATGTAAGTTTGCTTACTGCAAAAACAGAATCTGTAATTCCTCCTCAAAAGTATCATCATTGCCGCACGATGCTTAGAGTGTCATATATAATATCGCAAATAGCATAGATTCTTAGACTAACTCTTGTATTCACCTGTGGCTCAGCTTCATAGGTCCTGTCTCTGTCTTTCACCATTACACCTCCAGGGCCTGACAAAACTTGCACAACGTGGTCTGTAGGAAACCGGCCTAGTAAATGTTAGGGCAGCACACATCCTGACAATAACAATGACTGGCATATATAAGAGTCAGAGATGAGATGCATCTCGACACTAAGAAGAGTTTGCAGCATGTAACTGTCATATGAGTCACCTACAAAGAATGCAATAATAGGCATTCAAAAGCCAAAAGAGTGCATTAGGCAAAAATGACCAAATAGCCAGCAGAAAAGTAAAGGATAAGATTTGGGGGACTGGGGCCGGGCGGTGGTGGCACACACCTTTAATCCCAGCACTCGGGAGGCAGAGGCAGGTGGGTTTCTGAGTTTGTAGCCAGCCTGGTCTACAAAGTGAGTTCCAGGACAGCCAGGGCTACACAGAGAAACCCTGTCTCAACAAACAAACAAACAAACAAACAGATTTGGGGGACTGGAGAAATTGCATTGTCTGCTCTTTCAGAGGACCTAGATTCAATTCTTAGGGCCCACATGGCAGCTCAGACCTGTCTGTAACTCCCTCACACAAACATACAGACAAAACACCAATAAAAATAAAATAAATTTTTTTAGAAAGAATTTTGAAAAAAGAATTTGGATAAGTAGCCAGGAGCAGGGAAGATCTTGAGCTTGTGCAAAGGACTTAAGTCAAATATGAGCTGGCTTGTACATTTAACACAAGTAACAAGGTTTAAAGAAGCAGTTCCCTTACGAATCACTGACAATAGAGGTTTGTTTTCTTTTCCCCTAGATATATTATATGAAGAGTTTAAATAGACATAAAGATGTATTCATCATGTCTTATAAAACCATGTTTTTGTTTGTTTGTTTGTTTGTTTTTGTTTGTTTGTTTGTTTGGTTGGTTGGTTTTTCGAGACAGGGTTTCTCTGTGTAGCCCTGGCTGTCCTGGAACTCACTTTGTAGACCAGGCTGGCCTCGAACTCAGAAATCCGCCTGCCTCTCCCTCCCGAGTGCTGGGATTAAAGGCGTGTGCCACCACGCCCGGCTTTAAAACCATGTTTTTATACAGTGAAAGAATTTCACACAATGAAGGAGTTTTATACAGTGGGGGAGTTCCATACTACATCTGCTTAGTTTAGGGCATAGATTGAAATATATAATTAGGTTAATATTGAAATTCTTTACTTGTGGTTGATTGTTCAGAAAGCAAGGGAAAAATACAATTCTCTTTTAGTTTGTGCACTTTCTCAGTTTCATCTCATGGATCTAGGTCTTCCTTACTGAAAACAAAGTGCCTAGGTATTTTTCCAAATATGCAGATATTTGTACTGTAATCAAATGAACTGGAAGGTGAATTTGGCAGAACTCAGTATCTGAGTTGACTGGGGCAGATTGTGGCTCTAAGACATATATTTGCAATGGAACCTCCTTCTGAACAGAGATGGAAGTGAGCATCAATTCTAGTTTCTCTGACATGGGAAAACAGCATCTCCATAAGAGCAGAGACATCCACAACTGAAGAAATGTAGAAGGCAAAGAAGGGGAGAAAGTAATGATAGTAATAAGGTCAGTTCCCTTGGTTCCTCACATGAATTAGTTCATCTAAGGAGACAAAATAATCAGAACGAAATAGTGTGGGGAGGGCTGGAGGTAGTGATTTCATTCTCTTAGTGTTGGGTTTCCTTACAACGATGTATGGCTTTACTTTTGCTATCTCTGAGGAAGGAGGGTGAGTAGCTTTTCTGCCTTATCTATTGTGGCTCTTAAGTCTTAGATCTCGTGAGGATCTGACTTTATAACTGAGGATAGAGAAGGCATACAGAGGTATGCTTTAGAAATGCAACCAAGCCAGGCAGTAGTGGTGCATGCCTTTAATCCCAGCACTTGGGAGGAAAAGGCTGGTGGATTTTTGAGTGTGAGGCCAGCCTGGTCTACAGAGTGAGTTCCAGGACAGCCAGGGCTACACAGAGAAACACTGTTTGACCCCCCCAAAACAAACAAACAAACAAACAACAAAATCAAACAGAAAAAAGAAAGAGAGAAAGAGAGAAAGAGAGAGAGAAAGAAAGAAAGAAAGAAAGAAAGAAAGAAAGAAAGAAAGAAAGAAAGAAAGGAAGAAAGGAAGGAAGGAAGAGAGAGAGAGAAAGAAAGAAAGAAAGAAAGAAAGAAAGAAAGAAAGAAAGAAAGAAAGAAAGAAAGAAAGAAAGAAAGGAAGGAAGAAAGGAAGAAAGGAAGAAAGAAATGTAACCAAGACAACTAAATGGATGAAATATTTAGGAGCTTTAAAAGTTTAGGTTGTAGGCACTTGGATTAATTCTATCTTAATGCAAACATTTTCTCTGTAATGAATAAAGTTTCTTTTAATAAACCATTTATAACTGTTGTAACAACATAGGTCTTATTTTACAGTGGTGCATCTAACCTTTAATGGGAAGATTGGGTAACATCAACGTAATAAAGAGCACAGAGAGAACACCTGTGCACTCAGGGAAATCATCATGGAAACAACAACCACACACAGCGAAGACTCCCAGACACTTTTGATCTTGCTAGAATCCAGAGATCTAGCAGATCCCTCCAGATAGGCTATATCTTTGACCTTCTATGTCTTCATCTTTGTTCTAATTGAAGATATCTCTTTTCCTTAGCTAGCTGAGCCCCACAATTGCCATTCTACAGAGGAAAATGTACTGTTTAAAGTTGTTACACCACGGGGTCACAGCTTCGTGAAACCATATGAAGAATCAAAGTTATCACTGTGCTAAAGTTGACCTCTAACATTACAAGTTAAAGCTTAAATCTCTGTTCATTTTATTTTATTTTTACCCCCTTCCCTTTCTCCCTCTTGCTCCGGCCCCTGTCACTCCTCCATAAAAATGGAGCTCTTCATTGCTTACACATTCAAATCAGTGTAGTGGTAACTAATGGTGGGACAGGAAAAAATTGTCAAAGCCTACTTTTTACAAAGCTTCTCAAATATACCAGCTTTTTACAATGTTAATCTCTAACGCACTACTTCCCTGCCTACCATCATTCAGGCACCAAACAGAGTACCCTACAGTCGAATCATTCTTTATTTTGTTCTCCTTAGAGCAATCATTAATTCTTTTGAAAAAAAATAGAGGATTGCCTTAGACTTTACAGCATTAACCCTAACTTGATCTGTATGCAGTCATTTTGCTGTAAACCAGCTCTGAGGACAGACACTGCTGCCACTGAGAACATCTGCGCAGGTCCGTTCTAAGTCCCCACGTGTAAAGGGAGAGGTGCCTGGGAAGATGGTGAGAGCATCTGCAGGTTGCACATAGACCCAAAGTTCTGTTGAGTCTGCCTGCTGCTGTTCGAGTCTGTCACAAATTGAAGCACTTTATAAAATTTGTGGCTCTTTGACAACTTTGAATCATTTTAAAGTGCTCGTGCTCCAAACGATGAAGTCTTTCTTAACCACTGCAAATGCACAAAAGGCACATTGTCAAAATGACAGCAATCAACTTCTTCAATTTTAGGTATGAAATTTTTTCTAGCTCTCTCCTCTGTCTCCCTCTCTTTTCCTATCTCCTTCCCCTTCTCTGTCTCTCTTTCTTCCTCTCTGTCTATCTCTCTCTCCCTCACCTCTCTGTCTCTGTCTCTCTTCCTCCCTCTGTCTGTCTCTCCCTCTCTGTCTCTCTCCCAATCCCTCTCTGTGTCTCTCTCTCCCTGTCCCTTTCTGTCTCCTTCTCCCTCTCTCCCTCCTCCTCTGTTCTCCCTCTGTTTCCCCTCTGTCTCTCTCCATCTCTCTCTCCCCCTCCCCTTCTCTCCCCTCCCCCCTCAATGTTAGCTGTATCTCTGACTCTGCTTCTCTGCCCCCTCTCTCTCTGTGAATGCACGCATGCCTGTGCATCTGTCCAGGATTCTACGTAATTGGAAAGAAGCCATCTAAAAGTACAAGGACTACTAATGTAACTCTTTAATAATATCCTTGACGTATGCACCACGTGGTCAAGGGGAGTTTGTAATTCCAGAGACAGAAAGTGGAGCCTTCCGTAGGAATTTTCTTTGACCTGCTCAGAACGGCAGCATGGTCCACCTCTGTGCTCCCGGGTATTCCTTTCTCTTTAAATAATCTCATGGATTCTACTCAGGTTAGATTCCTTTAACTAAGGCATCATTTTAACTCCTGTTTACAACTAAAAGTAAATACATAAAAATCAAGTACTGGTTTTTCAATGAAAGTTTCCAGGCATCTTCTTTAATAACTGTCTTTCATCTCCAGAATAGTCTAATAAAAGCATTATCCATTTTGAGCACAATAACTTTATAGGGATATAGAGATATCTCAGTAGTTAAGAGCACTAGTTGCTCTTGCAGAAGACACAAACTTGCTTTCCAGATTCCTCATGGTGGCTCACAACTTTCTCTAACTCCAGTTTTTATGTCTTTTTCTGGTCACCATGGGTAGCAGGCACACACATGGTATACACATACAAGCAGACAAAGCATCCATACACATAAAGTATCTGGAAGTTCACGCTTCAATCCATTCAAGGAATATTCCAGTAACAGTGAAACTCCATTTAAAAGCAACGTCAGGTTTGGGACCTCTGAATTCCAAATAAGATCAATCCGGCAATCAGAGTGTGATATTTCTTTTTTAAAAAGTATTTAATGCTGCAAAGTTAAAATGCTTATGTAGAAAGAAAGACCAATGTAGGTCTCTCTGTGAATCATTTTGAGCCTAGGAATGTACTGAAAGTCACTGTTATATGAATTGCAGAGTTTCAAGGGTTATCAATTTGAGGGGATTATCTCACTAGGAGCTACCTGAGTACTTTATTTATGGTTGCCTTTGTTTTTCTATTTTGAAAGTTTGTTTGTTTGTTTTAATTTGGGAGGTGGGAAGATAGAAGGGGGCAGCTCCCTAGTGGCAACAGAGAAGGGGGATTTGGGTTTCAAAGTATCTCTCAATGTTAGCCCAATCCTATCATAAAGACTTGATGCTACTAAAAGTGTTTCATTGAGAAATACTCAAATGCTCATAAACACAGATACAAGCACTTGAGGGTAACATGAGAAGGCACGCGTTTGGTTATATTACTCTTCAGAAGAAGAGTTCTCCCCACCAAATACTCAGGCAAATGTAGATTCTCCTGGAAAAAGAGATAAGACATACCTGGAGATTAACGATCATGAAACAAAGTCAACAATGGTTTGTTTTAATTTTTATTTAGGTATTTAAGCAGTATTTTTTTGCTCCTTCTTTTTTTTTTTTTTTTTTTTTTTTTTTGAAAATGTAGTCTTGAAGACATAGGATGATCTGAGCAAGGTAAGTGTCTATGTTATAGTCTGAAGAGATATTTAAACTCAAATTCATAGGAAGGAACCTAAGACTCTAGGAATGAGACAGCATTAAGTGGTGGGGCCTTTAGAAGACGATCAAATTGTGAGAGTTCCATTCTCACTAGTAAGCTCTTAATTAAATGAAGTAGACTAATTTTTTTCCTCTGCTTTTGTTTACCTTGTAAGGGGACAGCATGTGTTCCACCTAGAAGATCTAAGAGTATGGTCATCATTTCAGAAATAGATACTTAGGATTCACTCAGAAACCAAATCACTGACCTTGGAGTTCCAGCATTCACAACAAAGAATAAATAAATTTATGTTCCTCATACATTTTCCAAGCAACAGTGTCTTTCCTTTGTTTTTTTAAATTTCTTAAAATTTTATATGCCTTGGTGTTTTGTCAGGTCCCCTGGAAGTAGAGTTACAGACATGTGTGAGCTGCAATGTAGGTGTTGGGAATTGAATACAAGTCCTCTGGAAGAGTATCCAGTGCTCTTAACCTCTGAGCCATCTTTCTATCACCCTGCCTCTTAGTGTGATTTTAGTAGCAGCATAAATGGACTAATGTACCTCATGGTATGTAGCAGTATAGTGAACATGTCCAAGGTCATAAGAGTTAGCTTGCAGAAGGTAGATAAATATGGTACTACTGCACATGAAAATAGGAGTCAATGGGTCCACATGGTATAAACAAGTTGATTTATTTTTAAAAAACAGACAAAGTATTTGTATTATTTCTAGGTATCTCTTCATAGTGTACTTCTCATGCAGAAGAATAGAATGCCTTTAAAGATATAAAGAGTATCTTTTTTTAATTGGTTATTTTATTTATATTTCAAATGTTAACCCCGTTCCTGGTTTCCCCTCAGGAAACCCCTATCCAAACCCCTTTCCCTTTCCTCCACAAGGGTGCTCCCCTACTCATCCACCCACCCACTCCCACCCCACCACTCTAGCATTTCCCTATACTGGGGCATCAAGCCTTCACAGGATCAAGGGCCTCCCCTCTCTTTGATGCCAGAGAAGACCATCCTCTGCTACATATGCAGCTGGAGCCATGGGTATTGTTTGGATGGTGGTTGGTGGTTTAGTCCTTGCAAGCTCCAGCGGGGGTGGGGGTGGGGTCAGGTTGGTTGATACTGTTGTTCTTCCTATGGGGTTGCAAACCTCTTCGGTTCCTTCAGTCCTTCCCCTAACTCCTACATTGGAATCCCCCTGCTCAGTCTGATGATTGGCTGCAAGCATTCGCAACTGTATTTGTCAGGATCTGGCAGAGCCTCTCAGGAGACAGCTGTATCAGGTTCCTGTCAGCAAGCACTTCTTGGCATCAGCAATAGTGTCTGGGTTTGGTGTCTGCATGAAGGATGGATTCCCAGGTCGGGTAGTCTCTGCTCCACTCTTTGTCCCTGTATTTCTTTTAGACAGGAGCAATTCTGGGTTAAAATTTTTGAGATGGGTGGGTGGCCCCATTCCTCAACTGGGGGCACTGTGTCTAAATTCTGGATGTGGTCTCTACAGGTTTTCTCTCCTCTTTGTTGGGTATTTCAGCTAATGTCATCCCCATTGGGTCCTGGAAGCCTCTTGCTTTACTGGCATCTGGGACTTTCATTTACACAATGGAGTGCTACTCAAGTATTAAAAACAATGACTTCATGAAACTCACAGGCAAATGGATGGAACTAGAAAATATCATCCTGAGTGAAATAACCCAGTCACAAAAGAATACACATGATATGTACTCACTGATAGTGGATATTAGGAAAAAAATATCGGAATACCCACGCTACAACTCACAGATCATATGAAGCTCAAGAAGAAGGAAGATCAAAGTGTGGATGCTTCAATCCTAGTTAGAATAATCACAGGAGGTAAAGGGTGGGAGGGACTTGGGAGGAAGAGAGGAGGGGTAGGGTAAAAAGAGGAGGCAGGATTGGATATAGGAGGCGATAGGGAAGATGTACAGAGGGTCAGGAAATTGAACAGAGGTGTGTGGCAATAGGGGATAGGGAACTGAAAGTTGCCAGTCCCAGATGCCAGGTAAACAGTATCTTAATCAAAATATTAAAGTGAATATCACCAGCAATTGTGTACCAGCCTAATAGGACACAATGAGGGCAGCAGCACAGATACATTCATGTCATAACCCTTCCCAGTGAGCAACTTGGACATACACATATTGAAACATGCAGTATGTCTAATTTAAAGATCATTGCACAATCACTATATAGTCTTCAAAAAACAGTTAAAACCAGGAAAATCAAGAAGAGATAATTCAAGGCAGAAGAAATGTAAGAACTAAATTTAATTCTATACCAGACATGCAAAGGGGCAATTGGGACAATTGGCAAAAATTGAATATGGCTTAAAACTTACATGGAAACCAGGTATCAAACTGTCAGTTTCAGTGTTTGCAGTGTACAATGAAGAACACTATCATTAAATTAAATCCTTGAGATGCAGCATTAGCAAAAACCCAGTTTCTGAGTTCTTTAGTTTAAATGGAAAACAGGAGTTAAAAGGAGCAGTTGTTAAATTTCAGTGTTAAAATCCCACGGCTACTCTGGGCAGCTCATCTTTATATTGAAAATTCAAAGACGCACAGAGCTGGCCTATGATGAGTGAGCCAACAAACAACATTGATAACTGTAAAATCCAGTAGAGAAACTAGACATGATGTCTCACTCTTGTAATCCCCAACAGTGGTGAAGCTGAAGCAACAGGACTGCTGTCAGTCCAAAGCCAGCCTGCGTGACATAGTGACTTCCATGATAGTGTTGGCCACAGAAGAAAAAAACATCAAAAAACGAAATAACAAAACAAAACCAAAATCCATTACAGCAGATGTACAAAGAAACTGGCCAGTATGAAGCCCAACATCAACCTTCAACATTACTAAAATGCAGGGAAGTGTAACATTTTCAGTAAATAAAGTTTTGGCTTCTTAATAAGTATTTTAAAAAATCATTGGTGATATCATTCTTGATAATAAAATGTACTGTAATTTCTTTATTTTTTTAAATAGCATCTTCACTCAAGGGAATTAAATTAAAACTATTTTGTTATTTTGACTTAAAAGTGGTATTTGCTGTTGTTTTGTTGTTTTTTGTTTGTTTGTTTTTTGAGACAGGGTTTCTCTGTGTAGCCTTGACTGTCCTGGAACTTGATCCATACTAGGCTGCCCTCAAACTTAGAGATATACCTGCCTCTGCTCACGAGTGCTGGCACTAAAGACATGCACTATCATACTCAACTCTTAAATGTCCATTTTTTTAAAAAAGCATCTCTGTTAAATGGAGGCCAGAGCAAGTATAATTCAACAATATATATACTATATATGTATAGTATATATACTTTATTTTAACTCTCATATCAAAGTTTCCTATCTACTTGTATTAAAAATATCTTAGTTATATCTGTAGACTTATGGCATGACATTTAATACTTCTTTCTATATAAAAATAGAAAGAGATCAACACAATACGGAGAGAACTGAGAGCTGGGCTACAGCTTAGTGGTAGAGTGTTTTGCACAGCATTCATGAAGTCCAGTGTTTTGACTTCCAGCACAAGAAGAGTATTCCGTACAAATGCAGCATTACTTCCTTCATTGTTTCTCTTCTTTCCTCTGTAGTTAAAAAAGATGATTGTGGGGCTGGAGAGATGGCTCAGCGGTTAAGAGCACTGACTGTTCTTCCAGAGGACATGAGTTCAGTTCCCAGCAACTACATGGTGGCTCACAACCATCTGTAATGGGATCCGATGCCCTTTCTTTGGGTGTCTGAAGATAGCAACAGTGTACTCACATACATAAAATAAATAGATAAATCTTTAAAAAATAAAAAAGGTAACTTTATCTTACAAGCATGAGTGTTTACCTGCATCTATACACCATGTGTATGCCTAATGCCTTGGAGAGCAGAAGGGACATCAAATCCCCCAGAACTGGATTTGCAAGGGATTGTGAGCCATCTAATGTGGGTGCTGGAATGCCAACTTTGGTCTTCTGTGAGATCAGTTCCTGCTTTTAACCTCTTAACCATCACTCAAACCCTTCACCTAGAGTTTTGAAATGTGCCATTTAGAGAAACACCAGGAAGCAATTATGTTTTTATTCTCCCTGGCAAAAATAATCAATTTCTGAAAGTTGTTGAGAATTGCTGCTAAGGAATGTGAATCTCATGCTTCTTGTTTTCAGAGACCACAATCAACCTTTTATAGGAGAATCAAAGCTATCATTAGTATTTTTTTCAAACCAAACATTATTTATGTGACTGGAGCTGCCTCTGTGGTTAAGCAACACCCAGTATATGTGCTTAGGCTTAGCATTGTGGGGGGATGGAAGACATGTAAACATCAGAACTCTAATCTCAGCACAAAGGATGCTCCTTTAGATAATATCCATAGAGCCTCATAAAACTGTATTGAATTGTCTTGCAGTCATAATCTTGATAAGAACAAGTGCTATTATACTATTATACTAAGAAATTTGACTCAGAGTCCTGCTCTTGCTTTGCCTGCATTCCTGGAGTCTAATTGTTACATAAATCCCGAATGAACTTTGAGATAATCTCCATAAGTATTTAAATTTATTTGAAAATTGTTTTTATAAATAGTAAAAAAAAGAAAAGTAAAAATAGTAGCAAATTGCATGTGCCTGGAACCCAGCTTCCCTTATTAGTATCTTGAGGATGGTACATTTATATTATCTAATGAACCCTGCATAGACACATTTTATTGCCTAAATGTATAATGTATACTTTCATTAGATTACTCTGTGTGTGTGTGTGTGTGTGTGTGTGTGTGTCCATATGTTCTTTCAGCTATGGGAGTCTAGTTAAGTTATTGTGGACTTCTATATTTCTTAACTTCAATCATTAGACCATGTTCCATATTTTTCTTTTCATTAAGCAATCTGAATACACTTCATGTTGGGGCACATGGCTCACATACATTACTCCTCTACTGATAAAGCTGCACTCATTTCCATTGCTTATGATTTTATACACACTAATTTTTCCCACATTGAGTGAACACTACTCTACTCTTCATTTATTATAAATTCTTAACTGATAACTTTAGGATTCTAATGCGTATTTGTTTTAAAGGAAATAAACACCCAGTCCTTTCATAAACTGCTACATTCTTTTAATTTTTCTTTTAACTGTTACTGTGTACCTTAGGCCTGTTGAATTAAAAAAACACTTTCATGCATATAGTTTTTGTGTAAGTGTATGTATGTGTGCCATGTGCATGGAGGATCCTAAGGCCAGAAATCAGGTATCAGGTACCCCAGAATTGGAGTTACATGTGGCTGGGAGCTACCATGTAGGTGTTGGGAACAGAGACTCTGGGTTCTCTGACCTGCCATCTCTCCAACCCTAGATACTTTATTTTTATTTTATGTGTGTTTTGCCTGTGTGTGTGTGTGTGTGTGTGTGTGTGTGTGTGTGTGCCAGGAGGACATCAGATCACCTAGAGCTGAAATTACAGGTGGTTGTGAGCCAGATCCTTTGCAAAAGTAGCAAATGCTTTTAACCACTGAGCCATCTCTTCAGTATATTTTAAAAATATCAATAGACAGTTTGTTGGTGGGGAGTGGAAGCAGGACACACTACCCCACACTGTCTCCTGCAGCAACGTGACTTCTTTTTTAAGACCTCTCCTCAAGTGAAGTTGAATTTGTTGACTAATGCACCAAAAGGACTAATTTCAGGACAAGTCAGTATTAACTTTAGTGTTACAAGATTTTAAACAGATTTCAGGTCAGTGATGGTGACTTTCCCCCAGAAGTTCTTTTATTGTACAGAATTGTTTTGCTATCCTGAGTTTTTTGTTTTTCCATATGAAATTGAGAATTTTTCTTTCCATGTCTTTGAAGAATTGTGTTGGAATTTTAGGGGGGATTTCATTTAATCTGTAGATTGCTTTTGGTAGGATGGCCATTTTTACTATGTTAATTCTACCAATTCATGAGCATGGGAAATCTCTTCATTTTTTAAGGTCTTCCATTTCTTCCTTGAGATATGTGAAGTTCTTGTCATAGAGATCTTTCACTTGTTAATTTAGAGTTACCCCAAGATATTTTTTATTATTTGTGACTATTGTGAAGTGTATTGTTTTCCTAATTTCTTTCTTAGCCAGTCTATCATTTATATAAAGGAAGGCTACTGATTTATTTGAGCTAATTTTATATCCAGCCACTTTGCTGAAGTTGTTCATCAGCTATAGAAGTTCTATGGTAGAATTTTAGGGGTTGCTTATATATACTGTAATAGCATCTACAAATAGTGATACCTTGACTTCTTCTTTGCCAATTTGTGTCCCCTTGATCTCCTTCTCTTTTTGTTGTCTCATCGCTCTAGCTAGAACTTCTAGTACTATATTGAATAGATATGGGGAGCCTGGGCATCCTTGTTTTTTTTTTTCCCTGATTTTAGTGGGATTGCTTCAAGTATTTAATTTGTTATTGCCTATTGGTTTGGTGTAGATTGCTTTTATTATGTTTAGGTATGGGCCTTGAATTCCTGATCTCTCCAATACTTTTAAACCAAAAAGGTATTGTATTTTGTCAAATGCTTTTTCAGCATCTAAGAGATGCTATTGTGTTTTTTTCTTTGAGTTTGTTTATATAGTGGATTATGTTAATGTATTTTCAAATATTGGATCATCCCCGCATTCCTGGGATGAAGCCTAGTTGATTCTGGCATATGAGGGTTTTGATGTGTTCTTGTATTCAGTTTGATAGAATTTAATTGAGTATTTTTGCATCAATATTCTTAAGCAAAATTGGTTTGAAGTTCTTTTTCTTTGTTGGGTCTTTGTGTGGTTTAGGTATCAGAGTAATTGTGGCTTCATAGAATGGATTAGGTAGTGTTCCTTGTGTTTCTATTTTATGGAATAGTTTGAGAAGTGTTGGTATTAGTTCTTCTTTGAAGTTCTGGTAAAACTCTGCACTAAACCACCTGACCCTGTTTGTTTTTTTTTGGGGGGGGGTACGGTAGAAAGGGGTGAGGGGTGGGAGGTTTTTAATGACTTTTATGGGCATGTTTAGATATTTTACCTGGTTCTGAGAAATGGAAGAGGTAAATGTGATCAAGATACATTGTGTAAAATTCTCAAAGAAGTAAAAGAGATTCTAGACTGGACAACATTGATATAGTAAAGAGGGTTACACCAGTAGCATATTTCTAGTACATGTGCGGTTATTTGGCACACTAGCATATAACCACTAATAAAATGACATTTAATAATGCAGTTCAATTTAAGTCTTGAGTCTTATTTAGAAATTCTACTCATCTTGTGAAAATTAATTTAAAAGTTAAATGTTACCTCAAGAATTCTCTAAGTAAAATTTCAAAAGTACGTATAGCACAGCTCTCATATTTATTTACTTTGGAACAGAGGCACAGCCCTCAGTCAATTTCTTTCTTTCTTTACTTTCTTTCTTTTCTTTCTTTCTCTTTCTTTCTTTCTTTCTTTCTTTCTTTCTTTCTTTCTTTCTTTCTTTCTTGATAGAAACAAATTTTTATTTCAAAATATAACTCCTTGTCTTTTAGGCTTTACAAATCATGATTAGTTATCTTGTAACAAATATTGGGACAGGTTTCATCCTCAGAAATTAGATGATTCCTGGAACACAGTAGATATATATTAAAAATGTATGGAATGAGTGAATGAATGAATAAGTGAACTTAGAAAGAAAGGAGAAAACCAAGTCTTTCTTTAAGAGCTAGGAATATACATCAGATGTAGAGAGTTTGCAGAGCGTGGGCAAGTTGTAGGTTCAACACAACACAACTTGTAGGTAGCATCAGAAGTTCTCTGTTCCTAAGTTTCTGGGCTAATATCCACTTATCAATGAGTACATACCATGTGAGTTCTTTTTTTTTTTTTTAATATTTTTATTACATATTTTCCTCAATTACATTTCCAATACTATCCCAAAAGTCCCCCATAGCGCCCCCCACTTCCCTACCCACCCATTCCCATTCTTTTGGCCCTGGCATTCCCCTATATTGGGGCATATAAAGTTTGCAAGTCCAATGGGCCTCTCTTTCCATTGATGGCCGACTAGGCCATCTTTCGATACATATGCAGCTAGAGACAAGAGCTCCAGGGTTCTGGTTAGTACATCATGTTGTTCCAACAATAGGGTTGCAGATCCCTTTAGCTCCTTGGGTACTTTCTCTAGCTTCTCCATTGGGAGCCCTGTGATACATCCAATAGCTGACTGTGAACATCCACTCCTGTGTTTGCTAGGCCCCAGCATCGTCTCACAAGAGACAGCTATATTTGGGTCCTTTCAGCAAAATCTTGCTAGTGTATGCAATGGTGTCAGCGTTTAGAAGCTGATTATGGGACGGATCCCTGGATACAGCAGTCTCTAAATGGTCCATCCTTTCATCACAGCTACGAACTTTGTCTCTGTAACTCCTTCCCTGGGTGTTTTGTTCCCAATTCTAAGAAGGTGCACAGTGTCCACACTTTGGTCTTCATTCTTCTTGAGTTTCATGCGTTTATCAAATTGTATCTTATATCTTGGGTATCCTAAGTTTTGGGCTAATATCCACTTATCAATGACTACATATTGTGTGAGTTCTTTTGTGATTGTGTTACTTCACTCAAGATGATGCCCTCCAGGTCCATCCATTTGGCTAGGAATTTCATAAATTCATTCTTTTTAATAGCTGAGTAGTACTCCATTGTGTAAATGTACCATAATTTCTGTATCCATTCCTCTGTTGAGGGACATCTGGGTTCTTTCCAGCTTCTGGCTATTATAAATAGGGCTGCTATGAACATAGTGGAGCATGTGTCCTTTTTACCGGTTGGGACATCTTCTGGATATATGCCCAGGAGAGGTATTGCTGGATCCTCCGGTAGTACTATGTCCAATTGTCTGAGGAACCGCCAGACTGATTTCCAGAGTGGTTGTACAAGCTTGCAATCCCACCAACAATGGAGGAGTGTTCCTCTTTCTCCACATCCTCGCCAGCATCTGCTGTCACCTGAATTTTTGATCTTAGCCATTCTGACTGGTGTGAGGTGGAATCTCAGGGTTGTTTTGATTTGCATTTCCCTGATGATTAAGGATGTTGAACATTTTTTCAGGTGCTTCTCTGCCATTCGGTATTCCTCAGGTGAGAATTCTTTGTTCAGTTCTGAGCCCCATTTTTTAATGGGGTTATTTGACTTTCTGGAGTCCACCTTCTTGAGTTCTTTATATACATTGGATATTAGTCCCTTATCTGATTTAGGATAGGTGAAGATCCTTTCCCAATCTGTTGGTGGTTTTTTTGTCTTATTGATGGTGTCTTTAGCCTTGCAGAAGCTTTGTAGTTTCATGAGGTCCCACTTGTCAATTCTCGATCTTACAGCACAAGCCATTACTGTTCTATTCAGGAATTTTTCCCCTGTGCCCATATCTTCAAGGCTTTTCCCCACTTTCTCCTCTATAAGTTTCAGTGTCTCTGGTTTTATGTGAAGTTCCTTGATCCACTTAGACTTGACCTTAGTACAAGGAGATAGGAATGGATCGATTCGCATTCTTCTACATGATAACAACCAGTTGTGCCAGCACCATTTGTTGAAAATGCTGTCTTTCTTCCACTGGATGTTTTTAGCTCCCTTGTCAAAGATCAAGTGACCGTAGGTGTGTGGGTTCATTTCTGGGTCTTCAATTCTATTCCATTGGTCTATTTGTCTGTCACTATACCAGTACCATGCAGTTTTTATCACAATTGCTCTGTAGTAAAGCTTTAGGTCTGGCATGGTGATTCCACCAGAGGTTCTTTTATCCTTGAGAAGAGTTTTTGCTATCCTATGTTTTTTGTTATTCCAGGTGAATTTGCAGATTGTACTTTCTAATTCGTTGAAGAATTGAGTTGGAATTTTGATGGGGATTGCATTGAATCTGTAGATTGCTTTTGGCAAGATAGCCATTTTTACAATGTTGATCCTGCCAATCCATGAGCATGGGAGATCTTTCCATCTTCTGAGATCTTCTAGAATTTCTTTCTTCAGAGACTTGAAGTTTTTATTATACAGATCTTTCACTTCCTTAGTTAGAGTCACGCCAAGATATTTTATATTATTTGTGACTATTGAGAAGGGTGTTGTTTCCCTAATTTCTTTCTCAGCCTGTTTATTCTTTGTGTAGAGAAAGGCCATTGATTTGTTTGAGTTAATTTTATATCCAGCTACTTCACCGAAGCTGTTTATCAGGCTTAGGAGTTCTCTGGTGGAATTTTTAGGGTCACTTATATATACTATCATATCATCTGCAAAAAGTGATATTTTGACTTCATCTTTTCCAATTTGTATCCCTTTGATCTCCTTTTGTTGTCGAATTGCTCTGGCTAGGACTTCAAGTACAATGTTGAATAGGTATGGAGAAAGTGGACAGCCTTGTCTAGTCCCTGATTTTAGAGGGATTGCTTCAAGCTTCTCACCATTTACTTTGATGTTGGCTACTGGTTTGCTGTAGATTGCTTTTATCATGTTTAGGTATGGGCCTTGAATTCCTGATCTTTCCAAGACTTTTATCATGAATGGGTGTTGGATCTTGTCAAATGCTTTTTCCGCATCTAAGGAGATGACCATGTGGTTTTTGTCTTTGAGTTTGTTTATATACTGGATTACGTTGATGGATTTCCGTATATTGAACCATCCCTGCATCCCTGGGATGAAACATACTTGGTCAGGATGGATGATTGTGTTGATGTGTTCTTGGATTCGGTTAGCAAGAACTTTATTGAGGATTTTTGCATCAATATTCATAAGGGATATTGGTCTGAAGTTTTCTATCTTTGTTGGGTCTTTTTGTGGTTTAGGTATCAGAGTAATTGTGGCTTCATAGAATGAGTTGGGTAGAGTACCTTCTGTTTCTATTTTGTGGAATAGTTTGTGAAGAACTGGGATTAGATCTTCTTTGAAGGTCTGATAGAACTCTGCACTAAACCCATCTGGTCCTGGGCTTTTTTTAGTTGGGAGACTATTAATGACTGCTTCTATTTCTTTGGGGGATATAGGGCTGTTTAGATCATTAACCTGATCTTGATTCAACTTTGGTACCTGGTATCTGTCTAGGAACTTCTCCATTTCATCCAGGTTCTCCAGTTTTGTTGAGTATAGCCTTTGGTAGAAGGATCTGATGGTGTTTTGGATGTCTTCAGGATCTGTTGTTATGTCTCCTTTTTCATTTCTGATTTTGTTAATTAGGATGCTTTCCCTGTGCCCTCTAGTGAGTCTGGCTAAGGGTTTATCTATCTTGTTGATTTTCTCAAAGAACCAGCTCCTTGATTGGTTGATTCTTTGAATAGTTTTTCTTGTTTCCACTTGGTTGATTTCACCCCTGAGTTTGATTATTTCCTGCCGTCTACTCCTCTTGGGTGAATTTGCTTCCTTTTGTTCTAGTGCTTTTAGGTGTGTTGTCAAGCTGCTAATGTGTGCTCTCTCTAGTTTCCTTTTGGAGGCACTCAGAGCTATGAGTTTTCCTCTTAGAAATGCTTTCATTGCGTCCCATAAGTTTGGGTATGTTGTGGCTTCATTTTCATTGAACTCTAAAAAGTCCTTAATTTCTTTCTTTATTCCTTCCTTGACCAAGGTATCATTGAGAAGAGTGTTGTTCAGTTTCCACGTGAAGGTTGGCTTTCTATTATTTATTTTGTTATTGAAGATCAGCCTTAGTCCATGGTGATCTGATAGGATGCATGGGACAATTTCAATATTTTTATATCTGTTGAGGCCTGCTTTGTGACCAATTATGTGGTCAATTTTGGAGAAGGTACCATGAGGTGCTGAGAAGAAGGTATATCCTTTTGTTTTAGGATAGAATGTTCTGTAGATATCTGCCAGATCCATTTGATTCATAATTTCTCTTAATTTCACTGTGTCCCTGTTTAGTTTCTGTTTCCATGATCTGTCCATTGGTGAAAGTGGTGTGTTGAAGTCTCCCACTATTATTGTATGAGGTGCAATGTGTGCTTTGAGATTTACTAAAGTTTCTTTAATGAATGTGGCTGCCTTTGTATTTGGAGCATAGATATTCAGGATTGATAGTTCCTCTTGGAGGATTTTACCTTTGATGAGTATGAAGTGTCCCTCCCTGTCTTTTTTAATGACTTTGGGTTGGAAGTCAATCTTATCAGATATTAGAATGGCTACTCCAGCTTGTTTCTTCATGCCATTTGCTTGGAAAATTGTTTTCCAGCCTTTCATTCTGAGGTAGTGTCTATCCTTTTCTCTGAGATGAGTTTCCTGTAAGCAGCAAAATGTTGGGTCTTGTTTGTGTAGCCAGTTTGTTAGTCTATGTCTTTTTATCGGGGAGTTGAGTCCATTGATATTAAGAGATATTAAGGAAAAGTACTTGTTGTTTCCTGTTATTTTTGTTGTTAAAGTTGGCATTTTGTTCTTGTGGCTGTCTTCTTTTAGGTTTGTTGAGGGATTACCTTCTTGTTGTTTCTAGGGCGTGGTTCCTGTCCTTGTATTGGTTTTTTTCTGTTATTATCCTTTGAAGGGCTGGATTCGTGGAGAGATAATGTGTGAATTTGGTTTTGTCGTGGAATACTTTGGTTTCTCCATCTATGTTAATTGAGAGTTTGGCTGGGTATAGTAGCCTGGGCTGGAATTTGTGTTCTTTTAGTGTCTGTATAACATCCGTCCAGGATCTTCTGGCTTTCATAGTCTCTGGTGAAAAATCTGGTGTAATTCTGATAGGCTTGCCTTTATATGTTACTTGGCCTTTTTCTCTTACTGCTTTTAGTATTCTATCTTTATTTAGAGCATTTGTTGCTCTGATTATTATGTGTCGGGAGGTATTTCTTTTCTGGTCCAGTCTATTTGGAGTTCTGTAGGCTTCTTGTATGTTCATGGGCATCTCTTTCTTTAGATTTGGGAAGTTTTCTTCTATAATTTTGTTGAAGATGTTTGCTGGTCCTTTGAGTTGAAAATCTTCATTCTCATCCACTCCTATTATCCGTAGGTTTGGTCTTCTCATTGTGTCCTGTATTTCTTGGATGTTTTGAGTTAGGATCTTTTTGCATTTTACATTTTCCTTGATTGTTGTGCCGATGTTCTCTATGGAATCTTCTGCACCTGAGATTCTCTCTTCCATCTCTTGTATTCTGTTGCTGATGCTCGTATCTATGGTTCCAGATTTCTTTCCTAGGGTTTCTATCTCCAGTGTTGCCTCATTTTGGGTTTTCTTTATTGTGTCTACTTCCCTTTTTAGGTCTAGTATGGTTTTGTTCATTTCCATCATCTGTTTGGATGTGTTTTACTGTTTTTCTGTAAGGACTTCTACCTGTTTGATTATGTTATCGTGTTTTTCTTTAAGGATTTGTAACTCTTTAGCAGTGTTCTCCTGCAATTCTTTAAGGGATTTTTGTGCTTCCTCTTTATTGTCTTCTGCCTGCTTAGCAGTGTTCTCCTGCATTTCTTTAAGTGTGTTATTAAAGTCCTTCTTGAAGTCCTCTATCATCATCAGGAGATATGCTTTTAAATCCGTGTCTAGCTTTTCCGGTGTGTTGGGGTGCCCTGGACTGGGCGAAGTGGGGGTGCTGGGTTCTGATGATGGTGAGTGGTCTTGGTTTCTGTTAGTAAGATTATTACGTTTACCTTTCGCCATCTGGTAATCTCTGGGGTTAGTTGTTATCGTTGTCACTGTTTAAAGATTGGAGCAGAAGCTGTGTTCCACTCACCAGCAGTCTCTAAATCCTGCGGCGGGGGTCGTGGGTAGCTGATGGTACCCCGGTGCTGGTCCAGCCTGAAGAGGCCTGTGGTCCTACTCAGGCCGTTTTTCTGCTTCCCTAACTAATGTAGTCTCTGGTCCCGCGTGCAATTGGATTGGAGCAGAAGCTGTGTTCCACTCACCAGCAGTCCCAAAATCCTGCGGCGGGGGTCGTGGGTAGCTGGCGGGTGTCAGGCAACCCTGCGCTCCCTCTACCCCGGCGCTGATCCCCCATGTGAGTTCTTTTGTGATTGTGTTACTTCACTCAGAATGATGCCCTCCAGGTCCATCCATTTGCCTAGGAATTTCATAAATTCATTCTTTTTAATAGCTGAGTAGTACTCCATTGTGTAAATATACCACATTTTCTGTATGCATTCAACCCAGGGACATCTGGGTTCTTTCCAGATTCTGGCTATTATAAATAAGGCTGCTATGAACATAGTGGAGCATGTGTCCTTCTTACCAGTTGGAACATCTTCTGGATATATGCCCAAGAGAGGTATTGCAGGATTGCAAAACACATGAAACTCAAGAAGAATGAAGACCAAAGTGTGGACACTTTGGCCCTTCTTAGAATTGGGAACAAAACACCCATGGAAGGAGTTACAGAGACAAAATTTGGAGCTGAGACGAAAGGATGGACCATCTAGAGACTGCCACACCCAGGGATACATCCCATAATCAGCCTCCAAATGCTGACACCATTGCATACGCTAGCAAGATTTTGCTGAAAGGACCCTGATATACCGGTCTCTTGTGAGGCTATGCCAATGCCTGGCAAACACAGAAGTGAATGCTCACAGTCATCTATTGGATGGGTCACAGGGCCCCCAATGGAGGAGCTAGAGAAAGTACCCAAGGAGCTGAAGGGATCTGCAACCCTATAGGTGGAACAACAATATGAACTAACGAGTACCCCCGGAGCTCTTGTCTCTAGCTGCATATGTAGCAGAAGATGGCCTAGTTGGCCATCATTGGGAAGAGAGACCCATTGGTCTTGCAAACTTTATATGCCTCAGTACAGGGGAATGCCAGGGCCAAGAAGTTGGAGTGGGGGTGGGTAGAGGAGTGGGGGGGGGAGGGTATGGGGGACTTTTGGGATAGCATTTGAAATGTAAATGAAGAAAATACCTAATAAAAAATTATAGGAAAAAAAAAAAGAAGTTCTGTTCCTGCCTTATTGTCAGCCAGAATTTGAAAGGGACGTGCCTGATTAGGAAACAATGTGGAATGAATTATTTTTTCCTGAATGGAAAGTTTAAGAAGACTTGAATTTTGACTGAATTTTTACTGTATTGACTTTTCCAAGAAAGGTGGCCACTTTCTCAACTGTTATCAAGCCAAACTCATGGAATTTCATATTTTATCATGTTCTCAGTCATGTTCTTAAATGAAGGAGAGGCAAGGATTCCTGAAGGAAAATCTGTGATGCAGACATGAACTCTAATTCTATAGCACTCAACATGTTTGCCAGTCCATGTACGCACTGTGGAGGTTGGGTTTATGTACTCATTCACACATTCTGTCCCTAGTGCAGCCTCTCAAGCTCCCTGTTTCTTCTGAGACAGGGTCTTCATGTAGCCCAGACTAGTCTTGAATTCAGTTTGTAGCTGAGTTTGTAACCTTGAACTCTGGATTCTACCTCCCAAGTGTTGGGACTTGAGAAAAGTGCTAAAATACTTGTAGAGAGCAGGTTCTCAATGGAATCTTAACTCATATCTGCCATACACTGGGCTCATTGAGGATCCTTGAGTCTATTTGAGATATATATGCATGTATGTGTGTACATGTATTTAGCAGCTGGCAGAATCCTCACTTTGGGGATTCAAGAATATGAACATAAGTTTAACTGTTCAAATTATTTTTTCCTTTTCTTTCACAATGCTATTATTTATTTTTCAATTTTTTTGACTGAGCTTTTAAATCTATTAATTAAAACTTTAAGATAATTTTATTCTTTTTATAACCTAGCACTCTGACTCCTAGCCATAACATTCATAGCCTAGAACATTCTTTCACTATAATCCACTTATTCAAAATAGGTTTAAAAAAAACTTCCTTATCATGACATTAGAAACTTGAACATTTGGTAGAACTTTATTTCATGCTCAAAGAAACTATTAAAAGCAGGAAAGGAAGAGCAAGCATAAACACACCCACAAAACAATAATTGCAATCATTTCTGTATCTTTTCACTGCTAATTTCATACTTTTAATCTTGGGATTTTTTTATTCAAAAGTACGAATTACTTCATTTTACAACCACAGAATGAAAAATTGATTAGAAATAAAAATATGTGAAAGTAACTTTTATCTGTCAGATGTAAATTTTGTCTTGGAAGCTTACTGCTGTATACCTTCACCCCTTCTGGTTCTTTCTGAACTCTGTCTGGCTGTTTCAACTCAGATGTTCCAACTCAAAACTCCTTTCTGAGCTAACTGATTTGATCTGGCTTCTCTAGGTTTCTCACTGAATTGCTCTGCTTGGAAAAGCTTGAACTGAACTGTATGGACCTCACTGGACACCAGAATTGAACAGAGCAGAACAGAGCCGCAAATTCAACTGCACTCAATTGAAGTTACTACACTGCCTGAACTCAACTGAACTGAATCACTGAACTACTCCATACCTGCTTCACTCTGCACTGCTCTCAAGAAGCCATTTTCCTGTCTGTTCTCCTGAGAGTTGGGTATGCCCTATCTCTGACTCATTCTGTCAAATCTTTCTCTTATTTGTCCCTGTGCCCGCTCCTCAATTAGATGTCATTTTCAAACATGGCTGCTTCCTTCTACAAACTAATTTTACCTTCATTGTTTGTGATTAAAGGTATATGGTAAGGGTGTTTCTGTATTCCAGGCAGAGGAATTAAAGATATGACATTCCAGCTGGATCATACAGACCTAGAAGGTCTTGGGATGTAATTCCTTGTAAAAGCAGCCATGTTGCTGGATTAAAATTCCTCTAAAAAGCTAGTTTTTGTAGACAACATTAAAAACATTAAAAAAACAAAAGCTGTGTTGGGATCCAACTTGCACATGCTCTCAATCACAGCTATCTACAACCTCATTTTTGTGGTACTTAATACACTCTGTATTGATTATATATTAATTTCTTATATATGAATTAAAATGGTAAGGTGTATACATATTTATTTCCATAGTGGCCTCATAGCAAGGAAAGTCCCAATAGTCAGGTTGGTTGTTTTCTAGTGAGTGCTCTACAGCAATAATGATATTATAAGCTATGTTCCTCTGTTCACTCCTGTCCTTCATGTTCTGAGAAACCAATCTCAGTCATGCTTTCTGTACTCAGTCTATTTAAAATTTAAACTTTATCTCCAATTCCATGCTCCCCCTTCCAGGACTTGTACCCTGAATTTACCAGATTTCACTCCTATTTAATGCATCCTAATAGAGAGACATCCATCTGTGTATTTTATGCACCCCTCACTAAATTCCATCCAAGGCAGGGCTCAGTGAAAAAAAGAAAAAGGCTAATTACAGTCTGAAATTGAATGAGCTATTTTTATGATTACATTAGTATTTCTGCAAAATCATGTTAGTTCATTCAAGAAAATAAACTGTCTTTTGCCAAATAGAAAAGGTTATATGGAAGAAATGCAAAATGAAAAAAAAAAAAAAAGAATGGAAGATTATAGACTATCTACTCTATTAAGACTAGAGAAACAGAAGACAGACTTAAAGCCTGAACCTTGCTTTTCTTCTATAGGAAGAAAATTCAAGTGAGTGAGAACATTTACTAGTCTAATGAAGGGAAATGTTGACATCAGCTTTCTAAGCAAGTATCAGGGCCTATGTTGCTTGTAAACAGCATAGTGCATAGTGAGAAGAGAAGGGGCTGAGAGACTACATATCCTTAAATCTGAATCTTCAAGCTATTTGGAGATCTGTGAATATGAGGAATGAACCACATAAAAAATCACTTAGTTTTATTTTTCTGAATAAAGTCATATACCATAGGAGTATTTTTAATTATGTGATGGCTCAGAAAATGTTTATGAATTCAGAGAATATTGAGATATTATGCTTCACAATACTGAGAATTTAAAATTTGCATTGAAAAGAAATTTATCTAGTGATATTCCAATTATATATTTTATAATGAATTCGACTCACTGCTTCCTGGACCTAATAGTTCCATCAGTACATGATTATCTGTTCTGAATCATGACTCTAGGACAGTACTTTTACCAATGGCATTTATTTAAGAAACAATAAGACAATGGGCCCGTGGTCATTTCTAGCACAAGTGGAATTTGAAGGAAAGATAATAAAAATGCATGTAAATATAAAGAGAAAATTATATCCTTTCAATTCAGAAATGTGGGAACACTGTCATCATGAACTTTATAGCAATAGTTGGGAAAGGGCCAAAAATTGTCAAATAAAATTCTACAAATTATGCAAGGCAGTGTTATGAGAATTCCTACTTAATATTTCAAACACAGATTTAAAAATTGGCCTTTGAAGCACATTCTAATGATTAGAGTTTAATACAAAAAGCACAAAGAACTATACTGGTACAATTGAATGATATGAATATTACTTGGTAGATAGGTGTGGTGGTGCATGCCTTTAATTCTAGCACTTTAGAGTTCAAAGCTAGCCTGGTCTACAGAGAGCTCCAGGGTTCCAGGAGAGCCAGACCTACATAGAGAGATCCTGTCTTGAAAAACAAAACAAAACAACAAAGAAAAAAATAGTTAAAGAAGTAAAGGATGAAAATATTATTTCGTTTATATGTTACAAATTCTTTTCAATTAAAGAACATAATTTTGCGCAGAAAGGTAAAGAAGTTAAATATACTAGTCCAAATAAGAATAAAATAAATAACTTACTTAAAAAATGTGCCGTTTGCCCAAGTCCACAGGATCCTTAGGGAGAATTGTATAAATAAATGAACCAACAAAACATTAACTATACACTATTCCATACAGTACTGAAGTGTGTGCCTTTTATCTGACAAGTCACGTGTAATATTTGAAACATAAAACAGTAACTTTTATAGTTGCTGACTTTAGTAGGAACAATTATAAACATAGCGTGCAATTTTCTCCAAGATTAGCATCTCAGAACCTACATATCCAACGTAAGATCTAACTCAGTATAGTCTTGTTATAAGGCATTGGACTGACTGGTTTTGTGTGTCAACTTGACACAAGCTGGAGTTATCACAGAGAAAGGAGTCTCCCTTGAGGAAATGCCCCCACGAGATTCAGTTGTAAGGCATTTTCTCCATTAGTGATCAAGGATGGGATCCTTTCTTTCTGTTCACTCAGAACCAATCCCCTATTCCCATCCCCAGCTCTGCAGCAAAACATCTATGGAAGCCTACTGTGTCACAAACCACCTCATCTCCTATGGATTCTATAGACGTTTCTCCGCTAACCTTCCTCCCCAGACTCATTGCTTTGCCCCATCCTCCAATTCCAGCAGGTATGCCTGCTAAGCCAAGGATCCCTCCAGCCAAGGAAACAAGTAGGCTGAAGAAAGTGGATCCACATCTCTCCTTTGTTTCTCCAGATCCGGTTTCCCCAGTTTCATTCCCAGCTCTGTAAGCAGAAAACGTACCAGGTCTCCCATTTCTCCATCTCCAATGGATCACAAAGATCCTCTCCCACCACCTTCCTAACTGTAACTCATTGCATCATTCCAGCCTCCAATACCAGCCGACATTCCTTAGGAATACACCAGCTGAGGAGGACAGGGGCATAGGTCCACAGAAAAATTTCTACCAGGCAGCACTCAGCCACCACATTCTCCTGAAGCCTAGAGACAAAGCAGAAACCAAGGAACAAAACACTCAAAGAACAGAGGCAAAACCAGGCATCATCACACAGACCTAAAATCGCCCAAATCTTGATGCCTAGGCTTCAGTATAAAAACACAATCAATAATAGTCAGTATGATAAGTTTCCTCTGGAGACCAACAACCTTACCACAGTAGTCCCTGAGAATTGCAACATAGCTGAAGCCCCAGAAGACCTTGAAATAGCCTTTATAAAGATGATAGAGGCCCTAAAAAGAAAAATGACTTACGTCCTTTAAAGAAATGTAGAAAAACACAATTGAAGAAAATGAATAAAATGGCTTAAGACCTGAAAATGGAAATAGATTCAGTAAAGAAAACATAAATTGAGGGGATCATAGCACTGACAAATTTGTGAAATCAAGCTGGAGCTACAGAGGCAGGCTTTATCAACAGAATATAAGAGATGAAAGAAAGAATCTCAGGCACTGAAGATGTGACAGAAAAAACAATGGACACATCCGTCAAATCTAAAAATCTCCCACTACAAAACATACAGGAAACTTAGGACAATATGAAAGGACCAAACCTAAAAGTAATAGAAATAGAGGAAGGAAAAGAACCCTAGTTCAAAGTCCAAGAAATATTTTCAACAAAATCATATAAGAAATTTTTCCTAACATAGGAGAAGTCTAAAAAGGTACAAGAAGCATGAGGAACACCAAATAGATTGGGTGAGAAAAGAAAGTCCTCTGGACATATAATCAAAACACTAAACATACTGAACACAGAAAGAATATTAAAAGCTGCAAGGGATAAAGACCAAATAACATATAAAGGCAGATCTATTAGAATTACCTATTAGAATGGAGATTCTAAAAAACAGAAGGTCCTAGACAGATGTACTCTGGACTCACATGGACTGTCATGCTAAGAGACCACACATGCCATCCCAGACTACTATACTCAGCAAAACTATCAATCACCAACCATGGAGAAAATAATGTATTTCATGATAAAGTCAAATTTAAGCAATACATATAAATCTGGCTCTATATAAGGTACTAAGAAGAAAAACTTGAACCTAAGGAAGTTAATAATCATGAAACCACAGGGAGTAAATAATCCCAGACCAAAACCAAAGGAAATCCCAGCCCCGATTCTCTCTCTCTCTCTCTCTCTCTCTCTCTCTCTCTCACACACACACACACACACACACACACACACACACACTCACAATATCACTACAAAATATATCAACAATTATTGGTCAACTCATAATATCTATACTCCAACACAAGGGTGCCTAAGATTGTAAAAGAGCTCCCTAACAGCTTAAATCACATACTGACCCTCAGATACTGATAGTGGGAGATTTCAATCTCTACTCCTACTAATGGAAAAGTCATCCAGACAAAAACCAAACAGACCTAAAGATGTTACAAACCAAATGAACCTAACAGATATACAGGACATTTCACCCAAATACAAAGGAATATACCTTTTCTGCATCTCATGGAACTTTCTCAAAAGTTAGTTATCCACATGCTGGGACACAAACCAAGTCTCAACGAATAAAAGAAAATTGAAATAACTCCATGCATCCTAGCAGATAACCACCGATTAAAGCTGGATATCAACAAAAGAAGTTTACAAACTCATGGACACTAAACAACTCTTTAATGAATGAAGAATCAGTTAAGACAGAAATAAAGACAATAACTTACTAGACTGAATGCAATGAAAGTGGTTCTAAAAGGCAAGCACACAGAAATAAGCATCTTAAAAAAAAAAAAAACTGCAGAGATTTCCTAATAGCAATTTTAATACCACACAAGAAAGTTCTAGAACAAAATGAAGAAATCACACCAAGAAGATGGGAAGAAATGAACTTTGGGCTGAAATCAATAAAATAAAAACAAAGGGAATAATACAAAAAATAAAAATAAATGAAATGAGTTTGTTGAGAAAAATTAATAAGATGAACAAACCTTTAACGAACTAACTAAAAGAGAGAAAATACACATAAATTAACAAAACCGGACATGAAAAGTGGTGCATAGCAATGGACACTAAGCCAGAAACTCATAAAGACATATTTGAAAAACCTGCACTCCACCAAACTGAAAAGAATCTAAAAAGAAAAGGATATTTTTGATAGATACCTTGTACCAAAGTTAAATCAAGATCATATAAGCAATTTAAAAGATTTATAACCCATTGGGGAATAGAAGCAGTTATCAAAAGTCTCCCAGTCAAAAGAAGCCCAGGGCCAAATGGCTTTAGAAAGGGGTCAGATGGTTTTTACTCAGAATTTTACAAGACTTTCAAAGAAGAATTAAAGCCAATACTCCTCAAATTATTCCACAAAATAGACAGAACAATGCCCAATTCTTTCTATAAGTCCACATTTACCCTGATACCCAAAGCACACAAAAACCAAAGAAAGAAAATTTCAGATCAATTTCCCTTATGACCATAGATGCAAAAATACTCACAACAACAACAATAACCACAACAACAACAGATCATCTATCACGATCAAGTAGGCTTCTTCCCAGAGATGGAGCAATGCTTCAAAAAAAAAAAAAAAATCAATGAAAGTAATCTACCATACAAAGTATAAGAAAAAAACACATGATTTTCTCATTAGATGCAGAAAATGCCTTTGACAAAATCAGTACCTTTCAGATAAAAGTCCTAGAGAGACTAAGGATACATGAGAAACCTAAACATAACGAAGGCAACTTATGGCCAGAAATGGAGAGAAACTCAAAGCAATTCTAAGAGAAGGTTGTCCACTCTCTCTATAACTATTCAATATAATATTTGAAGCCTTAGCTAGAATAAGGTAACTGAAGGAAAAATAGAAGTGGAAGTATCACTATTCACAGATGACATGATAATATATATATAATCCCAGTGGGAAACTCCTACAGCTGATAAACACTTTCAGCAAAATAGTTGGATACAAAATTGACTCACAAAAGTCAGCCCTGTGTGGTGGTTTGAATGTGCTTGGTCATGGTAAGTGACACTATTAGGAGGAGTGGCCTTGTCAGGATAGGTGCAGCCATTTTAGAGGAAATGTGTCACTTTAGAGGCAGGGCTTTAAGGTCATATATATATATTTTTTTTCTCAAATATGGCCAGTGTTATACACCCCAAGTTTGCCTTCATACTGCCTTGCTTCCCACCACGAAGATAACCTGTGAAACTGTAAGCTAGCTCTCATTAAATATTTTACTTTATAAGAGTTGCTTTGGTCATGGTGCCTGAAACCCAAACTAAGACAGAAGTTGGTACCAGAGATTGGGACATTTCTGTGACAGGACTTTTTTTTTTTTTTTTTTTTTTGGTTTGTTTGTAGGAGCGTGGACTTTGGGAAGCACTAGAATGCTTTAAGTGGAGCTTAATAGGGCATATTAGTAAAGGTATGAAATATGGTACTGAGGGTGATTTGAACTGGGGTGTGGGGTTGTGTGGGGAGGAGGCTAGCTAAAAAGAGACTTCAGAGGAGAAGAATATCAACTTTGCCTAGTGCTTGTTCCTGTGATATTTTGGTGAAGAATATGGCTGCTTTTTTTTTTTTTTTTTTTTTTTTGGTGTTTTTGAGACAGGGTTTCTCTGTATAGCCCTGGCTGTCCTGGAACTCAGACCAGCTAGTTGGTCTACATTTGTAGACCAGGCTGGCCTCGAATTCAGAAATCCACCTGCCTCTGCCTCCTGAGTGCTGGGATTAAAGGCATGTGCCACCACGCTCATCGAATGTGGATGCTTTTTGCCCTTGTCTAAAGAGTCTGCCTGAGGCTAAACTGAAGAGATTTGGATTAACTGCATTGAGGAAAGAAATCTCAAAACAACTTAGCATAGACTCTGTCCTATAGTTCACTCTTATGAAGAGTGTTTTGATCAAGAATAGCAAGCTCAGAAATAAAAATTACAAAATGTATGGTTCATACCACAAGAACACATGCTCCACTATGTTCTCAGCAGCCTTATTTGTAAGAGCCAGAAGCTGGAAACAGATGTCTCTCAACTGCAGAATGGATACAGAAAATATGGTCCATTTACACAGAGGAATACTATTCAGCTATTAAAAACAAGGACATCGTGAATTTTGCAAGCAAATTGACAGAACTAGAGAATATGCTGAGTGAGGTAACCCAGACCAAAAAGGTTCATATGTATTCACTGATAAGTGGTTATTAGTCAAAAAAGTACAGAATACACATGATACAACCCACAGACTGTTTAACAAGGCCCAAGTGAGAAGGCTTCAATCTCACTTAAAAGGGGAAACAAGCCCTTCTGGTCTGCGCCTGCACTGGGTCACCTTGGGCACGAATCAACGGACACACCCACAGTTCCCAGAGGACTCTCCACTCTATCTTAGGATAAGTGGAACACAACATCTGTTCCAAACCAATTTTGATGGGCCTGTGAGAGCAGGAGCAAGGACACAGGAGCCCTGCCTAACCAGAGGCTCGGGTTCTTTCTGATCAGTTCTGGTTTACCTTGGTTTCGAACAGACCAGACAGCTCCTCAGTCGTCAGAGGAGACACCACTTCCAGGCACGGTAACACACCCAGGATCTTAGGATAACAGTATCCCAGGATAACAGGAGCTTGGTCACACCAGGATTTCAGGGTCTCAGAGGAAGCTTGACTGTAAAGAACTCTGACACACCCAGAATCTCAGGTTCACAGGAGCCTGAAATCAAAGGGTCACAGAGAAAGCTGGACTCTGAGGAGTCCTGAATCAACTGGGATTATAGGAAGGACAGGCTCCAATCAGATATATTGAGGGCAGCAAGCACTTGAGATAATCAGATGGCAGGAGGCAAGCATAAGAACAGAAGCAACAGGAACCAAGGTTACTTGGCATCATCAGAACCAAATTCTCCCACCATAGCAGGTCCTGGATACACCATCACACCAGAAAAGCAAGACATGGATGTAACGTCAATTCTCATGATGATGATGGAAGACTTTAAGAAGGAAATACAGGAAAACACAGGTAAACAGCTATAAGCCATGAAAGAGAAAACAGAAAAATCCCTTAGAGAGTTACAGGAAAACACTACCAAACAGGTGAAAGAATTAACAAAACCATCCAGGATCTAAAAATGGAAGTAGAAACAATAAAGAAATTACACAGGGAGTCAAATCTGGAGATGGAAATCCTAGGAAAGAAATCAGGAACCATAGATGTGGCCATCAGCAACAGAATGAATAAAAGAGATGGAAGAGAGAATCTCAGGTGCAGAAGATTCCATAGAAAACATGGACACAACAATCAAACAAAATGCAAAATCCAAACAGTTTCTAACTCAAAACATCCAGGAGATCCAGGACACAATGAGAAGGGCAAACCTAAGAATAATAGGTATAGATGAGAATGAAGATTTAGAACTTAAAGGGCCAGTAAATATCTTTAACATAATTATAGAAGAAAACTTCTCTAACCTAAAGAAAGATGACCATGAACATACAAGAAGCCTAAAGGACTCCAAACAGATGGACCAGAAAAGAAATTCCTCCTGACACATAATAATCAGAACAACAAATTCTCTAAATAAAGATAGAATATTAAAAGCAGTAAGGGAAAACAGTAAAATAACAAATAAAGGCAGACCTATTAGAATTATACCAGACTACTCACAAGAGACTATGAAAGCCAGACGATCCTGGATAGATGTTATACAGACCCTAAGAGAACACAAATGCCCGCCCAGGCTACTATACTCAGCAAAACTCTCAATTACCATAGATGGAGAATCCAATGTATTCCATGACAAAACCAAATTCACACATAATATTATCTTTCCACAAATTCAGCCCTTCAAAGTATAATAAAGGGAAAATACCAACACAAGGACGGAAATTCTGCTCTAGAAAAAGCAAGAAAGTAATCTTTCAACAAACCTAAAAGAAGACAGCCACAAGAACAGAATGCCAACTCTAACAACAAAAATAACAGGAAGCAACAATTATTTTTCCTCATTATCTCTTAATATCAATGGACTCAATTCCCCAATAAAAAGACATAGACTAACAGACTGGCTACACAAACAGGACCCAAAATTTTACTGCTTACATTAAACCCACCTCAGGGAAAAAGACAGACACTAAATCAGAGTGAAAGGCTGGAAAACAATTTTCTAAGCAAACAGACAGAAGAAACAAGCTGGAGTACCATTCTAATATCGAATACAATCAACTTCAAAGTTATCAAAAAAGACAAGGAGGGGTACTTCATACTCATCAAAGGTAAAATCTTCCAAGATGAACTCTCAATTCTGAATATCTATGCTCCAAATGCAAGGCCAGCCACATTCATTAAAGAAACTTTAGTAAAGTTCAAAGCACACATTGCACCTCACACAATAATAATGGAAGACTTCAACACCCCACTTTCATCAATGGACAGATCCTGGAAACATAAATAGAGACACACTGAAACAGAAGCTATGAAACAAATGGACTTAATAGATATTTAGAGAACATTTTATCCTAAAACAAAAGGCTATACCTTCTTCTCAGCACCTCACGGTACCTTCTCTAAAACTGACCATATAATTGGTCACAAAACAGGCCTCAACAGATACAAATATAATGAAATTGTCCCATGCATCCTATCAGATCACCAGGGACTAAGGCTGATTTTCAATAACAACATAAATAATACAAAGCCAACATTCATGTGGAAGCTGAACAACAGTCTCCTCAATAATACCTTGGTCAAGGAAGGAATAAAGAAAGAAATTAAAGACTTCTTAGAGTTTAATGAAAATGAGGCCACAACATAGCCAATCTTATAGGACACAATGAAAGCTAAGAGGAAAACTCATACTTCTGAGTGCCTCCAAAAAGAAACTAGAGAGAGCACACATTAGCAGCTTGACAGCACACCTAAAAGCCCTAGAACAAAAGGAAGCAAATTCACCCAAGAGTAGAAGAAGGCAGGAAATAATCAAACTCAGGGCTGAAATCAACCAAGTAGAAACAAAAAGAACTATACAAACAATCAACCAAACCAGGAGCTGGCCGGGCGTGGTGGCACACGCCTTTAATCCCAGCACTCAGGAGGCAGAGGCAGGCGGATTTCTAAGTTCGAGGCCAGCCTGGTCTACAAAGTGAGTGCCAGGACAGCCAGGGCTATACAGAGAAACCCTGTCTCGAAAAACCAAAAACAAACAAACAAACAAACAAACAAACAAACCAGGAGCTGGCTCTTTGAGAAAATCAACAAGATAGATAAACCCTTAGCCAGACTCAGTAGAGGGCACAGGGACAGTATCCTAATTAACAAAATTAGAAATGAAAAAAAGGGAGACATAACAACAGAACATGAAGAAATCCAAAGCATCATCAGATCCTACTACAAAGGGCTATACTGAACAAAACTGGAAAACCTGGATGATATGGACAAATTCCTAGACAGATACCAGGTACCAAAGTTATCCGGATCAGATTAATGATGTAACAGTCCCATATCCATTAAAGAAATAGAAACAGTCATTAATAGTCTCCCAACCAAACAAAAACAAAAACAAAAACAAACAAACAAACAAAAAAAACTAAATCCAGGACCAGATGGGTTTAGTGCAGAGTTCTATCAGACCTTCAAAGAAGACTTAATTCCAATTCTTCTCAAACTACTCCACAAAATAGAAACAGAAGGTACTCTACCCAATTCATTATATGAAGCTACAATTACTCTGATACCTAAACCATATAAAGACACAACAAAGAAAAAGAACTTCAGACCAATTTCCCTTATGAATATCGATGCAAAAATGCTCAATAAAATTCTCGCAAACCCAACCTAAGAACACATCAAAACGATCATCCATCATGATCAAGTAGGCTTCATTCCAGGGATGCAGGGATGGTTTAATATACAGAAATCTATCAACCTAATCCACTATATAAACAAATGCAATGACAAAAACCACATGTCTTTAGATGCTGAGAAAGCATTTGACAAAATCCAACACCCATTCATGATAAGTCTTGGAAAGATCAGGAATTCAAGGCCCATCCCTAACCATAATAAAAGCAATATACAGCAAACCAGTAGCCAACATCAAACTAAATGGATAGAAACTTGAAGCAATCCCATTAAAATCAGGGACTAGACAAGGCTGCCTACTTTCTCCCTACCTATTCAATATAGTACTTGAAGTCCTAGCCAGAGCAATTAGACAACAAAAGGAGATCAAGGAAATAGAAAATAGAAAAGAAGAAGTCAAAATATCACTATTTGCAGATTTTATGTTAGCATATATAATTGACCCTAAAATTTGCATCAGGGAACTCCAAAACCTGATAATCAGCTTCAGTGCAGTAGCTGGATATAAAATGAACCCAAACAAATTACTGGCTTTTCTCTACACAAAAGATAAACAGGCTGAGAAAGAAATTTAGGGAAACAACCCTCTTCACAATAATCACAAATAATATAAAATACTTTGGTGTGACTCTAAGGAAGTGAAAGATCTGTATGATAAGAACTTCAAGTCTCTGAAGAAAGAAATCAAAGAAGATTCCAGAAGATGGAAAGATCTCCCATGCTTATGGACTGGCAGGATTAACATAGTTAAAGTGCCTATCTTTCAGATAGCAATCTACAGATTCAATGCAATCCCCATCAAAATTCCCACTCAATTGGTCACCTAGTTAGAAAGGGCAATTTGCAAATTCATCTGGAATAACAAAAAACTTAGGATAGCATAAACTCTTCTCAATAAAAGAACCTCTGGTGGAATCACCCATGCCTGACTTCAAGCTGTACTACAGAGCAATTGTGATAAAAACTGCATGGTACTGGTATAGTAACAGACAGGTAGATCAATGGAATAGAATTGAAGACCCAGAAATGAACCCACACATCTATGGTCACTTGATCTTTGACAAAGGAGCTAAAACCATCCAGTGAAAAAAAAGACAGCATCTTCAACAAATGGTGCTGAGTCAATTGGAAAGCGAATTGATCCATTCTTACCTCCTTGTACAAAGCTCATGTCTAAGTGAATCAAGGAACTCCACATAAAACCAGAGACTTTGAAACTTATAGAGGAGAAAGTGGGGAGAAGCCTCGAAGATATGGGCACAGGGGAAAAATTCCTGATCAGAACAGCAATGATGTGTGCTATAAGATTGAGAATCGACAAATGGGACCTCATAAAATTGCAAAGCTTTTGTAAGGCAAAAGACAGTGTCAATAAGACAAAAAGGCCACCAACAGGTGGCACCAGATGCTGGCGAGGATGTGGAGAAAGGAACACTCCTCCATTGTTGGTGGGATTGCAAGCTTGTACAACCACTCTGGAAATCAGTCTGGCTGTTCCTCAGAAAACTGGACATAGTACTACCGGAGGATCCAGCAATACCTCCCCTGGGCATATATTCAGAAGATGTCCCAACCGGTAAAAAGGACACATGCTCCACTATGTTCATAGCAGCCCTATTTATAATAGCCAGAAGCTGGAAAGAACCCAGATGTCCCTCAACAGAGGAATGGATACAGAAATTATGGTACATTTACACAATGGAGTACTACTCAGCTATTAAAAAGAATGAATTTATGAAATTCCTAGCCAAATGGATGGACCTGGAGGGCATCATCTTGAGTGAGGTAACACAATCACAAAAGAACTCACACAATATGTATTCACTGATAAGTGGATATTAGCCCAAAACTTAGGATACCCAAGATATAAGATACAATTTGCTAAACGCATGAAACTCAAGAAGAATGAAGACCAAAGTGTGGACACTGTGCCCCTTCTTAGAATTGGGAACAAAACACCCAGGGAAGGAGTTACAGAGACAAAGTTCGGAGCTGTGATGAAAGGATGGACCATTTAGAGACTGCCGTATCCAGCGATCCATCCCATAATCAGCTTCTAAACGCTGACACCATTGCATACACTAGCAAGATTTTGCTGAAAGGACCAAATATAGCTGTCTCTTGTGAGACGATGCCAGGGCCTAGCAAACACAGGAGTGGATGCTCACAGTCAGCTATTGGATGTATCACAGGGCTCCCAATGGAGAAGCTAGAGAAAGTACCCAAGGAGCTAAAGGGATCTGCAACCCTATTGTTGGAACAACATGATGTACTAACCAGTACCCCGGAGCTCTTGTCTCTAGCTGCATATGTATCGAAAGATGGCCTAGTCGGCCATCAATGGAAAGAGAGGCCCATTGGACTTGCAAACTTTATATGCCCCAATATAGGGGAATGCCAGGGCCAAAAGAATGGGAAGGGGTGGGTAGGGAAGTGGGGGGCGCTATGGGGGACTTTTGGGATAGCATTGGAAATGTAATTGAGGAAAATATGTAATAAAAATATTAAAAATTAAAAAAAAAGACAAAAATGCTACCAACAGATTGGGAAAGGATCTTTACCTATCCTAAGTCAGATAGGGGACTAAAATCCAATATATATAAGGAACTCAAGAAGATGGACTCCAGAAAATCAAATAACCCTATTAAAAACTGGGGAACAGAGCTAAACAAAGAATTCTCAACTAAGGAATACTAAATGGCTGAGAAGCACCTGAAAAAATGTTCCACATCCTTAATCATCAGAGAAATGTAAATCAAAACAACCCTGAGATTCCACCTCACATGTCAGAATGGCTAAGATCAAAACTTCAGGTGACAGCAGATGATGGGCAGGATTTGGAGAAAGAGGAACATTTCCTCCATTGCTGGTGGGATTGCAAGCTGGTTCAACCACTCTGGAAATCAATTTGGCAGTTCCTCAGAAAACTGAACATAGTACTACTGGAAGATCCAGCAATACCTCTCCTGGGCATATACCCAGAATATATTCCAACTTTTAATAAGGACACATGCTCCACTATGTTCATAGCAGCCCTATTTATAATAGCCAGAAGCTGGAAAGAACCCAGATGTCCCTCAACAGAGGAATGGATACAGAAATTATGGTACATTTACACAATGGAGTACTACTCAGCTATTAAAAAGAATGAATTTATGAAATTCCTAGCCAAATGGATGGACCTGGAGGGCATCATCTTGAGTGAGGTAACACAATCACAAAAGAACTCACACAATATGTATTCACTGATAAGTGGATATTAGCCCAAAACTTAGGATACCCAAGATATAAGATACAATTTGCTAAACGCATGAAACTCAAGAAGAATGAAGACCAAAGTGTGGACACTGTGCCCCTTCTTAGAATTGGGAACAAAACACCCAGGGAAGGAGTTACAGAGACAAAGTTCGGAGCTGTGATGAAAGGATGGACCATTTAGAGACTGCCGTATCCAGCGATCCATCCCATAATCAGCTTCTAAACGCTGACACCATTGCATACACTAGCAAGATTTTGCTGAAAGGACCAAATATAGCTGTCTCTTGTGAGACGATGCCAGGGCCTAGCAAACACAGGAGTGGATGCTCACAGTCAGCTATTGGATGTATCACAGGGCTCCCAATGGAGAAGCTAGAGAAAGTACCCAAGGAGCTAAAGGGATCTGCAACCCTATTGTTGGAACAACATGATGTACTAACCAGTACCCCGGAGCTCTTGTCTCTAGCTGCATATGTATCGAAAGATGGCCTAGTCGGCCATCAATGGAAAGAGAGGCCCATTGGACTTGCAAACTTTATATGCCCCAATATAGGGGAATGCCAGGGCCAAAAGAATGGGAAGGGGTGGGTAGGGAAGTGGGGGGCGCTATGGGGGACTTTTGGGATAGCATTGGAAATGTAATTGAGGAAAATATGTAATAAAAATATTAAAAATTAAAAAAAAAGACAAAAATGCTACCAACAGATTGGGAAAGGATCTTTACCTATCCTAAGTCAGATAGGGGACTAAAATCCAATATATATAAGGAACTCAAGAAGATGGACTCCAGAAAATCAAATAACCCTATTAAAAACTGGGGAACAGAGCTAAACAAAGAATTCTCAACTAAGGAATACTAAATGGCTGAGAAGCACCTGAAAAAATGTTCCACATCCTTAATCATCAGAGAAATGTAAATCAAAACAACCCTGAGATTCCACCTCACATGTCAGAATGGCTAAGATCAAAACTTCAGGTGACAGCAGATGATGGGCAGGATTTGGAGAAAGAGGAACATTTCCTCCATTGCTGGTGGGATTGCAAGCTGGTTCAACCACTCTGGAAATCAATTTGGCAGTTCCTCAGAAAACTGGACATAGTACTACCGGAGGATCCAGCAATACCTCCCCTGGGCATATATTCAGAAGATGTCCCAACCGGTAAAAAGGACACATGCTCCACTATGTTCATAGCAGCCCTATTTATAATAGCCAGAAGCTGGAAAGAACCCAGATGTCCCTCAACAGAGGAATGGATACAGAAATTATGGTACATTTACACAATGGAGTACTACTCAGCTATTAAAAAGAATGAATTTATGAAATTCCTAGCCAAATGGATGGACCTGGAGGGCATCATCTTGAGTGAGGTAACACAATCACAAAAGAACTCACACAATATGTATTCACTGATAAGTGGATATTAGCCCAAAACTTAGGATACCCAAGATATAAGATACAATTTGCTAAACGCATGAAACTCAAGAAGAATGAAGACCAAAGTGTGGACACTGTGCCCCTTCTTAGAATTGGGAACAAAACACCCAGGGAAGGAGTTACAGAGACAAAGTTCGGAGCTGTGATGAAAGGATGGACCATTTAGAGACTGCCGTATCCAGCGATCCATCCCATAATCAGCTTCTAAACGCTGACACCATTGCATACACTAGCAAGATTTTGCTGAAAGGACCAAATATAGCTGTCTCTTGTGAGACGATGCCAGGGCCTAGCAAACACAGGAGTGGATGCTCACAGTCAGCTATTGGATGTATCACAGGGCTCCCAATGGAGAAGCTAGAGAAAGTACCCAAGGAGCTAAAGGGATCTGCAACCCTATTGTTGGAACAACATGATGTACTAACCAGTACCCCGGAGCTCTTGTCTCTAGCTGCATATGTATCGAAAGATGGCCTAGTCGGCCATCAATGGAAAGAGAGGCCCATTGGACTTGCAAACTTTATATGCCCCAATATAGGGGAATGCCAGGGCCAAAAGAATGGGAAGGGGTGGGTAGGGAAGTGGGGGGCGCTATGGGGGACTTTTGGGATAGCATTGGAAATGTAATTGAGGAAAATATGTAATAAAAATATTAAAAATTAAAAAAAAAGACAAAAATGCTACCAACAGATTGGGAAAGGATCTTTACCTATCCTAAGTCAGATAGGGGACTAAAATCCAATATATATAAGGAACTCAAGAAGATGGACTCCAGAAAATCAAATAACCCTATTAAAAACTGGGGAACAGAGCTAAACAAAGAATTCTCAACTAAGGAATACTAAATGGCTGAGAAGCACCTGAAAAAATGTTCCACATCCTTAATCATCAGAGAAATGTAAATCAAAACAACCCTGAGATTCCACCTCACATGTCAGAATGGCTAAGATCAAAACTTCAGGTGACAGCAGATGATGGGCAGGATTTGGAGAAAGAGGAACATTTCCTCCATTGCTGGTGGGATTGCAAGCTGGTTCAACCACTCTGGAAATCAATTTGGCAGTTCCTCAGAAAACTGAACATAGTACTACTGGAAGATCCAGCAATACCTCTCCTGGGCATATACCCAGAATATATTCCAACTTTTAATAAGGACACATGCTCCACTATGTTCATAGCAGCCCTATTTATAATAGCCAGAAGCTGGAAAGAACCCAGATGTCCCTCAACAGAGGAATGGATACAGAAATTATGGTACATTTACACAATGGAGTACTACTCAGCTATTAAAAAGAATGAATTTATGAAATTCCTAGCCAAATGGATGGACCTGGAGGGCATCATCTTGAGTGAGGTAACACAATCACAAAAGAACTCACACAATATGTATTCACTGATAAGTGGATATTAGCCCAAAACTTAGGATACCCAAGATATAAGATACAATTTGCTAAACGCATGAAACTCAAGAAGAATGAAGACCAAAGTGTGGACACTGTGCCCCTTCTTAGAATTGGGAACAAAACACCCAGGGAAGGAGTTACAGAGACAAAGTTCGGAGCTGTGATGAAAGGATGGACCATTTAGAGACTGCCGTATCCAGCGATCCATCCCATAATCAGCTTCTAAACGCTGACACCATTGCATACACTAGCAAGATTTTGCTGAAAGGACCAAATATAGCTGTCTCTTGTGAGACGATGCCAGGGCCTAGCAAACACAGGAGTGGATGCTCACAGTCAGCTATTGGATGTATCACAGGGCTCCCAATGGAGAAGCTAGAGAAAGTACCCAAGGAGCTAAAGGGATCTGCAACCCTATTGTTGGAACAACATGATGTACTAACCAGTACCCCGGAGCTCTTGTCTCTAGCTGCATATGTATCGAAAGATGGCCTAGTCGGCCATCAATGGAAAGAGAGGCCCATTGGACTTGCAAACTTTATATGCCCCAATATAGGGGAATGCCAGGGCCAAAAGAATGGGAAGGGGTGGGTAGGGAAGTGGGGGGCGCTATGGGGGACTTTTGGGATAGCATTGGAAATGTAATTGAGGAAAATATGTAATAAAAATATTAAAAATTAAAAAAAAAGACAAAAATGCTACCAACAGATTGGGAAAGGATCTTTACCTATCCTAAGTCAGATAGGGGACTAAAATCCAATATATATAAGGAACTCAAGAAGATGGACTCCAGAAAATCAAATAACCCTATTAAAAACTGGGGAACAGAGCTAAACAAAGAATTCTCAACTAAGGAATACTAAATGGCTGAGAAGCACCTGAAAAAATGTTCCACATCCTTAATCATCAGAGAAATGTAAATCAAAACAACCCTGAGATTCCACCTCACATGTCAGAATGGCTAAGATCAAAACTTCAGGTGACAGCAGATGATGGGCAGGATTTGGAGAAAGAGGAACATTTCCTCCATTGCTGGTGGGATTGCAAGCTGGTTCAACCACTCTGGAAATCAATTTGGCAGTTCCTCAGAAAACTGAACATAGTACTACTGGAAGATCCAGCAATACCTCTCCTGGGCATATACCCAGAATATATTCCAACTTTTAATAAGGACACATGCTCCACTATGTTCATAGCAGCCCTATTTATAATAGCCAGAAGCTGGAAAGAACCCAGATGTCCCTCAACAGAGGAATGGATACAGAAATTATGGTACATTTACACAATGGAGTACTACTCAGCTATTAAAAAGAATGAATTTATGAAATTCCTAGCCAAATGGATGGACCTGGAGGGCATCATCTTGAGTGAGGTAACACAATCACAAAAGAACTCACACAATATGTATTCACTGATAAGTGGATATTAGCCCAAAACTTAGGATACCCAAGATATAAGATACAATTTGCTAAACGCATGAAACTCAAGAAGAATGAAGACCAAAGTGTGGACACTGTGCCCCTTCTTAGAATTGGGAACAAAACACCCAGGGAAGGAGTTACAGAGACAAAGTTCGGAGCTGTGATGAAAGGATGGACCATTTAGAGACTGCCGTATCCAGCGATCCATCCCATAATCAGCTTCTAAACGCTGACACCATTGCATACACTAGCAAGATTTTGCTGAAAGGACCAAATATAGCTGTCTCTTGTGAGACGATGCCAGGGCCTAGCAAACACAGGAGTGGATGCTCACAGTCAGCTATTGGATGTATCACAGGGCTCCCAATGGAGAAGCTAGAGAAAGTACCCAAGGAGCTAAAGGGATCTGCAACCCTATTGTTGGAACAACATGATGTACTAACCAGTACCCCGGAGCTCTTGTCTCTAGCTGCATATGTATCGAAAGATGGCCTAGTCGGCCATCAATGGAAAGAGAGGCCCATTGGACTTGCAAACTTTATATGCCCCAATATAGGGGAATGCCAGGGCCAAAAGAATGGGAAGGGGTGGGTAGGGAAGTGGGGGGCGCTATGGGGGACTTTTGGGATAGCATTGGAAATGTAATTGAGGAAAATATGTAATAAAAATATTAAAAATTAAAAAAAAAGACAAAAATGCTACCAACAGATTGGGAAAGGATCTTTACCTATCCTAAGTCAGATAGGGGACTAAAATCCAATATATATAAGGAACTCAAGAAGATGGACTCCAGAAAATCAAATAACCCTATTAAAAACTGGGGAACAGAGCTAAACAAAGAATTCTCAACTAAGGAATACTAAATGGCTGAGAAGCACCTGAAAAAATGTTCCACATCCTTAATCATCAGAGAAATGTAAATCAAAACAACCCTGAGATTCCACCTCACATGTCAGAATGGCTAAGATCAAAACTTCAGGTGACAGCAGATGATGGGCAGGATTTGGAGAAAGAGGAACATTTCCTCCATTGCTGGTGGGATTGCAAGCTGGTTCAACCACTCTGGAAATCAATTTGGCAGTTCCTCAGAAAACTGGACATAGTACTACCGGAGGATCCAGCAATACCTCCCCTGGGCATATATTCAGAAGATGTCCCAACCGGTAAAAAGGACACATGCTCCACTATGTTCATAGCAGCCCTATTTATAATAGCCAGAAGCTGGAAAGAACCCAGATGTCCCTCAACAGAGGAATGGATACAGAAATTATGGTACATTTACACAATGGAGTACTACTCAGCTATTAAAAAGAATGAATTTATGAAATTCCTAGCCAAATGGATGGACCTGGAGGGCATCATCTTGAGTGAGGTAACACAATCACAAAAGAACTCACACAATATGTATTCACTGATAAGTGGATATTAGCCCAAAACTTAGGATACCCAAGATATAAGATACAATTTGCTAAACGCATGAAACTCAAGAAGAATGAAGACCAAAGTGTGGACACTGTGCCCCTTCTTAGAATTGGGAACAAAACACCCAGGGAAGGAGTTACAGAGACAAAGTTCGGAGCTGTGATGAAAGGATGGACCATTTAGAGACTGCCGTATCCAGCGATCCATCCCATAATCAGCTTCTAAACGCTGACACCATTGCATACACTAGCAAGATTTTGCTGAAAGGACCAAATATAGCTGTCTCTTGTGAGACGATGCCAGGGCCTAGCAAACACAGGAGTGGATGCTCACAGTCAGCTATTGGATGTATCACAGGGCTCCCAATGGAGAAGCTAGAGAAAGTACCCAAGGAGCTAAAGGGATCTGCAACCCTATTGTTGGAACAACATGATGTACTAACCAGTACCCCGGAGCTCTTGTCTCTAGCTGCATATGTATCGAAAGATGGCCTAGTCGGCCATCAATGGAAAGAGAGGCCCATTGGACTTGCAAACTTTATATGCCCCAATATAGGGGAATGCCAGGGCCAAAAGAATGGGAAGGGGTGGGTAGGGAAGTGGGGGGCGCTATGGGGGACTTTTGGGATAGCATTGGAAATGTAATTGAGGAAAATATGTAATAAAAATATTAAAAATTAAAAAAAAAGACAAAAATGCTACCAACAGATTGGGAAAGGATCTTTACCTATCCTAAGTCAGATAGGGGACTAAAATCCAATATATATAAGGAACTCAAGAAGATGGACTCCAGAAAATCAAATAACCCTATTAAAAACTGGGGAACAGAGCTAAACAAAGAATTCTCAACTAAGGAATACTAAATGGCTGAGAAGCACCTGAAAAAATGTTCCACATCCTTAATCATCAGAGAAATGTAAATCAAAACAACCCTGAGATTCCACCTCACATGTCAGAATGGCTAAGATCAAAACTTCAGGTGACAGCAGATGATGGGCAGGATTTGGAGAAAGAGGAACATTTCCTCCATTGCTGGTGGGATTGCAAGCTGGTTCAACCACTCTGGAAATCAATTTGGCAGTTCCTCAGAAAACTGAACATAGTACTACTGGAAGATCCAGCAATACCTCTCCTGGGCATATACCCAGAATATATTCCAACTTTTAATAAGGACACATGCTCCACTATGTTCATAGCAGCCTTATTTATAATAGCCAGAAGCTGGAAAGAACCCAGATGTCCCTCAACAGAGTCATGCATACAGAAAATGTGGTACATTTCCACAATGGTGTACTACTCAGCAATTAAAAACAATGAATTTATGAAATTCTTAGGTAAATGGATTGATCTGGAGGATATCATCCTGAGTGAGGTAACCCAATCACAAAGAACACACATGATATGCACTCAGTGATAAGTGGATATTAGTCCTGAAACTTAGACTACCCAAGATACAATTTGGAAATACATGAAACTCAAGAATAAGGAAGACCAAAATGTGGATACTCCGTTCCTTCTTAGAATAGGAAATAAAATACCCATGGAAGGAGTTACAGAGACAAAGTTCAGAGTTGAGACAGAAGGACCATCCAGAGACTGCCTAACCCAGCATCCATCCCATATACAACCAGCAAATGCATTCACTATTGCATATGCCAGCAAGATATTGCTGACAGGACTCTGATATAGCTATCTCTTGTGAGGCTAAGGCAGTGCCTGGCAAATACAGAAGTGAATGTTCACAGTCATCTATTGGATGGAACACAGGGCCCCTAAAGAAGGAGCTAGAGAAAGTACCCAAGGAGCTAAAGGGGTCTGCAACCCTATGGGAGGATCAACAATATGAACTAATCAGTACCCCACAGAACTGTGTCTCTAGTTGCATATGTAGCAACTAGTTGGCCATCAGTGGGAGGAAAGGCCCTTGGTCTTATGAAGATCATATGCTCCAGTACAGGGTAATCCCAGGACCAGGAAGCAGGAGCGGGTTGGTTCAGGAGCAGGGCATGGGGAGGGTATAGGGAACTTTCGGGATAACATTTGAAATGTAAATGAAGAAAGTATCTAATAAAAAATGAAAAAAAAAAAAAGGAGGGGAAACAAAATAATCATGAGAGGCAGAGGTGAGAGGAATGGGAAAAGGAGCGCAGGATCTGGTATGAGGAGGAGACAGGAGAGAAGCCCAGAAGGCCAGAAGAATTCATGGAAATTTGCAGCTGCTGGAGGTAGGGGAAACCTCTAGAACGTTCCAGAGACCTGGGATGTGAGAGACTCCCAGGATTCAATGGAGATGACCTTAGCCTAAATGTCCAACAGTGGGGAGATGCAACTTGAAGAGACTGCCTCCATTAGATAGACAGGGCCCTCAGTGGAGCAATGTGGTCACCAACCCACCTTCAAAATTGTTCCTGTCTAAAAGAAAGACAGGGACAAAAATGGAGCAGAGACTGAATGAAAGGCCACCTAGTGACTGGCCCAACTTTGCATCCATCCTGTGGGTAGGAACCAAACCCTGACACTATTACTGATGATATGTTGTATTTGCAGACAGGAGTCTAGCATGGTTGTCCTTTGAGAGGTCCTACCAGCAGCTGATTGAGACAGATGCAGATAATTACAGCCAACCATTGGACTGAGGTCAGGGACGGAAGAGGTAAGGGAATGATTGAAGGACCTGAAGGGGATGTTAACCCCATCGGAAGAACAACAGTGTCAACTAACTCAGACCCCTGGGAGCTCCCAGAGATTAAGCCACCAATCTAATAGCGTACACAGGCTGGTCCATGACTCTCAGCACATACTGTAGCAGAAGACTGCCTTGTCTGACTTCAGTGTGAGAGGATGCGCCTAACCCTGTAGAGACTTGATGCCCCAGAGAAGGGGAATGCTCAGGGTGGGGTGAGGGGAAGTACTCTCTCAGAGGCAAAGGGGAAGGGAGACAAGGTGAAGACTCTGGGGGCGGGGGACCAGAAGGGAGGATCGATATTTGCAATGTAAATAAATAATTAAAAACAAACAACCTCCCCCCCTCCCAAATATATGTATGGTTCAAGTATCAAAGGGGTGGCAGAAGTAGATGCAGGTAAATCCTGTTTTCAAGAAGATAAGCAGATTAAGGGAGTGGTGACCTTGGGGCAAGATCCCACCCAGCTACACTTATTGGTTATACATGTGGTTGAACAGGAATAATTTTATCATATTAGGTGTTATGACTTGATTATAATTTTCATTTAGACATAAGGAGATATTATCCTGACAAGGGTAATACTGACAAGGAATGATTATTGCTGACTATTCTAGGCTGACAGCTTGACTCTATCTGAAATGAGCTACAATCCAGAAGTGGAGGACACATCTGTGATCCAGATCTTGAGGCATAGTAGCCATGTTTACAAAGCTCTTTTGAAAAAGAATTAAAGAAAAGCTTAGGTCTACGTGTGGTAGTAGACACTTTTAATCCCCAGGAGAGAGAGAGGCACTCAAATCTCTGAATTCAAGGCCAGCTTGGTATAGAGCAAGTTCCAGTCAAAGAAAAGCTTAGGTCCAGGTGTGGTGGTCCATACCTTTAATCCCAGCAGTCAGAGACAGAGCCATAGGAATCTGTGAATAGATGTAATAGAACAAGAGGACCATATTTCAGCCCCAGCAAATAGCTGCCACATGGCCCTAGTTTTAGAGTCAAGAGTAGAAGGGGTTACTGGGACATTTGGTGCTCATTAGCTAAGAAATTAGCAAGAGGACACTCGCCAGCTACCCACAACACCCGACACAGGATCTTAAGACGTCTGGTGAGTGGAACACAGCTTCTGCTCCAATCCAATTGCACGCGGGACCTGAGACTGCATTAATTAGGGAAACAGAAAACCGGCCTGAGTAGGGCCACAGGCCTCTTCCGGCCTGAACAGCACCTGGGTAGCTAGAGCACAGGGTCGGCTGACACCCGCCAGCTACCCACGACCCCCGCCACAGAATTTTGAGACTTCTGGTGAGTGGAACACAGCTTCTATTCCAATCTTTAAACAGTGACAACGACAACAACTAACCCCAGAGATTACCAGATGGCGAAAGGTAAACGTAATAATCTTACTAACAGAAACCAAGACCACTCACCATCATCAGAACCCAGCACTCCCACTTCGCCCAGTCCAGGGCACCCCAACACACCGGAAAAGCTAGACACGGATCTATAAGCATATCTCATGATGATGGAAGAGGACTTCAAGAAGGACTTTAATAACACACTTAAAGAAATACAAAGGAACACTGGTAAACAGGTAGAAGACATTAAAGAGGAAGCACAAAAATCCCTTAAAGAATTGCAGGAGAACACTGCTAAAGAGTTACAAATCCTTAAAGAAAAACAGGATAACATAATCAAACAGGTAGAAGTCCTTAAAGAAAAACAGGAAAACACATCCAAACAGATGATGGAAATGAACAAAACCATACTAGACCTAAAAAGGGAAGTAGACACAATAAAGAAAACCCGAAATGAGGCAACACTGGAGATAGAAACCCTAGGAAAGAAATCTGGAACCACAGATACGAGCATCAGCAACAGAATACAAGAGATGGAAGAGAGAATCTCAGGTGCAGAAGAATCCATAGAGAACATCGGCACAACAATCAAGGAAAATGTAAAACGCAAAAAGATCCTAACTCAAAACATCCAAGAAATACAGGACACAATGAGAAGACCAAACCTACGGATAATAGGAGTGGATGAGAATGAAGATTTTCAACTCGAAGGACCAGCAAACATCTTCAACAAAATTATAGAAGAAAACTTCCCAAATCTAAAGAAAGAGATGCCCATGAACACACAAGAAGCCTACAGAACTCCAAATAGACTGGACCAGAAAAGAAATACCTCCCGACACATAATAATCAGAGCAACAAATGCTCTAAATAAAGATAGAATACTAAAAGCAGTAAGAGAAAAAGGCCAAGTAACATATAAAGGCAAGCCTATCAGAATTACACCAGATTTTTCACCAGAGACTATGAAAGCCAGAAGATCCTGGACGGATGTTATACAGACACTAAAAGAACACAAATTCCAGCCCAGGCTACTATACCCAGCCAAACTCTCAATTAACATAGATGGAGAAACCAAAGTATTCCACGACAAAACCAAATTCACACATTATCTCTCCACGAATCCAGCCCTTCAAAGGATAATAACAGAAAAAAACCAATACAAGGACAGGAACCACGCCCTAGAAACAACAAGAAGGTAATCCCTCAACAAACCTAAAAGAAGACAGCCACAAGAACAGAATGCCAACTTTAACAACAAAAATAACAGGAAACAACAATTACTTTTCCTTAATATCTCTTAATATCAATGGACTCAACTCCCCGATAAAAAGACATAGACTAACAAACTGGCTACACAAACAAGACCCAACATTTTGCTGCTTACAGGAAACTCATCTCAGAGAAAAAGATAGACACTACCTCAGAATGAAAGGCTGGAAAACAATTTTCCAAGCAAATGGTATGAAGAAACAAGCTGGAGTAGCCATTCTAATATCTGATAAGATTGACTTCCAACCCAAAGTCATCAAAAAAGACAGGGAGGGACACTTCATACTCATCAAAGGTAAAATCCTCCAAGAGGAACTATCAATCCTGAATATCTATGCTCCAAATACAAAGGCAGCCACATTCATTAAAGAAACTTTAGTAAGTCTCAAAGCACACATTGCAACTCATACAATAATAGTGGGAGAATTCAACACACCACTTTCACCAATGGACAGAACATGGAAACAAAAACTAAACAGGGACACAGTGAAACTAACAGAAATTATGAATCAAATGGATCTGGCAGATATCTACAGAACATTCTATCCTAAAACAAAAGGATATACCTTCTTCTTAGCACCTCATAGTACCTTCTCCAAAATTGACCACATAATTGGACACAAAACAGGCCTCAACAGATACAAAAATATTGAAATTGTCCCATGCATCCTATCAGATCACCATGGACTAAGGCTGATCTTCAATAACAAAATAAATAATAGAAAGCCAACATTCACGTGGAAACTGAACAACACTCTTCTCAATGATACCTTGGTCAAGGAAGGAATAAAGAAAGAAATTAAGGACTTTTTAGAGTTCAATGAAAATGAAGCCACAACATACCCAAACTTATGGGACGCAATGAAAGCATTTCTAAGAGGAAAACTCATAGCTCTGAGTGCCTCCAAAAGGAAACTAGAGAGAGCACACATTAGCAGCTTGACAACATACCTAAAAGCACTAGAACAAAAGGAAGCAAATTCACCCAAGAGGAGTAGACAGCAGGAAATAATCAAACTCAGGGGCGAAATCAACCAAGTGGAAACAAGAAGAACTATTCAAAGAATCAACCAATCAAGGAGCTGGTTCTTTGAGAAAATCAACAAGATAGATAAACCCTTAGCCAGACTCACTAGAGGGCACAGGGAAAGCATCCTAATTAACAAAATCAGAAATGAAAAAGGAGACATAACAACAGATCCTGAAGACATCCAAAACACCATCAGATCCTTCTACCAAAGGCTATACTCAACAAAACTGGAGAACCTGGATGAAATGGAGAAGTTCCTAGACAGAAACCAGGTACCAAAGTTGAATCAAGATCAGATTAATGATCTAAACAGCCCTATATCCCCCAAAGAAAGAAATAGAAGCAGTCATTAATAGTCTCCCAACTGAAAAAAGCCCAGGACCAGATGGGTTTAGTGCAGAGTTCAAAGAAGATCTAATCCCAGTTCTTCACAAACTATTCCACAAAATAGAAACAGAAGGTACTCTACCCAACTCATTCTATGAAGCCACAATTACTCTGATACCTAAACCACAAAAAGACCCAACAAAGATAGAAAACTTCAGACCAATATCCCTTATGAATATTGATGCAAAAATCCTCAATAAAGTTCTTGCTAACCGAATCCAAGAACACATCAAAACAATCATCCATCCTGACCAAGTAGGTTTCATCCCAGGGATGCAGGGATGGTTCAATATACGGAAATCCATCAACGTAATCCAGTATATAAACACACTCAAAGACAAAAACCACATGGTCATCTCGTTAGATGCGGAAAAAGCATTTGACAAGCATTTGACAAGATCCAACACCCATTCATGATAAAAGTCTTGGAAAGATCAGGAATTCAAGGCCCATACCTAAACATGATAAAAGCAATCTACAGCAAACCAGTAGCCAACATCAAAGTAAATGGTGAGAAGCTTGAAGCAATCCCTCTAAAATCAGGGACTAGACATGGCTGTCCACTTTCTCCATACCTATTCAACATTGTACTTGAAGTCCTAGCCAGAGCAATTCGACAACAAAAGGAGATCAAAGGGATACAAATTGGAAAAGATGAAGTCAAAATATCACTTTTTGCAGATGATATGATAGTATATATAAGTGACCCTAAAAATTCCACCAGAGAACTCCTAAGCCTGATAAACAGCTTCGGTGAAGTAGCTGGATATAAAATTAACTCAAACAAATCAATGGCCTTTCTCTACACAAAGAATAAACAGGCTGAGAAAGAAATTAGGGAAACAACACCCTTCTCAATAGTCACAAATAATATAAAATATCTTGGCGTGACTCTAACTAAGGAAGTGAAAGATCTGTATAATAAAAACTTCAAGTCTCTGAAGAAAGAAATTATAGAAGATCTCAGAAGATGGAAAGATCTCCCATGCTCATGGATTGGCAGGATCAACATTGTAAAAATGGCTATCTTGCCAAAAGCAATCTACAGATTCAATGCAATCCCCATCAAAATTCCAACTCAATTCTTCAACGAATTAGAAAGTGCAATCTGCAAATTCATCTGGAATAACAAAAAACCTAGGATAGCAAAAACTCTTCTCAAGGATAAAAGAACCTCCGGTGGAATCACCATTCCGGACCTAAAGCTTTACTACAGAGCAATTGTGATAAAAACTGCGTGGTACTGGTATAGTGATAGACAAATAGACCAATGGAATAGAATTGAAGACCCAGAAATGAACCCACACACCTACGGTCACTTGATCTTCGACAAGGGAGCTAAAAACATCCAGTGGAAGAAAGACAGCATTTTCAACAAATGGTGCTGGCACAACTGGTTGTTAACATGTAGAAGAATGCGAATCGATCCATTCCTATCTCCTTGTACTAAGGTCAAGTCTAAGTGGATCAAGGAACTTCACATAAAACCAGAGACACTGAAACTTATAGAGGAGAAAGTGGGGAAAAGCCTTGAAGATATGGGCACAGGGGAAAAATTCTTGAATAGAACAGCAATGGCTTGTGCTGTAAGATGGAGAATTGACAAGTGGGACCTCATGAAACTGCAAAGCTTCTGCAAGGCAAAAGACACCATCAATAAGATAAAAAAACCACCAACAGATTGGGAAAGGATCTTCACCTATCCTAAATCAGATAAGGGACTAATATCCAATATACATAAAGAACTCAAGAAAGTGGACTCCAGAAAGTCAAATAACCCCATTAAAAAATGGGGCTCAGAACTGAACAAAGAATTCTCACCTGAGGAATACCGAATGGCAGAGAAGCACCTGAAAAAATGTTCAACATCCTTAATCATCAGGGAAATGCAAATCAAAACAACCCTGAGATTCCACCTCACACCAGTCAGAATGGCTAAGATCAAAAATTCAGGTGACAGCAGATGCTGGCGAGGATGTGGAGAAAGAGGAACACTCCTCCATTGTTGGTGGGATTGCAAGCTTGTACAACCACTCTGGAAATCAGTCTGGCGGTTCCTCAGAAAATTGGACATAGTACTACCGGAGGATCCAGCAATACCTCTCCTGGGCATATATCCAGAAGATGTCCCAACCGGTAAAAAGGACACATGCTCCACTATGTTCATAGCAGCCCTATTTATAATAGCCAGAAGCTGGAAAGAACCCAGATGTCCCTCACCAGAGGAATGGATATAGAAATTATGGTACATTTACACAATGGAGTACTACTCAGCTATTAAAAAGAATGAATTTATGAAATTCCTAGCCAAATGGATGGACCTGGAGGGCATAATCTTGAGTGAGGTAACACAATCACAAAAGAACTCACACAATATGTATTCACTGATAAGTGGATATTAGCCTAAAACTTAGGATACCCAAGATATAAGATACAATTTGCTAAACGCATGAAACTCAAGAAGAATGAAGACCAAAGTGTGGACACTGTGCCCCTTCTTAGAATTGGGAACAAAACACCCAGGGAAGGAGTTACAAAGTTCGTAGCTGTGATGAAAGGATGGACCATTTAGATACCTGCCATATCCAGGGATCCATCCCATAATCAGCTTCTAAACACTGACACCATTGCATACACTAGCAAGATTTTGCTGAAAGGACCCAAATATAGCTGTCTCTTGTGAGATGATGCTGGGGCCTAGCAAACACAGGAGTGGATGCTCACAGTCAGCTATGGGAGCTAGGGCTCCCAATGGAGAAGCTAGAGAAAGTACCCAAGGAGCTAAAGGGATCTGCAACCCTATTGTTGGAACAACATGATGTACTAACCAGAACCCCGGAGCTCTTGTCTCTAGCTGCATATGTATCGAAAGATGGCCTAGTCGGCCATCACTGGAAAGAGAGGCCCATTGGACTTGCAAACTTTATATGCCCCAATATAGGGGAATGCCAGGGCCAAAAGAATGGGAAGGGGTGGGTAGGGAAGTGGGGGGCGCTATGGGGGACTTTTGGGATAGCATTGGAAATGTAATTGAGGAAAATATGTAATAAAAATATGAAAAATTAAAAAAAAAAGAAATTAGCAAGAAGGAACCAGCATCACTGAAGAGAAATATTCTGGGAAATGTTCTCTGGGAGCAAAGAAGCTATGTTCTAGAGATAGACCTCATACTGGCAGCTAGACTTGGTAATGTGTAAGAATCACTCAGGTGGTACTGGTTTTGAAGACACAAAGAGCTCAGAGAGCAGCTGAAGCTTGGCACTGTGAGAGGCCAGAAAAGGCCACTAGTGAAGGTGCAGCCTCAGTGGCAGCTGAAGCCTGAAGGGGCCATTCAAATTAGTTGAGGCTTGGCACCATGAAGAGTCTGAGAGCCTACTAGCAAAAGTGCAGTCTGCCTGCAGCAGAAGACCCTGGCATACTAGAGATGACCACCAAGAGCAGCAGCAGTGGAGTGGAGTCAGCCAGAGCCTGAGGTGCTACAGAGTGCAGAGCTGGAGAAGTGACTGAAGCCATTTAGAGAAGTCCAGAAGACCACATGTGGATCCCAGTCACTGGAACACTTCAACACTGTGATGTTGAAGTTTGCTCGGAGACCCCAAGATGTTAGAGATGCCACAGCTGTGGGTTACCAGCCAAGGGAAGCTGCTAACTAGGAGTACAATCAGCCCAAGAGAAACAGTTGTGTTGCAGAGCTGAAAGGAGCTGGAGACTGGAAAAGTCTTGACATCTGACATACAGATGCAGAATTTGGAGTTTGCCCAGCTGCTTTTTGGTCTTGCTTTGGTACAGAATTAACTCACGGTGCTCCACACCCTATGTTTTGGAATGGTAACACCCTGTACCATGATATGTTAGAAATAGGTGATCTCCATTTTTTATTTTAAAGGTGAATATAATTAAGAGATTACATGAATTCCAGCAGAGACTTTGAACTTTAGACTTAGAACATTATTCAGGTTATGATAGATTATGGAGACTTTTGAAGTTGCACTAAGTGTATTTTGTGCTATGATATGGCTAGGTATGGCCCTCACTCAAGTGTTTGAAGAAGTCTATGGGGGGTCAGGGAGTAAATGAGGTTTGTATATGGTTGGCCCATGTGAATGGAACTATAAGGAGATGTGGCCTTGTTAGAAAAGGTGTGTCACTGTAAAGACAGTGCTTTGAGGTTTCATATATATGCTCAGTCTGGCCAGTGTGATACAGTCCCTTCTACTGCCTGTGGATCAAGTAGAACTCTTGGCTAACACCAAGTCTGCATTCATGCTGCCTAAGTCCTCACCGTAATAATAGACTGAATCTCTGAAATTATAAGCTAGCCACTACTAAATGTTTTCTCTTTTAAGAGTTGCCTTGGTCGTGAAGTCCCTTCACAGCAATGAAATACCTTCCTCTACACAAATGACCAAGGGGCTGTGAAAGAAATCGAGACTAATACCTTTCACAGTAGCCTCAAATAATATATCTTGAGGTAGCACTAACCAAGCCAGTGAAAGAATTGTATGATTAAAAACTTCAAGTCTTTGAAGACAGAAATTGAAAAAGATGGAAAGATCACACATGCTAATGGATCAGTAAGATCAACATAGTAAAAATGGCAATTCTATCTAAGCATCTACAGATTAAATGTAATCTTCACCAAAATTTCAACACAATTCTTGACAGATCTTGAAAGGACAATTCTCAATTCTATATAGAAGCATAAAAAGTAAAACAAAACAAAAAAACCTGACCTCAAGTCTTATTACAAAGTAATAAAAACATCATGGTAAGTAGACACATTGATCAAATGTAGTGAAGACCCAAGTGTAAATCCATAGACCTATAAACACCACATTTTTGGTAAAGACGGCAGAAATACACACTGGTAAAAAAAGACACCATCGTTAACAAATGGTGCTGTTTTAAACTGGATATCTGTATGGTGAAGAATGCAGATAGATTGATACTTAACACCTTCAACTCCAACTGAATCGAAGACCTCAACATAAAGCTGAGTACCGTGAACCTGATAGAAGAGAAAGGGGAGAATAGCCTTGAACACATCGGCACAGGAGACAATTCCTTAAACAGAACACACAATGCAGGTGCTAAGATAGATTTACAATTAACAAATGAAACCTCATGAAACTGAAAAGCCTCTGGACACCATCAATAGGACAAAATTGCAGCCAGCAGATTGGAAAATAGTTAAAGAGTTTACCAACTCTAAATCTAATAGAGGAGTAATATCCAAAGTATATAAAGACCTCAAGAAATTAGACATCAACAAACTAAACAATCTAATTTAAAAAGGGGTATACAGACATAAAAAGAGAATTCTCAATAGAGGAATCTCAAATGGCTGAAAAGCACTTCAAGAAATATCCATCATCCTTAGCCATCAGAGAAATGCAAAGCAAAACTACTTTGAGATTCCATCTTTCACCTGTCAGAATGGCTAACACCAAGAACACACGTGACAGCACATGCCAGTGAGGATGTGGAGCAAGGGGAACACTCTTCCACTGTTGGTAGGTGTGCAAACTTCTATAGCCACTGTGGACATCAGTATGGTGATTGCTCAGAAAGTTAGGAATTCTCTAACTCAAGATCCAGCCTATGCTACCCTTGGTCTATGCTTGATCACACCACAAGGTAACTTGCTCAACCTTGGTCACTGCTACTCTACTTCAGAAATTAGAAATTAGAAACAACCTAGGTGTACCTCAACAGAAGATACAGAATAGGGTATTATTCGGCTATTAAAAAAATCATGCAACTTGCAGGCAAATGGATGGAAGTAGGAAAAAAAATACCCATCCCGAGTAAACCAAGACTCATAAAAATAAATATGGTATGCATTTACTTATATGTAGTTATTAGCTTTTAAGTACTAAATAAGCTACAACATGTAGACCCTGAGAGGTTTTGGCATAGAGAAAAGGACCCCTGAGGGGGCACATGGATTTTCCTGGAGGGGGATATAGAGTAAATTTTATGACTGGAATGAAGCTGGAATGGGGGGTCAGGAGTGGTCAGACTAGGGAGGAGAGGAGGTGGGAAGGTTGAAAGGAGACAGGATTAAAAGAGGGAATGAGGGGAGACAGCTAGAACTGAAGGGCATTTGAGGGCAGGAACGGAAAGCTAGAGCAGTTGAAAGTCACAATAAAATGACTCCTAATACTCATAGATCAGTATCTTACTCAGCCAACAACAGAGACACTTCCTCTTATAGCAGACGGGAACACATAGAGGCTCACCAGCAGACATTATGAAGTGGGGAAGAAAGAGAGAGACACACAGATAAGACTGTACGCACCTTGGAACACACAGCTGTACTGGATTTGTCTCCATTAAATCCCTCTCTGCAGAGCCCAGGAAACTCTGCAGAAGAGGCAGAAGGTGTCTGGGAGACAAAAGAGACAATGGACACCAGAACACGGCCCTCTCAGACATCTGAGCAAAGCACTTATGAGTTCAGAGACTAAAGCAGCATCAGCAGGGCTTATGGGTCTGGACCAGGTCCCCTGTATATATACTCTAGTTTTCAGTTTAACACTTTATGGAGAGGGACTGCTGAATAAATGCAGAGTGGTTCTCTAACTCTTATGCCTATTATTGGCATCTTATTTTTCTATTGGCCTGGCCTGTTCAACCATGCTATGAATGGTTTTTGTTTTCTCTTATTGTATTTTATTTTGTTATGTTTTGTTGTTATCTCTTAGAAGCCTGTTCTTTTCTAATGAGAGTCAGAAAGGGAGTGGATCTGGGTGTGAGAGGAGGTGAGCAGAAAGAGGAGTAGAGGGATAGGGACCTGTATTTAGATATATTGTATGACAAAAGAATTTATGTTTAATAAAAGGCAAAAACCAAAAAAAGAAAATGAAATTTAATGTGTAAGAAATCAACTAATCTTCATGACATTTTAAGTACTATTATCATATATGTACAACAAATAAATTACACTCTCTTGAGCTTTAAAAAAATGTATTTTAATCTCATTCCAAACAGAAATTTCTAGATACAAATACATCTCATTCAAATCATTGTTTAACGTACATTCTGAAACTTAAAATATTATAAGGATTCAATATTTTCATCTTTTATAACCTCAATATATTATATATTTAATATATAATATATACACAATACATACACGTAGTCAGCAGGATTGCAAAGTAATTCTCAAATTTGATCAGTATTGATAAATATTTTTAGATTAAACATAACTATTTAAAAATCAAAGAAAAAATAAAATACAGCAAGGCCCAAAACTAACAGTGAGACTGCTGATGTTCATATGGCCAATCATTTAAAAAGAACTTTCAAGCTGGGTGGCATTCACTTTAAAAGAATATTCCTGCTACTCTCAAGTAACAGTACTTGTAGACAATAGGTGATTTATATCTCCATTCAATGTAAAATGACTATGCAGCTTTTCTTACTGTAATATACAGTAGCTTTCTCTTCCTTTCTGTTGGATTTTTTTTTTAAGACTAATACATTACCAACAGAAGTAATTTTCATTCCTTTCCCTTCCCTCTGGCATGGCTCAGTTTGAAGATTGTTCTGTAGGCAGCAACTATGAGTAGTAACAGTACCACAACACCATGAAAAGCAGTCAGTAACTGGAGTCCTAGAAGAAGTCTAACAGACTGTTGGAGGTTTGCAGCTGTAAACCAAGATAATCAGAAGGATTACCCCTGCAGATAGCCCTCTCACATTAGTTCTCACAATGAGTTACAATTCCAATGCCACAGTGTGTAACAGTGTAACAACCTATCTCATGAGTTTTAAATATTACAACATTAATTCACCCTGAGAGTACAGAGGAAGCATTCAAAACAAAACACTCCAATAATTTTTTTCTCCGTTGTATTTGCATTCTTCCTTTGTCAATCCTTCAAGGGCACAGATATTTGAATTTAAAGTGTGACTTGGATATCCGTTTTTGACTGAAATTCATGCCACTGTCAGATACTGATGATAGAAAAGCCCAAAAAGGCTTGTAGAAAAGAGGCAAGCAGCAATCCACCATGTCAAAAATGACAGAAGTCCTCGAAAAAGGAGAGGCGTGAAGATGTTTTTTAAGCTGCTCAGTGCCACTGTGATTTGTGTAACAGTTACCTTCATCTTCCCATCAGGTGATGGTAGTTCAGGGTAAACCGAGTTGGAGGGGAGATTATTATCCACTGGCAAGGGAAAGGCAGCTTCTGGATAAATTCCCCAGGAATGATTACCTAGGATATTCAAGACACAAAACTTGATAAGTAGATGATTCTAAGGATCAAACAAAACAAACAAACAAACAAACAAACAAAACCATAAGAAAAGCAAACCTTAAATCCCCACCCATATTACACATTAAAAAGTTTGGTGGTAGAGTAAACAATTTTACGTTGAAAATAAAGTAATAATTTTGCTACCTGTTAAGGTAATAAAATTAACTGAACCATATTATAGAATTTTTTTTAAAGTAATTAAAGTATATTATAAAAAACAAGTATGACAGATCCTTAATTCAGTGCAGTGAAATCTGGCTATGAGTCAACAGCCTTCCTTGACAGAACAGCCCCATTAACTTCCTAGAAATCCTTTCTGGGGCTCCAGCATCACACCAAATGTCTTTCTGAGAAAGATATGACATCAATGTGAGAAACAGTTAATGGCTTTTAGAACTGGCTTCATCATAAACTTTTTTACCTTGCATAGGATATGAGTCACATAGTGTAACTGAGCTACCCGTCCCTTATGGTACAGAGGTCTGAAGGCACACTTAAACTTAGGATCTGTTCCCTGTATGAGTGAGCCTATTCAGATCATACTTAAAGAGTTTCTTGGGGCTTTTAAACCACCACTATGGAAGACTGCCTGAACTAAGAAAAGGAAAATAGGGCAACCATAGGTAGTTCCTGGGTACTAACACACAAAGAGACTTGACAGTCCAGACCCCACTTTTGCCCTGAAAATCCTTCACCCTTTCTTCCAACATAAGTTACCTGAAGTCAAACTGTCTATATAATCTGCCACCTAGCCAAGTTTACAAAGACTTTGTAATAACTGAAATCTTAGGCCCCAACAAACCTTTAATTCACCTACTTATAACACTCAAGTCTAAACAACAGTGCTTAGCCACATTATTTGAGAACTCTGGAATTAACCTTAAAAGAAAACCCTTTAAACATAAAATAATAAAACTGCACACATCCAGGCTTCTAAACCCAAGACCTTTCCAGAAAAGATTTCTCTGGCTTCCTTCTAAAGCTACAACAAACAACAGCAATGTCACTAGGTGCACATCCATGCTGGTGACAGAAAGCAAAGGGTGTGCCCTCGGTGCCATGGCACACACACATGCCTACCTAGTGTTTTCAGAAGCAGAGTCATGTGAAGCAGCATTACCAGAGGTGCCACATACTGCAGGGCAATGACACACAGGTAGTAAAAGACTCGCGCCACCTGTAACCAACAACAGCAGACAAGTGATGAGTGAATTAACTGGTCCTAAAGTCATCACACTGCAATGCTTATGATATTATCTAATCCCTTCCTGAGCAAACAAGTGAATTATTACTAGTCTACATTTCATTATGCATGGATCTTAAATTCAAAAAGGCTCAAACTGAAGATAAAGATTTTAGAATTTGAAAGTACTACAAAATTGAAGAAAAATCTCAAAAGTAAATTACCAAAATCTCTATGGAGAGCTACTTAAACAACAGAGTAAACAACTATAAAGGCAGATATGGACATGAACTCTATAAATAAAACACTAAATCTTCACTCCATATGAACATATTTGAGGTCAACTTTTGAATAACACGAAAATATATAAAATATAAAGATGAAAAACAGGCCAACATTCTAGTAAATCTAAAAAGAAAAGGGATCAGACTCTAGGCCCACACATCACTCACATCTCTCTTCTTGAAAGTCTCCACTAAGTACTTAGAATTCACATAGAGGGAGTAATCAGACAGGCACTGCATTCCCCAGTCTTCTAGTCGTAAGGTCTGACAACATACTGTAATGCCTTTCAGAAGTTTATATGGCTGCCCATTCAGCATCAGGGACTTGAAACAGCTTTGTAGCAACCAACAGTATTGACACATAAGCCCCTTTCAGCAGCAGAATTGGATAAACATCTCTGACAAATGCCAGCTTATGAGCACCCCATTTGTTTACAGGAAAGATATTATGAGATGGCATATTTCAATTAAAGGTCCAAATTATTCTTCATGAAATGGCTTCTGTCATTCATTTTCCATTTTGATTGTTATATAACTTGCCATTTTCTGTAGCTCAACTGTACTTATTCGGCCAGCTTCTTTCTTCATTTGATCCACACATTTCTGGGCCAAATTTAAATATGCTTGCAGGTGACTTCGCATCATGGCCAACCGCAAAACACAGAGCAGGATTATTAACCAGAGTCGAAGAGTATCAAATGTGGCTTCTGTCATTCTAGAGATCAGAAAGTGGATATGGTGCTCTCAGGGATCACAATGTATTAGCACAGTAGTCATGCTACTTACTATTCACCATGGAGACCATAGAAAAATTTATACTTATCTAGACTGAACCAGGAGACCCAGAACAAAAGAATTCTACTCTACCAATAACACATTTAATGGCTTCCCTTGTACAAAATAAGTAAGCATAAGCATAACGAAAGTATAGGTCACAAGAGAGCCCCCTTACTATCTACCTATGGCTAGGAAAAAACGTGAGCGATATGACAAAGGCAGTGAGGCTGAATGGTCGCAGATGATTTCGTTCAAAGGGATCATAGGAGACCACAGGTGGAACTAATCAAGTCAATGACTCACCTACAACTTGCTATAGTTTCACATGTTTATAGACTTATTTGGTTGGGGTAATTTCAGTCTGCTCTGTTTCTAATTAGGACCACTGAAAATTAAACAAAACAAAACAAAACTCATAGATTAGAAATCTCCTTAATTAATCTGTCATGTTCTAAGTGGTGCCTCAACAATAAGTTTAAGATTTTAGCACATCTTGTAGCTCAAGACTGAGGGGATTGGTGTGTGTGGGGGTTGAGGGGGGGGGAGGAAGGATAGAGACAGGTGCATCCCTGAAGCTCACTGGGCAGACAGTCCATGAATCAGTGAGCTTCAATGACACTGTCTCAGAAAAATATTAGTAGAATGTGATCCAGGAAAGACAACTGATATTGACAGTGTCCCCCAACCCTTTATCATGCTCACATACATGTACACATGTACACACACACACATACACACACACACACACCATATATACATGCACATACCCTTCCCCATTGTGATGCTTTGAATAGGTGTGGCCCCACAGGCTCATGTTTGAACGCTTGGCCCATAAGGAATGGCACTATCAGGAAGTATGGCCTAGTTGCAGTGAATGTAGCCTTTCTTTTGAACAAAATGTGTCCCTTTTGGGACAGTCTTTGAGGTATTCTACGCTCAAGTAACACACAGTGTGGTATGAGATCTCTGGGTGCTGCCTGCAGATGATAATGGACTACTAAACCTCTGAAATTGTAAGTCAGGCCCAATTAAAATTTTTCCTATTTAAAAGCTGCCTTGGTCATGCTGTCCCTTCATAGCAATGAAACCCTAACTGAGATAGCCCCTACACACAATGTTCCCTGTTGTGTGCTCTATTCATTCTAACGTCGATTTCAGGGTGCATCTTTGTCACGGGATTTTCACTGTCCAATTACATCAGTGCTGAGGAGGCCCATGATTGGACAGGGAAAAGGGAGGCAGAGTAAAGAGTTAGAGAGACAGTGTCTCAGAGTAGGAGGACAAGGAAGATGGTGGCTAACGTGTACCCATGTGGTGTTTTCCAGCTACAAGTAGCTATGATTTCACAAGGTTAAAATATTGGGATAGATCTTTTATCATTATTAATTAGCTCTGAAATTACTGTACTGGCATCTTATAAATTGTGATATTATTGATACATAAATCTGATTGGTTAAGCATTAAGAGTCTTGATTCTACCAGGGTAATGTGTATTATGATTGATGGCTGACCGTGGAGTTACTGGTAGCGAGAGGAACTGGGGGTGTGTGGGGAGCAAGGAGAGGTACGAGAGAGATGGCCCAGCGGGAGCCCTGAGGTCTGACGTGGCAGGAGAGTTGGCAGGCCAGCAGGAGCGCAGAAGCGTGGTCTGGCCCCATGCAGAGTTGGTGGGTTCATTATTTTAATATTTCCGGCAACACATCTTAACTCCAGCTCTTATTTGGAAAATCAGTGTGTGCAATTACACCAAGCATCATCGAGTTACTCTATCAAGTCACTCACAAGGTACTACTTTTCAAACAGAAACCAGTTCTTACAAAACAACAATAAAACCTTTAAGGTTTAAAGAGACATCAAAAGTCTATCTTCATTACCAAAATACTTTAAGCTTTTCCCATCAGTCTAACTTTTGAAGAGATGTCATAAGAGTATGTATTGTCAAGCCTTGCTTTTTATGTAGGTCTGGGGACCTGAACTTAGATCTCTGGGCTTGTCCAGCTGTCAACTTTATAAAATGAACCATCTCCCAGCCTGAAACAATTAAAAGAAAAGAAAAGAAAAGAAAAGAAAAGAAAAGAAAAGAAAAGAGGAGCCTAAAACAATTCACAATAGGTTTTCCCTGATCATGGTCTATTACTACATCACCCTTCTGTACAACAGCAATTGCCTGGGAAGTGAACTAAAGGCCTATCTATACAGGTGCTATGGTACATCATGCTGTTGAATAAGAAAAAGGGAAGGCAGAGAAGCCATGAAAATGTGATTCTGTTTGAGTGTTTTCTGAACTGAAGGTCAGAAATGGGAATGAGACAAAAACTTTATAACCCATAGTGGTTTGTTTCCCTTTTCAAGGTTGTAAAGGCACACAGATTTAAACTACAATGCAAAGGCACTGTTGGCTAGAAAACATAAAGACATAACAATTTAACAATACATTTCCACTAGAATAAGTGAGACAAACGAGCCAGTCAAAAACAATAACAGTATAAAGATGTAAGGGTATGTGCACCCTCAAAGCTGTCATTCCAAGTGACCTGTCTAGAAGTCTGTTCCCTGGAGTGTGGAACGAGGACTGACTGGTAACAGTGAAGATGGCTATTTCACAGCTATGGAGGAGAACAAGGCAAACTTAATAAACTAGAAAATCACTGGCTCATTTTCCAAGTTCAGTATGTGGAATCAGCTACTGATTAAGTATCTTCTAACACATCCTAAGGTAATACAAGTATCTGATCATGTGACCTGATGGAGTCTCAGGCAGGAATGTGAACTGGGGTCAATGCACAGGTAAAGAACAGGCAGAAGGTAAGGACAGCAGTCGCAGGCGAGCCTCAGCTCAGGTCTGAGACTGTATCAGAAAGTGAAAAAGAAGCTCACATATAACTGTGTGGAGGTGGAGGCAGGTGACCACCCACTGTGAGCTCAAAGTGAGCTGGGGCTTCAATAAGACCTAGTCTTTATCAATCAATCAATCAATCAATCAATCAATCAATCAATCAGAGAGAATGGGGAGAAAGAATTCTTTCCAGATTCCAAGGTAATAGTGGTCTTTAGGATAACTTCTAGTTTTCCTTTCTGGCTATAAACACACAAAGGCTGCATGTAGCCCCATTTTACTTTTTCCATACTGTACCAGAATTTAAGCACATATCCCATCAGCACAGCAGCATATCCACTATACTTCTGACTACAAGCACTATTCCATATACTTAGTACTTTATATGACAGAAAAACCACATCACTTTCTTTTTGACCAACAGTCATTATTTCATCAACTACCACATGGATGCTTGACTTTAAACAGATTTTGTTTTGAGACAGGGTTTCTCTGTGTACTCTGGCTGTCTTGGAATTTGTGTTATGGACCAGGCTGGCCTCAAACTCAAGACATTCACCTGCCTCTGCCTTCCACGTGTTGGGATTAAAGGTGTGCTCCACCACTGGCCAGCATAAACAGATATTTTCAACTAAATTATTAACTTACAACTAAAACAGGATAAGATGGAGGATATTTAGGCTATAATTTTGATTAACTGTTTATGAAATATAGCAGAAGCAAAGATAAAACAATGGAGAAAACAGTTTCGCGACTATCCCAAGGGAGGATGTTGTATATAAACAAATTGGATTTTGGTACTGCTACATTTAGAGGAGGGTGGGAACAGAGAGAAATGCGAATCTCACTAGGCTGCCCGGCCTGACCTTAAGCTCCTCATCTTTAGGCCTCCCTCATGACTTTAGAGCCATGACTGTATTCTTAGATGTGCATCCTCAGGTCTGTCTCCCACAAAATGGTTGAGTAACACCATTAGTCAACTATTTAACTTTTGAGTCTGCTTCTCATCTAGTCAATGAGAACAGTAACTATGAACAATTATTACACAAAAGACCAAGAAAAAATGCTGAGAATCACTGACACAGCATAATTGGTTTCTGACAAATGCTAGTTTCCTTGTTCTTCCTAATTTTACTTGTAATCTGTCAAGTTAAACCTATTATTAAGGGTTAGTTGTTTAGTTATATGTATGATAGACACTACTTCTTCAGGGAATACTTCCCTAGTTCAAAAGAATTATGTCAAAATAAAAATGTTATGGTCACCACTGGTTCTACTCTCCAAGGCAATTGAGTATATACTACACATAACACAGTACACACCATGCAGCCAGTGATTTGCCAGACTTCTCGACTTTAATTCTGACGACACAATAGTGAAAAGAGCATCATTAAGCACTTTTCAAAGGGCTGCATTACATGTGATCTTTCACTGAATTCTACCAAGAACCCTGTGAGGTAGATATCACTTCCTTTTCCAGATGGGGAAACAGAGACAGAACAGTTAAAAAATCTGCCTCAAGTGACATTGTCAATGAGAAGCTGGGCTAGAGTGCAAAGCAGCTGTCTAAACCTTCTTAGAACTGCAATGGAATCCCACGACATGTGCCTAGCACACAGAGTGGTTATTAGTGCCTGCCAATAAACTTCTTTATTCCTTTGATATCTTATTCTGCTAACACATAGTTGTCTAACTGGGGATATATGAACAAGTAATAATAATAATAATAATAATAATAATAATTTTAAGATATTACTTTTAATTTTCCTAAGTATGTTGTAGAAACAAATTTTGTTAGAGATGGCAACTATAGTACTTACTGTATGTCTCTAATTTATTTGAAAACATTTTATCTAAAAGGTATGAATGAAGCAAAAGGCAATGTTAAAATTTTCCATGGATAAGGAAATAAATACTACTATAGTTTTCATTGGCATTACTTTCCCTCCATAAGTTTCACAGTAGAACAATAATAAAAGCACCGTAGAGGGATCCAAATAGGCAAAATGGCAGATGATAATTGGACATCAGGAGATAAATCTCAGGGTGTATATAGGCTAATATTAGTATAGAGTAATATTTGTTAGTATTCTTTTCAAAAAAGTTCAAAAATAGGTTATATGATGGCCTGCAGCTTCAGGTTCAAGCCTTATCTTCACCACTTACACTAATATTAAAGAATAAAGTACCTCCACTTAATATAAAAGCAGACAAACAAAAAACTTTAGAAGTGTGACATGTCTTCAATTCTAGTATTCAGGAGGAAGAATCAGGCAGATCTCTGTGAGTTCAAGACCAGACTGATCCACACAGTGAGTTCCAGGACAGTCTGGGCAATATACTGATACTCTGTCTAAAAAAAAGATGAACAAACCTACCTACCATTAGAAAAAGCAACTTTGAAGTATAATGAAATAAAACATAGGACTCAAGTACCCATACTTACAAAGGGACACTCTCTCTACCCAATGGTGGGTTCATGATATAGTCTTTAGTGATTGGTTTCACCCAGAGCAGAACCATAAATAAAGGTGCCAAGAAGTTGATATGAAGTAATGTTCTGAAAATATACAAGAAATACCATAAAGATCTAGAAACAAAATGTGCAAGTATAACTAGGGTATAGCATTTCTAACTATTTACTGTTAACCAGAATCCTTAAGAACTGAGTTATTATCTTAGTGTTTCAGGTGAGAACATGCAGACCTAGAAAGACAATCCCTTAAATCCAGGACTCAATGATAGGTGTTTTAAGAATTATCTACAGTGATCCCAAGGGAATATATACCCACACGTCATCCGAAAATTTTCAACATAGCTAAACTGAACATTTGCTTATTATTCACAAATAAATGAGTAGAAGGCAAATGGCAAATGAAACACAACAGCTTACAACTGAGCAAACCTTGCAATATGCAATGATCATTTATAATGCCAAAATTACAAATGACTCAAGATTTGTATTTCTTGGACTGTTATAAACACAGATGAAATTCATTTACCATATACAAATAAAGATAATGTACCACCCCCCCCCCCTTATTTTTAGTTCTATGGAACAGACCTTGTTACACAGCCTAGCCTGGCCTTCATGTTACTCTCAGCCTCACAAAAGCTGGAACTACAGACATGAGCCACCATACTGGGGCTACATTCCTAATGCAGAAGAGGGATATCAGGATTAAGCTGCAACCTCTCTGTTAACTAAATCTGTATCCTACAGATACACATGGCTTGACAAAAGTTTTCTCTTTGGAACAAAAGACAGACTTGTTACACTATTTTATTACAACACACTGCTTTCATTATCAACCATAGAGAAGGCTTAACTATAGGTTTTAAATACACAGACTTTTAAATATTACTACATAGACAAATGGTAGGGACAGGTCTGGAGGACACAGGGCTGAGTCAGGAATAGTAAGTCCTGAGACGGAAAGGTGGTTACAACCCAAGCACAGTACAAGCTGCAGTGCCTTGCCATAGGGGTGCAGTCTGAGCTGCTCCTTTGCCACTCAGGCTACCCACAACAGAACTAGCTTGCTCATACTGTTGCAGCATGACAGGGTGAGTGCTGTACCACAACACGAGGCTGTAATAAACTGGAAATAACACAAAATCCCAAATTCCCACAGGAAAACCCTTAAAATAAAGCCACATTTTACTGAAGATAGATGCATCACCCTCTCTCCAATCATCACTAAATGCTTTATGTTTTATAACGTGATTCTTTCATCTCACAGTCTTGGTAAACCATGGAGGGCAGGGAAGAAAGAGCAGTATTAGGTATGCAGTGTTGCTAGGGAACACTCCAGTATCAAGGAGCAGCCCACAGCGGTTTCAGTAGCTTGTGAAGGGCTCCCCTCCACCCACCCTTTTCAGCTTATTTAAATCCTAACACTGGGGTTAGTGGACTGCAGTGTGTGTGTAGAGAGGAGGGGGGGGGGAATCAGGTTTTGTCTTAAAAGAAGCCTTTAGAGAGCTGGGTGGTGGGAAAGGCAGGGCATAGTGAAGAGCATGCTGAGTAAAAGAAAAAACGTGGGGGGAGATGAAGTAGTGTGTAACAGGGGCGGGGCAGCTAGGAACAAGTAAACACCTAAACACGGAGAAAATGGAGTCAAGAGGAAAAGTGAAAATTAAAGAACATAGGTAAAAGCTAAGAATGTAAAGAGAGGAATTAGGATCTTAAAGTGTCTTAAATACAGTGTCCTCCTAGAAGAGCTTAATGACTATATATATGTATATAAGATGGAGGGTCCAAGGATGACCTGCAGTGCAGGTATAAACGAAAGCATATACAAGCTCACCCTTCTGTTAAGGTGGGAGTGGGTGGGTAGGGGAGCAGGGCTGGGGGAGGGTATAGGGGGCTTTGGGGATAGCATTTAAAATGTAAATGAAGAAAATATCTAATAAAAAATTGAAAAAAAAAGATGTCTCTATTCATAAACAAACTAAACTCCAATCAACCAAATAAACAAAGACCCCTAAATAACTACAGAAATCAGCAATGGCTTCAGAGCCATGAGCAGAGGTTTAATGTTTTCTCCCTTAGATTCAAAATAAGATTTGGTGGTTAAACTAACTTGATGCAGGATGTTGCATATTATTTACAATCTGGAAATAAAATAGTGAAATACTTTAAGTTTAACATGCAGATCAACAACTTAAAAACATTCTTACAAATGTAACTCAGATTTAAAATTATTTGTCATAAATAAAAATATTAAAATATCTGAATCAACACATAAACTTTAAGTATTAAAAAAACTTTTTTAAAAAAATTTTTCTATGAGATTTTCAATTTGAATGTAGAGACCAAAATGCTATAAATCTCTGAATTAAAAAGAATATAAACTTTAACATTTTCATTTAAACAGGTAAAAATGAGTTTTAACAACAAATGTATTTTTAACACTAGCCTGAAATTTCAAAGAGAAACTACTTATAGCTGACTAAAAACTGGTGTGACATCAAATATTTATTGATATTAATTTTGAATAAAATAATTTATTTTATCACAATAATATACCTTAATTAAGATGGAAAACATATATTTATCTGCATGTGCTTATGTACATTTTCCGCTTACTGTGTAATTTTTTCTGTTGCCATATTCAGGGCATCCAGATGCATTTGAGCCAGCCGTAATCCAGGAAATGTCAAAAAAGCCCCAATGAGTGAACAGAAAACAGCCAGGAAAAATTTGAAAGTAAGTTTTGAAACAGGGCCCCTAGAAATAAAGTTTAAAAAAAAAAAACTGATAAATTTTTTGATAACTTACTAAGAACCATTTTTTCTATCCAGGTAATTTACAAGTCATGACAACGTCAGTACATCAAAGTATGTACTACACACATGCATACTGATCTTATTCTTGACAGGTCATGGTGAACTAACTAGAAACTAAACCAGATATTTCTTAAATAATAGCCAACAATCCAAGCTACACATTAATGACATATGGCTCAGATATAAGTTAATTTCATCTTTGGACACAGTGGGATTGTAAGAGCAAATATAGCTAAAAATTTGATGGGAAAGTCTTAACTTCAAATGACTGTACACAGTCTGAGTAAGGTGTTCCTAAAAGTGGTGACCCGGGGGCTGGCAATGGAGTTTAGGGGTAAGCGCCTCTCACAGTGAGTTTGGAGGTGAGCACCTGCTCGTCTGTATGCACTGGTCCCAGGGTTAGATCCCAATACCGAAGTGAGTGAGGGAGAGAAGTGAGAGTCCTATCATAAGGGAATTATTTTACTAATTAAAATCAATTATTTATAGTAAAAACTGCTTTAAGAATGAAAAATGTTAAATTTAAATAATGCTCAAATTGTCAAAAACTTACTGAGATTCTAAACCCTGCTTTTCAAGAAACTGCATTGCACTGTCTGAAAAATTTGTAAACCCTGTAGGAAAAAAGAGACTACTGTCATCATAGGGTGAAATATACTCTTAGAAAACACAGCATCTTATATGCTAATGACTAGCCTTTCTCTGTGTTAATAAGTATGCTATGATGCAATAAAAATCAGTTATTCCCAAGAACAGTCTCTAAAACATCCCTTTGATACTTGTACATTTCATGAGTGCAGAAAATTTGAATTAATTCCTTAGCATTACAGAAATTAATTAAACCTTAAGAAAAAACTAAGTGTGCAACATTTTGGGAACAAGGTTAATAAAATCTTATAAAACAGTAACAATAAAGATCTCATTGAAGAATAGTAAAGGTTAATTAGAACATAAGCCAACTCAACGTTTAAATATTTATCTGACAAAAACTTAAATACTGAAATAAAAAATATTTAACTAAAATTGATTTTTAAAGTTGTATAAAAGTTTTACCTGTTTCAAGGCCAAACTCCAGGTAGTTCTCTGTTACGATCAAAACTGCCATTGCTTTAACGAAGAAAAAAAATCCAAAGGTGACACAAACTGACCTTTCACCTCCATCTTCTACTTTAAAATAGTGTGTAGTTAATGAAAATAGAACTTTGCTGCAAAAGGAAAAGTTCAGGAAAAACCACAAATAACTTGTGGGAGCTATGTACAGCCATCTTTACATCAGGCAAATGCCAAAAGAATACCCAGTATTCGCTTTGATTCTATCTAGTGTCTGTCAGAGGTCCTTGGGAAGTGAAAACTAATGAAAATCTTAATGGAAATAGAACACAAAGAGAAAATCTAATGAGTCTATATTTTTAAATTAAGGAAAAGTATGTAAAAATTAAATTGTAATTACATAATGTATTTCTTATGTATATGACTCAAATTCAATGGGAGTAACAACAGAATTTGAGAAACCAATAGGTTCAGGACAACAGCAGCTTGAAAAGGAGTGGCAGAGATTTTAGGCTGCTACTCTTATCAGGCATACTTATTAAGCCTTTATATTTATTACTTGCACTTATAATAAATTACATATTATAATACCACAGAAGTCTTTTGTACCCACTAAATTATAAAATTTTAAAATTGCTTATAGTTGCTGGTGTTATATGAAAACTATTTAGAACCATCATTCATATGAGGGCTAAACAAAGACAATTCCAACTGAATATTCCAAACTGATCAAAGTTTCAACATGCCCACCTTGAAAATAAAACAAAAGGCAACATGTTACCTGAACTCCACATAACACATATTTACTCCTTTAATTAGGATCAAGTCAAATATAACGCACACCTAGCACTTGGACCGCATTCTCCTTAAAAGAATGCAGCCAGTTAACAAATGTAGACATAAGAAACTTTGATAGAGCTGGCTCCCACTCTCACAGCCTTTGCAGCACACTGAGCTCCATCGATACAGCGCGCCGGGCCATGCGAGAGCTGGCCCAGCACTGGGCGACTCTGTGCCTCGCAGAGGAAAACCAGCTAAACATGGGCAAAGGAGATCCTAAGAAGCGGAGAGGCAAAATGTCCTCATATGCATGCACTCTTTGTGCAAACCTGGCGGGAGGAGCACAAGAAGAAGCACCCGGATGCTTCTGTCAGCTTCTCAGAGTTCTCCAAGCAGTGCTCAGAGAGGTGGAAGACCATGTCTGCTAAAGAAAAGGGGAAATTTGAAGATATGGCAAAGGCTGACAAGGCTTGTTATGAAAGAGAAATGAAAACCTACATCCCTACTAAAGAGGAGACCAAAAAGAAGTTCAAGGACCCCAATGCACCCAAGAGGCCTCCTTCGGCCTTCTTGTTCTGTTCTGAGTACTAACCCAAAATCAAAGGCGAGCATCCTGGTTTATCCATTGGTGATGTTGCAAAGAAACTAGGAGAGATATGGAACAACACTTCAGTGGATGACAAGCAGCCCTATGAGAAGAAGGCTGCCAAGCTGAAGGAGAAGTGCGAGAAGGATATTGCTGCCTACAGAGCTAAAGGAAAACCTGATGCAGCGACAAAGGGGGTAGTCAAGGCTGAAAAGAGCACAAAAAAGAAGGAAAAGGAAGATGATGAGTAGGGTGAAGAGGATGAGGAAGAGGAGGGAGAGGAAGACAAAGATGAAGAAGATGATGAATAAGTTGGTTCTAGCAGTTTTTTTTTCTTGTCTATAAAGCTTTTATCCCCACTGTACACAACTCACTCCTTTTAAAGAAAAGAAATTGAAATGTAAGGCTGTGTAAGATTTGTTTTTAAACTGTAGAGTGTCTTTTTTTGTATAGTTAACACACTACCGAATGTGTCTTTAGATAGCCCTGTCCTGGTCCTATTTTCAATAGCCACTAACCTTGCCTGGTACAGTCTGGGGGTTGTAAATTGGCATGGAAATTTAAAGCAGGTTCTTGTTGGTGCACAGCACAACTTAGTTATATATGGAGCCAGCAGTTTTGTTTCGTTTTTTTTCTTTTGGTTTTACTTTTGGGTTTTATTTTTTTTCATCTTCAGTTGTCTCTGATCCTGCATATACGAAGATAATAGTTGTTCTGTTAACTGAATACCACTCTGTAATTGCAAAAAAAAAAAAAAAAAAGCGGCTGTTTTGTTGACATTCTGAATGCTTCTAAGTAAATATACTTTAAAAAAAAGAATCTTTGATAGAATGTCATGTTAAGCACTGAAAAAAACAGCTGTGTTTTAGCATTAGTCACATACAAAACAAACCGCGGCTAAAGAGACCTGTTCCAGAAGTTAGGCAAAAACCTGGAAGTTATGCAGTTAGATTAGAGGAGGCTGAGTTTTAACCCTAGCATAATCCAGAGCCTGGACACTCAGCACTCACTTGTCTGCCTCCACCAATGACACTAAATAGTCAATCCCAGAGCAGAGGAAAAGATGGACCTTTTCAAACTAGTTAAACATTTTTCTTACAGTTTTTCAAAAGGAGCATGCTCTATGCTAAAGCTACACTTTAAAAAAAACTTATTTTATTTAATCCATCAATTAATGAATAAATGGTGTTAGGTTCCCAGCCTAGGGCCTTAAGCTTTCTAGGGAAGTGCTAAACCATGAGACATCTGTACATCCTGCTCAATAATTTCTATAGCAAGGAATAAATCTTCACGTCTTCTGAATCTGGAAAGCTGGCAATCTCCTCAAAGCACAGAAAGACTTTAAGAAACAATACTGATGCAAGCTTGCATCTTGCAGTGCAGGACTTTGTTGTGCTTCTATGCTCTACTCCTCCTAAAATCCCTACTACTGCTATGTAAATCTTACCTGAACCTGCTAGTCAGTCTTTTTCCTATTTTTTAATAACACCTACTCAATCATATATAAGTAGCTATGAGTAAACTGTGGCACTGTTGAACTTGGCATGATGCTCTGCTGTCAAGCTTAAGCAAATTATCAAATTTATTTGATGTTAATTTCAATTCAAATGATTCAGAGGTTTGTCAAAAGCATCATTTCTATGTTATTTTAAGAAAGATGATTTTTAAAGCTTCTCTTTCATGAAACCATTACATATAAATCAATATTATTCTTCTCAACTTTTATACATAAAGAGATTTTGCCAATTATGACAAAGACTACAGAGACTCAACACCAGGTTTTTTGATAAAGCCTTGAGGAACCATATTATTTTATATTTACCTCAAAACTAAAGACACATATACACACACACTCTCTCTCTGTGGGTGGGTGTGCATTCACTTCACTTAAATCATGCCTGGTACAAGAAACGTAGCAACTGTCTGGGACTGGTGAAGTCACGGATCTTAGAAGAGAAACTACTCCATCCTACTTTATTAGACCAGCATAATTTTTAAATACATTCTAAAACTTTAAGTCTTTTTGTTTGCTTGTTTGTTTTGTTACTTTTTTTTTTTTCTTTTTTCTTTTGAGACAGTTTCTCTGTGTGGAGCCCTGGCTGACCTGGAACTTGCTCTGTAGGTCAGCCTGGTCTCAAACTCAGATCCACCTTTCTCTGCTTCCTGAGTACCTGGATTAAAGACGTGCACTACCACCGCCAGCTAAACCTTATACTCTTGTAATTTCCAGGTCAGTACAGCTTCTCTCTACAACAAATAAAGACCATCACAGAAAACAATAGACAAACTGCAGCAATCAACAGACCAAGCTGATCTATCTACAGTATAGCTCCTGTTATCTAAGACTCAGAGAACATTTAGACTAGGGGAGAAAAGGATTATAAGAACCAGAGGACTAAGAAGTTTGCAGTATCTCCTAGAAGTGACTGCCTAAAAACAACTGAATTATGACAATATCAATAGTCACACTAATGTGAAAGGGGAATAAATAAATAAACCTCACAGGGTCCAACCCCTAGACAAAAAACTACCAGTCATTAAAGACTGCTGAGAGGGAAAGGCTGGGTTGGTGTAGCTCTGCATCACTCTCTCTTCCCCTGCCACGAACACCAGTAAGAATCAAAGGGAAAAAGGCTATCATTTTGAGAGAGAGTGAGGAAGGACAAGGAAAACTTTGAAGAAGGAAAAGGAAGGAGAGAAGTGATGTAATTTAATGTTAATTTACTATAGTTTTTTAAAAAGGCCATATGCATTGAGAGACTATGACCAACCCTGACCTGAATTAAGTGTCCAGTCAATTTTAGCAATGCAGGAATAGTTTGACATACGTAAATGTAACTCATCATGTAGTGAAGATTAAAACACAGAAATAACACCACTTTACTAGAAAACTTTGGTAAAATCCAGAATTCATGGTAGAAATCATAGAAGGCTAGTGACAGAGGAAGTGTACATCAACACACCAAAAGCTGTTACAGCAGCCCTACCCTACTAAATGCAGAAAACCTCAAGCACCTGCACACTAAGATCTGGGATAAATAAGGAGGCCCATTCTTTTTACTGCTATACAGTACAGTTTGAAGTCTCAGCTAGACCAATAGGACAAGGGAAGGAAATAAATGGGATAGGAATAGGAAAAAAAAAAGAACAAAGTATCCTTGTTTGCAGAAGATATGATTATATAAGAGTTCCTAAAGACTCCACCCAAATCCTTTTATAGATGATACTTTCTGCAAAGTGGGACGACACAAAACACATACAAACCAAGAGCTGTCTTATATATCAATGACAAACACACCAAAAATGAAATTCCATTTATAACAGCCATAATAAAATAAAATAAACATGCCTAGGGACAAACTGAACCAAGGAAATAAAAGAACTCTACAATGGAAACTTTACAACAAACAACACAGAAATTAAGGAAGATGCAAGAAGATTGAAGAGTTTCCAGGCTCATGGATAGGCACAACTAATCTTATAAAAATGGCCATCCTACCAATAGCAACCCACAGAGTCAATGCAATTCCAATCAAAATTACATGACCTCTTCACAGATGCAGAAAACCAAAAACCAATCCCAAGCATTTCCGGGCCAAAAGGAAGTAGGATAGCTAAGACAGTCTTGAGCCAAAAGATGCTTAGCGAGGTACCACCATACTTGATTTCAAATTATACTACAGTAATAAATATTGTATGGTACTGGCACAAAAACAGAGATCTATGGGATAGAATTGAGAACCCAAATATAAGTTCATGTAACTATAATTATACAACTTTTGGCAGAGTTGTCAAATATATATTGAAGAAAAACTGTATCTTAATTCTGATACTATAAAACCAGGAGTGGAGAAAGCAGAGTGCATGTTTCAACTTACAAGGACAGGTAAGAAGCTGGCGAGCAAGACTCCAGTACCTCAGGAAATAAAAACAATTACAAAATGGTATCCCACAAAACTCAAAAGCTTCTGTACAGCAAAGCAAACTGTGAAACAAGTAATAGGCCCACGTTTACCAGCTATTCATTCATCGGGGATTCATGTCCAAAGTATACAAAGAACTCAACAACTAAACATTAAGAAAATCAAGAATCCAACTAAAAATGGGCTATGGAACGGAATAGAAAATTCTCATACAAAGAGCCAGAAGAACCTTAAAAAGTGCTCGTCAGCATCACTGCCCATCAGGAAAATGTGATCAAAACTCTTCAAAGATCCCCTGTTACCCCAATCGAAAAAGCCATCTCCAGTAATACAAATGACAGCAAATGCAGGTGTGCACATGGCAAAAGAGAATTTCTTACATACTTTTGGTGGAGTGTAAACTAGTGGAAATCAGTTCTGAATAAAACTGCTTAAGACCCAGCTATACTACTCCTGAGCCACATTCAAAGGACTTCATACTCTACCTCAGAGACACTCAGACAGCCATGGTTTTAGAGGAAGAAAATGAAGCAGCTAGGATATCCCAACAGATGAATACATAAGAAAAATATACACACAATACAGTGCTGTTCTTTGTTCAGGCAAAGAACAAAAAAATAAAGAAATGGATAGAACTGAAAAACTGGTACTTCAGGCCCTAAGTTCTCTCTTTATATTTATATCCTAGTTGCAAACTTTTGTTTTGCGTATTTAACTTGGAAGACAAATTGAAGCCAGGAAATTAAAAGGGAGATATGGGGAGGTACGTTAAAGGGGAGGGGAAAATAAATTATAGGTAAAAAGAAAGTAGAAAGTGGAAAATTGGGGGTGGAGAGGCTTATGCAGGAAGAGGCATATAAGGAAGAGTATGGGAAAACCAATGGAAGCCTAATAGGATCCTTGGGATACAAAAGAAAGGGGATTGGGATGGGCTTAACGAATTAAGTGGAGGTGTGGATAGAGGAGAAATAGCAAGAGGAAAGAAAATAGCAAGCAGGTTAATCAAAAGTAAGGATGTATGAAAAAGTTATTACGGAAACTGACTAGTTTAGCAAGCTAATTTCAAAACAGTAGTTTGAGCAGAAGGACACCACACAGATGGACAATGCCACTCCCAGAAGTCACAGGTTATTACATAAAAGTCAAAGTTCGAGGCACGGGACGTCTCCCCATGAGTTGTTAGTTAGAGAAGGCCAAGAGATATTAAAACTATCACAAGCTATTGTCATTGCTACACAGTAAAATCATATTGCTGAAAACACCACAGACTTGGGCTACAGGACATAAATTAATCTCACACCAAACAGGAACCATCCTGATAACTAGCCTTCAAGGTGCTAGAAAGAGATCATGTTCCTACTTAAACTGAATTTCACATAAGCTGAAATTTGTTCAACCATGGAGAGATGATGTACTTATGTTTGTGACTATTATTAAAAGTGCTGGTACTTTTCCCCTATTCAAATGATTACGTTTCACACTTCTACTTTTCTTGGTAGAAAAGCAACTAAGACAATTACATTTTTCATTTTACACTACAGAACAAAGAGACAGACAAAACCCTAAAAACAATATTACATCTTTATTACACATTCTTCATTTAAAGCTAATTTATAATAAGCACATTCACTCTTATGATCTATTTAGCAAAATCTTTCAAGATAATCATTCCAATTCAACAGTACAAAAAGTTTGTAACATTACCTTCAAGTTTTATCATATTCTAGATGTGCAGCCTTATTACTTAGGAAGAAAAAAGGAACATAAAGTTTTTCTAGATATTAGAAAAAAGTATCATACATGTTTTAAAGTACATCACAAAATAACCTTATAGTGGGCCAGGGTAAATGTAACCAGATAATAGAGAAAAATACCTCTCAAAGATATATGAAAGCATAAAGATGGGCTTTATTTTAAAAAACAAAAATGGCCAAGGTTTTAGATTCTAATAAAACAAAAGGCCACCCTTGAATCCTTTTTGACTAGAGCTGACATCTAAAGCAAACTACTTCAGAGTTCCAACTTTCACATCACATTTGTACAAAGGAAGAATATAGTAATAGTAATCTGTAACCTTTTAAGGGATTTAGAAGTAGCTAGAAACTGACTCGCCCTAAGTTGCTATGGCTATTTCCCACAGCAAATAAGGTAGCACTTAACTTCTATACCTTTGCATGTCTACAAATAAAACTGCCTCAACTGGAAAGCCTTAGGACTTATGTTCATTTAAACTACGACTTGGTTTTATAAATATTTGCATGTCCATAATAATAGCAAATTAAAAACTCTAGCTAGGTATAAAGATATGCATAATGGCTTTTGAATCTTACATATTTGACACTGTATAATACAGTGTGGAAATATGACTAATGATTTAGTACTGTAGCCAAGCACAATAGGTCTGAAAAGCCTTAGAATTCTTTGCAGCATAGCTTTCTTCTTGAAATTCATGTAATTGACCCAACACTACTATGGGCTACAGTTTATTCTTAAGAAAGTTTATTTTAAAAACCTGCCTGTATGTTATAAACTACTTTAACATTTTGACTTCTATCACAGGATCACTCACTGGCTTTTGCTATGATGATTTTACCTCTTTGCTTTTCATTTCTTCATAAGAGATTAAAATGCTCCATAATCAGAGACATTTCCCTAGAACTCTAGGACGTCACATGAAGTAAAGACCATTAGTACAGCTGCTTCCCTGTGCTGTGAGGTCTTCACTGTCATTGCCTTACACTCTAGCTCATGGCATAAATAGGACTGAAGCATGAAGCCTGGTCAATGATGATGTGCAGAGCTACAAACCAATGAGGAGGGAAGTCAGGGTCAGTTTAGAGTGCACTGATGACAAGAGGTGGCCCACATCCAGGCTCTAACATTTAAATTTAGTATCATGCATTCAAAATACCAGTCTCCTTCTTTTAGGACTCTCAAGACTACAGAAAATGTTTCTGCTGTCCAATGTAAGTCCATCAACATAAATACACCAAGAAAAGGAACAAATGATTGTGTAAATAAAACAACTGGCCTGTGTAACTTAATCACTAAACTGATTAAGTTAAATGTTCCTAATTTGAGAACTACTTTAACCAAGAATATTTCATTAGTAACAACTGCAGAAAATATCTGAATCAATTAATGTATATGTGCTTGGAAATCTGCAGAGACCTGCATTTGATTCATAAGTAGGGACATACAATAAGGAGATGAAGAAATCCTAAACAGTAGTCACTGCTGGTAGATTTGATTCATAAAGATGAGAGCAGTTAAAGCTAGGACAAGCACGGGCTGTCAGCACATTCTTCTTAAATAAAATGAAAAATGACAGAAAATATGTGAGTGGCTAGTCACTGTGTATGTTCTTTTCTTTAACGAAAGTGGAAAGAGAAGCATTCTATAAGGAATATTTATCACTAATAAAAAGACACAAAATGTAATAAGACAGATTTTCAAAGGAGTTAAAAAAGAGCTCACGAACATTTTAAACTGTAGTAAAAGTCTAAGCGAGAAACATAAGAAAATAGTTGAGAAAGTAAAGAAAATTTCCTAAAAAATACAAAATTATAATGACCATACATATGAAATACAGACAATTCCAGATGCTTGTATAGGTGATTCTACTTCCTCAGCAATAAGCATCCACAAAATGTTCATCAGATAAATAGTTACAAAAAAGCTTCCTAGAACTCACCAACATGAATTTTCAAAACAGGTGATTTTATAAGAATAAGACCAAATCCAAGCTGGGCAATGGTGGCGTATGCCTTTAATAATCCCAGCACTTGGGAGGCAGAGGCAGGCGGATTTCTGAGTTCGAGGTCAGTCTGGTCTACAAAGTGAGTTCCAGGACAGCCAGGGCTATACAGAGAAACCCAGTCTTGAAAAACCAAAAAAAAAAAAAAAAAAAAAAACCAAAAAAAACCCCCCACAAACAAACAAACAAACAAAAACAACAACAACAAAACCCAAAACAAAAAAAAACCCAAAACAAAACAACAAAAACAAAAAAACCCAATTCTTCCCTAAAGTACAGAACTGCCCTAAAGGGTAATAGGCCGGGCATGGTAAAAAAACAAAAAACAAAAAACAAAAAAAAACCCCACAAACAAACAAACAAAAACAACAACAACAAAAACCAAAACAAAAAAAAACCCAAAACAAAACAACAAAAACAAAAAAACCCAATTCCTCCCTAAAGTACAGAATCTAGCTTTTGTTTTGTTAATCTAAAGGGTAATAGGCCGGGCATGGTGGCGCACACCTTTAATCCCAGCACTCTGGAGGCAGAGGCAGGTGGATTTCTGAGTTCGAGGCCATCCTGGTCTACAGAGTCTGTTCCAGGTCAGCCAGGGCTATACAGAGAAACCCTGTCTCAAAAAACCAAAACCAAACCAAAACAAAACAAACAAACAAAAAAACAAAATAGAAAAGAAGTTCCAGAGAGGTCGTACTTAGGTGTGTGAGGGGGAGGGGAGGTGGTGGCACACACAACATGAGAGTTAATAGGACATCCAGTTCTTTAACACAAAATTCTAAAGAAACACTGGTTTTGAATTTTCTGCTGTGTCAAAATATCAACTGTTTAAGAAGACAGCTTGATGCACACAAAACTTCAGAAACTACTTTCTAAAGACATCACACAAGAGTTCATGCTTTCAGATAGAGAGTGAGCCAAAGCATCTGAAAGGGACACTGAAACTTTTTAGGACAGCAGAGAACAGGGCTGCAGAACAAGCCTCTGCAACAGCCGGGCGGTGGTGGCGCACAACTTTAATCCCAGCGCTTGGGAGGCAGAGGCAGGTGGATTTCTAAGTTTGAGGCCAGCCTGGTCTACAGAGTGAGTTCCAGGACAGCCAGGGCTACACAGATAAACCCTGTCTCAAAAAAACCAAAGCTGGGGAAGGCGAAGGTGCTGGGTGGCAAGCCTGAGCCTTGTCTCAAACCAACATGGTGAAGCAGCAGACTCCTACCAGCTGTTCTCTGCTCTTCCAACGTGTGTACACATAGAGTGACACATGAGACGTAACCCTTTCAAGTTTACAGAAGGAGAGTTCTATGGCAAGCAAGATGGCAATGGCGTTCTGATCTACAGATGAATCACTACTCTGGGAAAGCTTACTTTCCAAGAAATAAAAAGAGATTATTGAAGGAAGGCAGCGAAATATGTTTTGCTACAAACAAGATTTTCAAAGGTAGCTACTAGCACAGTAAACCTGAGTGAAACTTAATGAAATGCTATCTGTACTGGAGGGACTGGAAGAGAAAGGAAAATTAGAATATGACTGTCTCAGGATCACAGAGTAATTAAGCACCGGGAAGGAAATCCTCCCTTTATTCCCAGTACAAACATAGAGCTCATTACAAAGGTGAAAATGTCTGCTAGCCTTTCAGATATGCTACATGGGTAAAAAAAGAAATGGGAAAGAAGTTACCTCTTTTCCTACATTTACCTTTTAGAACTGCCCTATTTTGAAATTTTAAGAAGTTGCAAGAAGGATGTTTATTGAATGTGATCAAATTACACTGCAACTTGCTCACATTCAGTAAGAAATTGTCAAAGAAGAAAGTTAACATATCCTAAAAATTCTGTAAAGAATTCAACAAGGAAAATTCTTTAACTGACAAATCTTTTCAAAATTAAACACAAGGTCTAATGGTATTAAGTTAAAAAGAAAAAGGTAAGTTCACCATGTTAATGATGGTTTGAAGGATACATTGCAAAAGACAAAACCAGGAGGCACCACACTAAGCTGATATTCATTTCCTGTGTAGGCTTCATGAAGCTGTAATAGACTTCCGTTACTAAATAGACGATGGTAGCAGCCACCGTGAAGTCCACCAGCCACTGGTATTCTGGAAAGTAATGCAGTGCTGAAAAAGAAAAGGTCAAGACAGGTTGCAGTTAAATGTCAGCTTATGAGGATAAATCCATGGAACATAAAGTATGTTAGACTCCATTCTATTTGCAGACTTGAACTGTAAATTTTACGAATAAAAATGCATCTGTCAAATTTAGCAGTTAAAACCAAAATTTGATAGCTCATAAATTAAGTAAGAAAATAATCTTGAACTGATCACTACAAATTATTTAAATTGCTATTAAAACATGAATGCAAATATATTTGTATCTTCTTAACCTTAGCTTATCTCTATAAAAATTACATGCAAAGTTTTCTTCTGGTGTATTTAGCTGCGTTAACATTAACTTCAATGAATACAATTTCTACAGAAGTTTACATTTGTTCTTAGCCACAGGTAGGAGTGATTCTGTGAGTTATTGCACACATAGCAAGTGAACAAGTGCACTTCTTATTCTCGCTTAGAAGTAAGAAAAATGGATAGAATGCTGATTTTACATAGAGCCATAGCCCTTCAAAAATAAATTCATAATTCAGCGCTTATTCAAAGTACAAGTCTTTGAGAGTACAACTAATTACACATTTGATTTAAACGTTTTTCAAAGTGTAGTGTGCTTTATTTCCTTCAATTTGTGATAGTTATCAATTATGTACACAGGGAACCAAAGTAAAACTGATAGATATCCTTGGTCATATTATTAACCCATATGATCATGTTTTTTTACTTCTATTCAATAAAACACTGAGTTCATACTCATGTATGTCTCTTCAATAGAATTGTAGGAGTCAAAAGAAGTTCACAGAGCACGGAGAGCTCAGCTGTAAAGCGTTTGCTTGAATGAGGCACTTCAATAAGTTGTACCATGGAAAGGAAAGGTGCAACAACTCCTCCGCATAACCATACAGACATGGCATGCATTGTGGAGGCACATAAACACCAAGGAACATGTCACTGCTACTCTGGTTAACAAGAATGTTCCTGATATGAAATAACCAGTTGTTAAACTAGTACCATTTGCAAGTAGTTCTCAAAACTGTCTACATGAAACCATATGTTCAAGAAACTATGTGCTAAAGCCACATTAGTGAAGTATATTAAGTTAAAATAGCAAGTTCTCACTGGTTTGTTTTTTAACATCCAGAATACAACTGTACCCTGTTATTAACTTTTTTTATAAATTAGGAAAAAAAGTCAATACCTAACAGTATTCTACTACACTTTTAGATTGGTGTCTATTCCAATTGTCAGCAGAGAGGCTTCCCCCAGAAGCTGATGTAAACAGATGCAGAGACCCACAGCAGAGCTCAGTGAATGCCATGGAAGAGGGGAAGGATGGACTGAGGGATCCAGGGGGGTGAAAGACACCAGGAGAATCAGCCACACAGAGCTCAGATTGAAGCAGCAACCTTGAAGCCTGCTTGGGGTTTACATTAGGCCTTCTGCATGTATTCTGTGGTTGTTCAGGTTGAGGTTTTGTGGGAGTGGTGATATCTCTGATGCTTTTGCCTGATCAGGGGACCCTTCTCCTCCTACTGGGTTGCCTCATCCAGCCCTGATATGAGAGTATGTGCCCAGCCTCAGTGCATCTTGTTATGTTGTGTGCAGTTATTATCACTGAGAGACCTACTCTTTTCTGAAGTGAAACAGAGGAACAGTGGACCTGGGTGGGGTGGAGAGACTAAGAGGAGAGGAGGCTACTCTTGAGATGTAAAAGAGAATAATAAAGAAAAACAAAGGGATCTTCTGTGCAAGCCCAGTAGAGGGTTCCCAAGGTCCCCAGAGAACTCTCCACACCACAGGCTCCCTAGCACACCCAGGACCTTGAGATCACTGGTGAGTGGAACCCAACATCTGTTCCCAAGAATCCCGGAAGGTCTTGTGCCAGCAGGAACAGGGACAAAGGAACCCCGCCCAACCAGAGGTTGGGATTCCTTCTGGTGGCTCCAGACCCATGCTATCTTGGGCGGGAACTGGGCAGGCCCTAGCACACCCAGGATCTTGGGATCACTGAGACCAGTCTACACAAGAGAGCACATGGGTGGCAAAAGCAACAAAGTTTTTTGGGCAGCATCCTTTCAGGCCTTCATCCTCAGCCAGGAGGTGGAGACGAGACCCAGACCCCTGGGCACCTTCCTTGCCAGATAGGGCTCTGATCCATGGAGTGAGAAGGAGGATCTGAGGTCCAGACTTCTGGGCACCTTCCATGCAAGAGGAGAGTTTGCCTACAGAGAGTGCTCTGTCCAGAGACTCAGGAGAGAGCTGGATTCCCAGGAGTGCTGACAGAGGCTAACAGAATCACAGGAGGAACAAGTGCCAGCCAGAGACAGCTAGAACAGCTAACACCAGTTACCAGATGGCAAAGGGCAAACATAAGAATCTTACTAAAAGAAACCAAGACCACTGGGCACCATCAGAACCCAGTATGCCCACCACAGCGAGTCCAGGATAGCCCAACACACCCAAGACTGGGGTTTAAAATCATATCTCATGATGATGGTAGAGGATTTTAAGAAGGGCTTTAATGACTCACTTAAAGAAATACAGGAAAACACTGCTAAACAGGTAGAAGCCCTTAAAGAATTACAGGAAAACACTACTAAACAGGTAGAATTCCTTACAGAGGAAACACAAAAATTCCTTAAAGAATTACAGGAAAAGACAACCAAACAGGTAATGGAATTGAAGAAAAACATCCAAGATCTAAAAATGGAAGCAGAAACAATAAAGAAAACCCAAAGGGAGACAACTCTGGAGACAGAAATCCTAGGAAAGAAATCAGGAAACTTAGATGTGAGTATCAGCAACAGAATACAAGATATGGAAGAGAGAATCTCAGGTGCAGAAGATTCCATACAGAACATAAACACAACAATCAAAGAAAATGCAAAATCCAAAAAGATCCTAACTCAAAAGACCCAGGAAGTCAGGGACACAATGAGAAGACCAAACCTAAGGATAATAGGAGTAGATGAGAAGGAAGGTTTTCAACTTAAAGGGCCAGTAAATATCTTCAACAAAATTATAGAAGAAAACTTCCCTAACCTAAAGAAAGAGATGACCATGAACGTACAAGAAGGCTAGAGGACTCCACACAGACTGGACCAGAAAACAAATTCCTCCCGACACATAATAATCAGAACAACAAATGCACTAAATAAAGATAGACTATTAAAAGCAGCAAGGGAAAAAGGTCAAGTAACATATAAAGGCAGACCTATTTAGAATCACACCAGACTTCTCACCAGAGTCTATAAAAGCCAGAAGATCCTGGACAGATGTTAGAGACCCTAGAGAACGCAAATGCCAGCCCATGCTACTATACCCAGCAAAATTCTCAATTACCATAGATGGAGAAGCCAAGGCATTCCATGACAAAACCAAATTCACACAATATCTTTCCACAAATCCAGCCCTTCAAAGGATAATAAAGGGAAAACTCTTAACACAAGGATGGAAATTCCGCCCTAGTAAAAGCAAGAAAGTAATTGTTCAAAAAACCTAAAAGAAGACAACCACAAGAATTGATCACCAACTCTAACAACAAAAATAACAGGAAGCAATGATTACTTTTCCTTAATATCTGTTAATATTAATGGACTCAATTCCGTAATAAAAAGACATAGACTAACAGACTGGCTACATAAACAGGACCCAACATTTTGCTGCATACAGGAAACCCACCTCAGGGACAAAAACAGACACTACCTCAGAATAAAAGGCTGGAAAATAATTTTCCAAGCAAATGGTCTGAAGAAACAAGCTGGAGTAGCCGTCCCAATATTCAATACAATCGTCTTCCAACCCAAAGTTATCAAAAAAAGATGAGGGGCGCTTCATACTCATCAAAGGTAAAATCTGCTAAGATGAATTCTCATTTCTGAATATCTATGTTCCAAAGCAAGGACATCCACATTCATTAAAGAAACTTTAGTAAAGCTCAAAGCACACATTGCATCTCAAGAAATAATACTGGGAGACTTTAACACCCCACTCTCATCAATGAACAGATCCTGGAAACAGAAACTAAACAGAGACACAGTGAAACTAACAGAAGTTATGAAACAAATGGATTTAACAGATATCTACAGAACATTTTATCCTAAAACAAAAGGGTATAGCTTTTTCTCAGCAACTCATGGTACCTCCTCAGAAATTGGTCACAAAAGAGGCCTCAACAGATACAAAAATATTGAAATTATTGCATGCATCCTATCAGATCTTCATGGACTAAGGCTGATCTTCAATAACAACATATATAATAGAAAGCCAACATTCATGTGGAAGCTGAACAACACTCTCCTCAATGATACCTTGGTCAAGGAAGAAATAAACAAAGAGATTAAAGACATTTTAGAGTTTAATGAAAATGAAGCCACAACATACCGAAAATTATGGGACACAATGAAAGCATTTCTAAGAGGAAAACTCAGCTCTGAGTGCCTCCAAAAAGAAACTAGAGAGAGGATACACTAGCAGCTTGACAGCACACATAAAAGCTCTAGAATAAAAGGAAGCAAATTCACCCATGAGGAGTAGTAGAAGGCAGGAAATAATCAAACTCAGGGCTGAAATCAATCACTCAGGGCTGAAATCAATCAAGTGGAAACAAAAAGAACTACACAAAGAATCAACCAAACCAGGAGCTGGTTATTTGAGAAAATCAACAAGATAGATAAACCCTTAGCCAGACTCACTAGAGCACACTGGGACAGTATCCTAATTAACAAAATCAGAAATGAAAATGGAGACATAACAACAGAACCTGAGAAAAATCCAAAACATCATCAGATCCTACTACAAAAGGATACACTAAACAAAACTGGAAAACCTGGATAAAATGGACAATTTCCTAGACAGATATAGGTACCAAAGTTAAATCAGGATCAGATTAATGATCTGAACAGTCCCATTCTATTTCCCTAAGAAATAGAAGCAGTATTTAATAGTCTTCCAACCAATAAAAGACCAGGACCAGATGGGTTTAGTGCAAAGTTCTATCAGACCTCCAAGGAAGACGTACTTCCAGTATGCTAATTCATCTGGAATAACAAAAAAACCTAGGATAGCAAAAACTCTTCTCAAGGATAAAAAGAACCTCTGGTGGAATCACCATGCCTGACCTCAAGCTGTACTACAGAGCAATTGTGATAAAAACTGCATGGTACTGGTACAGCAACAGACAGGTAGATCAATGGAATAGAATTGAAGACCCAGAAATGAACTCACACACCTATGGTCACTTGATCATCAGCTAAAATCATCCAATGGAAAAAAGACAGCATTTTCAACAATTGGTGCTGGCATAACTGGCAGTTATCATGTAGAAGAATGCGACCTGATCCATTCTTATCTCCTTGTACAAAGTTCAAGTCTAAGTGGATCAAGGAACTCCACATAAAACCAGAGACAGTGAAACTTATAGAGGAGAAAGTGGGGAAAAGCCTCAAAGATATGAGCACAGGGGAAAAATTTGTGAACAGAACACCAATGGTTTGTGCTGTAAGGTGGAGAATCAACAAATGGGACCTCATAAAATCACAAAGCGTCTGGAAGGCAAAAGACACTGTCAATAAGACAAAAGGCCACCAATAGATTGGGAAAGGATTTTTAGCAATCCTAATTCTGATAGGGGACTAATATCCAATATATACAAAGAACTCAAGAAGCTGGGCTCCAAAAAATCAAATAACCCCATTAAAAATGGGGCAGAGAGCTAAACAAAGAATTCTCAACTGAGGAATATCAAATGGCTGAGAAGCACCTGAAAAAATGTTCAACATCCTTAATCATCAGGGAAATGCAAATCAAAACAACCCTCAGATTCTACCTCACACCAGTCAGAATGGCTAAGATCAAAACTACAGGTGATAGCAGATGCTGGCGAGGATGTGGAGAAAGAGGAACCCTTCTCCATTGCTGGTGGGACTGCAAGCTTGTACAACCACTCTGGAAAACAGTCTGGAGGTTCCTCAGAAAATTGGACATAGTACTACTGGAGAATCCAGCAATACCTCTCCTGGGGTTATATCCAGAAGATGTTCCAACTTGTAATAAGGACACATGCTCCACTATGTACCTAGCAGCCTTATTTATAATAGCCAGAAGCTGGAAAGAACCCAGATGTCCCTCAACAGAGGAATGCATACAGAAAATGTGGTTCATTTCCACAATGGAGTACTACTCAGTTATTAAAAACAATGAATTTATGAAATTCTTAAGCAAATGGATATATCTGGAGGGTATCATCCTGAGTGAGGTAACCCACTCACAAAAGAACTCACATAATATGCAGTCATTGATAAGTGAATTAATATTAACTTAGAATGCCCAACATACAATTTGCAAAACATATGAAACTCAAAAAGGAAGACCATAGTGTAGATACTTAATCCCTCCTTAGAATGGGGAACAAAATACCCATGGAAGGAGTTACAGAGCTAAAGTTTGGAGCTGAGACACAAGGAAGGACCATGCAGAGATTGCCCCACCAGGGGATCCATACCATAATCAACCACCAAACCCAGACACTATTGCATATGCCAGCAAGATTTTGCTGACACGAACCTGATATAGCTGTCTCTTACGAGGCTATGTCAGTGCCTGGCAAATACAGAAGTGGATGCTCATAGTCAGCTATTGGATGGATCACAGGGCTCCCAATGGAGGAGCTAGAGAAAGTACCTGAGGAGCTAAAGGGATCTGCAACCCTATAGGTGGAACAACAATATGAACTAACCAGTACTCCCTGAGCTCGTGCCTCTAGCTGCATATGTAGCAGAAGATGGCCTAGTCCATCTTCCATTTGCCTAGTCTCTTGTGAGACTATGCCAGGGCTTAGCAAACACAGAAGTGGATGCTCACAGTCAGCTATTGGATGGATCACTACAGATACTTGCTCAGCCATGTTCACGGTTACTCTATCATAGTCAAAAATGAGAAACAATGTAGATGCCCACTAAGTGATTAGTGAAAAATGAAAATGTGGTACATTTCACAATGAGATATTATTCAGCTGTTAAAGAAAAAGACCCCGAAATTATGAAGTTTGCAGTTAATTGGATAGCACTAGGAAAAAAATCATCTGGAGTGAGGTAACCCAGACCCAGAAAGATAAATATGCTTATATGTGGATGTTATCTTTTAAGACTTCAATTGGCATGCTGCAAATATAACTATATAGTCACAGGAATTTGGTACTGGAAAATGGACTAACAGGATGGGGAGGATCTCCCACGAAAGCTGAAATGAAATTTATAGATATAAGAGACAAGAGGGAGACTGGAGTAGGAGGATTAAATTGGGAAGAAGATGGAATAGAGGGTAAAGAGGGAGATATCAGGAGGGACAGTTAATATGAAGGGCCAGTTGAGGGATCCTATGAAAGCCCACAGAAACTTCCTAACATGTATACATGTATGAATAAAATATAGTTGGAGGCTCCAATAATAATGCCCCAATTAGACAGCTTTTGCCACCAAGTAAAAACTTTAGTGCTAGGAATAGGTTACATCTAGTTGAATTGTTAGACAAAGAGGCCCCAGGGAAACCCCCCAAATATCTCAGGCCATTAGATGCTCTCTATAAATTTATGGTAAGGCCCTACAGCTGAAGATAGCACATACAATTTTATTGAACACAAAGAGGGCAAGCTGGTACCTATCTAGAGCCTTTCCTGCTACTGATTATGTTCATGGTACTAGAAAAAATGCTGCATGTACCGGAGGAAACAGGTAAACGTTAATCCAACTACAAACCCTGTGATTCATAATGATAACCTGCCTGCATGATATGGTAGTACAATACTCACACAAATGTTGTGCAAGTGTCTTAGGGTTTCTATTCCTGTACAACATCATGACCAAGAAGCAAGTTGGGGAGGAAAGGGTTTATTCAGCTTACACTTCCACACTGCTGTTTATCACTAAAGGAAGTTAGGACTGGAACTCAAGCAGGGCAGGAAGCAGGAGCTGATGCAGAGGCCATGGAGGGATGTTACTTACTGGCTTGCTTCCCCTGGTTTGCTCAGCCTGCTCTCTTATAGAACCCAAGACTGCCAGCCCAGAGATGGTCTCACCCACAAGGGGCCTTCCCCCTTGATCACTAATTGAGAAAATACCCTACAGCTGGATCTCATGGAGGCACTTCCCCAACTGAAGCTCCTTGATCTGTGATAAACCCAGCCTGTGTCAACTTGACACATAAAACCAGCCAGTACAGTACAGCAAATGGAACCTATGCCCGACACTGCTCAGGTGGCCAAGAATCTTCGCTGGATAGGCCATTGGCTTAGGGGAAAATCAAACACTATTATTCTGCTAAAAGAACATAATAAATGATTCTTAACAACACTCTGCTATAGATTATTGTCTTGCTTGGCCATCATCAGAGAAGCATCCTATTGCAGGAGATAGGAACTAACACAGACATCCACAACTGAACAATGCGCTGAGAGTAAGAGGCTTTGGAAGAGTCAGTTCTAAGTGTGCCTTTATCAAGTCAAATCCCTCCTCATAGGGTTCAGGAAGCCACGTTGGAGAGGAGGAGGAAAGAGGGTAAGAGCCAGAAATGAAAGATGCCCCCAAAGAAATCGTGTCTTCAGACAAAGCATCTTCAGACACAACAGGCCTGACACATACATGAACTCACAGAGACTGGCAGCACACATAGAACCCGCTAAAGTTTAAGTCAGATGGGATCCCAATGCTAAGAAAATAAAAAAATAGTGGATATGGAAATCACCCCTAACAAACTGGCACTGACTTGCAAAGGCAAACATTGTTTTCTCCACTCGAGTCTTACTGGGTATTTTATTAGCTACACTTAGAATAGACCCCATGTCCAGCAATAGACGGCCTGCACAAAACAAATTTCCTGGCATTTTTGTAAACTTTCTAACTCAAAATGTTTTGGGTATTTTTGTCTTACTGATCTTTTGCTTCTTTATTATTGTTCCCAATTCTGTGTTTTTAACGGGTTTTAGTGGGATTTTATTGGAGGTAGCAGACATAGTAGTAGTGGTGTGTGTGTGTGTGTGTGTGTTTTGTGACTTTTTACAATTCTGGTTTGTTTGTTTTGTTTTATTTTCTAAACAAAGGGGAAAGGGCATAGAGCTAAGGGGGCGGAGAAGTGGGAGGAGCTAGGGGATAGGAAATCTTGATCAGAATAAAATGTATAAATATTTTTTAATAAAAAGTATTGACTGATTAATGTGGTAGTTCCCCATTTTTCACGAAACCCAGTGGTTCTCATATCTGATTAAGCATCAAAATCACAGGTATTTTTGAAGTCAAATTACCAGAACCTGTTCTAGAATCAATGGATTTTTAAAGATGAGTACAAGAAATCTATATTTTTAAAAGGTCTCTTCAATAACATAATATAATGTATAAGGCTTGAAAACTAGTGTTAGGAGCACCACTTCAGACATCTTTCCCCTCCAGCATTTAATTAGCTTTATATAAAAATTTCATTTTAAACTTAAAATCATTATAGTCATATTATTACAGAAACTGAGGGGTAAAGTTCATTATTTATTTTGATATATTCAATTGATAAAGGTGAACTGTGAATAAAATCTCAACTTCTTAATCCCTAACACCATAAGAATAGTTGAGTTACTAAAATTTAGATATCTCAAATTGCAAATATAATTTAAAGTTCATTATGACAGTAATAGATTACTAAAGGGATAAATTTAAAATTTATGATCTCAAGACTGGTTTCAGCCCAATAACCAGAAACTACAACAAGGCTGAGCAAGTGTGCTGCTTTCCAGACTGGGGAGAAGAATACCATAGAAACAGAAAAGAGAAACTTCATTTGAATAAAGCCTTTGGAGCTTGAGAAAGTCAGTTGTTAGATTCCATGGAAACAAAACCATACCCACAACAGAGACAGTTTTTTTCACCGACATAGCCTGGTGTATGCAGAACACTTTACAAGATTGCCCTTACCTAAAGTATCCACTTCTGTAACGGACTTGGTTTCTAGATGAAGGTCAATGTCTTTTGGAATGGTTAGTGGCTTATTTTCAATATGGCCATTGTATTTTCTGCAAAAATTAGATAAGTAACACAAAAATAAAACACTTAGTTATCCAAGTACATACATTATCCTAAATATAAGAGATTTTAGCTTCATTGTCCTGTCACCCTAGAGGAGGTCACATACTCCAAAACAGTTTTCTAAAGCAGACTACAAGGTGCTGAGGTAAATTATGTGACCATGTATATGACCAGGGGAAGAATTACCTATACCAAAAGAGCAACAAAATCTTGTATGCTAGTATCCTGTTTCACACCCATTTTTTCTACTCTCTTTTGCAAATTTAAAAGCAACCTAGTATCTCTCTAGTAGGTAACAAGATTAAAGGAAAGGAAGAAAAAATAAAATTCTCTTTGAACGTACATGTACATACATATACACATAAACACAGCTGTAATGTAGGTCAGAGATGAATAAGTATATTAAAATTAATGTTCATAGGAAATTCATAAACATGAAAGGCAACTGTAGAGGTGCCTACAAAGACTTCCAGATGGAGAAACTCAGAAAAGTTCTTTAAGTATATTCTGTCACTCCCCAACTTAAGTTTTAAGGACAATCAAATGGATATACAAAGTAATAAGCCCAGTTTTAATAACATTATTTTCAACCTTGTATTTCCTCTGTAGTAAGTAAACATGGGGGCTCTCCGTGACAATATTTCACATAAGTGACCCAAGCCCTATTGCTGTTATTAGTGAGAAGAGAGCATCACCAGTGCGTCCTTCTGTAGTTTCCGCACTGAGTGATCCTGGAAGAGCTATGCACTCAGCTCAGTGGACACTGCCTGCCTGGCTTGCATCAAGCCCTTGGTGTGCTCTAGGATGGCATAAGCCAGGAACGGTTATCTGGTGCTACTGGAATCAGGAGGCAGAAGGATCAGAAGTTCACGTTCATCATCCTCTGTGCCAGCCTGAGCTACATGAGAACTCAAGTCTAAAAAAAGAGCAAATTAACGGGTTATTAGGCATCCAAAAAGAATATGAATATTTTCGAAATGAATAATAAACTCCATAATTAAATCCCACAGTTGTTTAAACATGGGAACAGTGGCCATCTGCTGAGTTTGGTGGTTGAAAACAATAAACAAACAACAAAAAGAAACTAAAAATTCAACCTATATTTAAAAACTGGTCCTTAAGTACATAAACTTGAGAAATCCATTTGACATTTTTTTAAATTATGCTTTTACCATTTTTGGATGTATGGGTTTTTCTGCCAGAGTCTGTGTAGCACATGCATGCAGTGCTCTTGGAGACCAGAAGAGGACATTATAGCCAAAAGAACTGGAATTAGACAGTTTGTGAGTCTGGGTGCCAGGGACTGAGTCAGGACCTATACAACAGCTGGCACTCTTGACCACTGCACCATCATTCAAGCCTCTGGTTCAACACTTCTAATCAACAGCATTTTAGTAAAATGTAAATTAAACTACTTAGGATGGCTGTCTATATTAAGTAGCAGCTGTACATAATAATATCTTATGAACAAAAACATTGGTTAAGAATACTTTATTAAAGTACTGAAATTTTTAAAAGGGAAGGGCTTATGATTAATAATACACTGAAATTCAAGATTAATAAAAAAGATATCCTCAACTGATCCCCAGCTGAGGACATTGAAGCTAATGTGGACTTTTGAGTCAACACAGACTTTCTCTGAGATTTAAATAGGGGTATGCAACTTGAAAGCCATCAGAGTTATACATATGACTACCTCTAGTCTTTGCAATTTACAGAGGGGACTGATTTAAGAAGGCCTGTTAGCAGACAGTTAAAACATTAAACAAAATAGAAAGAGCCGGGCAAGGGCTACAGCTCAGTGGTAGAGCTTTGTTCAGTAGTGCCATAGAAAAAAGCAATGCAGTGACTGAAGGGAACCTACAAAGCCATATCTAGTGAAGAGAACCCCCCACAACCCCGCAAAGACTCCAAAACAGCAGCTCTGAAAGACTTACAGATATCCTTGCAGCTCGTCTCTTAAGCCACGTAAATATCTATAACATAGTTCTCATAACTTAAATCAGAAGTTAACCATTGTTGAGTAAAACAACTGTCTTGACCTTCCTGTTTTCACTGAGATTTACATGGGTTCTGATGTCAAAAATACTTGAATAAAGTTAATCTTTGAGTACAGCAATCATTATTTTGTACTTATATTCTAATTTTTATTTTACTGGAATCTGCAAGGGTTCTGATCTGAAATTTATCAACTACTTACATCATTAATAAATATTCCTTTAATTGAAACAAATATATCTGTGTAACTTATGTAAAATGTTTAATAAATTAGAAGCTCGTCAATATAACTTACCTGTCTTTTTTACTTTTTCCTTTCTGCTGCTTCCCTGCAAGGATTCTTAATTCTTCTTCGGAAGGATGTTGATACCATCTCAAACTAAGGGAGGAAAAAGGAGCCCTTTGAAATAAGTCACTTAAATGACCACGTAATCCGTTTGCAAGTATTTACCGAGTTTCCAACTGGAGGACACTGTAGGAAAATAGTCACGTGACAAATGCAGAGCGAACAGACACTGCTGCTGAAGCCCTGGGGTGAGATGCTCGCCCAGCCAGCATCAGTAAACACTTACTAGATGCCAGGCAGTTACCCTGTATTTCTAACAGCCTGTCGTTTCCTAGGCGAAAATGACACCAACTCTGCAAGAAATTCTCTACCAATCCTCTATTTGAACCAAGTGATAGTTATCTTTAAGAGAGCTGACTCCATGTTCTCTCACATTTACAAATCTTTCCTTTTATTCTTTTCTATTACATAAAATATCCACGTCATTTAATCTTCCCAAGCACCAACCACTTCACTATGACTTTCCTGTTTTACAGAGGTGTCACTATTTACCAGTCACTTAAATGTGGTAGTTCTATCTTACCTTTAGTGTATCCATATGCTGCTATCAGTATTGTGCAATGCTGTAAATTCTCCCCATTCTACTGCACACACTACTCCGGACCTGTGCTCTACTTAGTCTTCCATAGCCATGACTCTCACAACACTCTCTTACCTCATCTTCCTGCCTTTCTTGGACATCCTTCTCATCCTCCCACCCTGAGCCCATTCTTACTTCTTTTTCCATAATAGACATTGTGTCAAAGTACATCAGCCCATAAAAACCTGTCTCAAGGCTACTCTAGGCAGTACAATGTGTAGACTATGCAGGGACTTTCCTCAAGGTCCTTACCATTATATTGTTATAAAGAATAAATACAGACCTTGTATTGCTATACTATTTTTTTAAATCACAAAACTCTAGATTATAATGAGATGTCTAAATTTAAATATCGACTAGCTTGCTGTTTCAAAAAAAGTTACAGAACTGACAATTTGAGTCATAACTCAATATTGCATAGAAAAAAACTGTTTAAACTCTGAGATGGCATTGGGATTGTGTCAATTTTAAAGCTTACATTATTTAGAAAGGTACTGAAATCTTTATGCCTAAAATAATACAATGTTTGGAATTTGCACCAAAATATGTTGGGGTGAGGGTAGATGGAGCCAAGAACAAATAAAACAAGTCTAAGTGCTAGCTACTGCGATGAGTACATAGGTACTAAAAATAGTGTCTACTCTGAAAATTCAGGTTTTAAGACCTGAAACGTATATAGGACTTGAAACTTCCAACTTCCATAGCTTGCAGGATGAGCCCAGAGCTCACTTCTCCAGATTCCTTTCCAGTCATTCTCTACTTCAAAAGAGCACACACTATCTTGAATAAATGATACTTATTTCTAACAAATTCTTTCATCTTGTGATGCTTTTGCATATATTCTTCTTTCTGGCTATAAACATCTATACTCCCATTTATTTCCTGTTTCACAAGGCAGTACTCCAGTGACAATACAGAATGTATCACCTGTCCATTGCTCATTCCAGACAGTGCTTCAGACGCCCGACCTGACAGGCGCTTGTTCTGCTAGTAAGTTAACAGTAGAATCTGGTCATGGAAACCCCAAATATGTGATTAGAGGGTTGAAACTTTAACTTCCAGTCATGGGAAAGAGACTAGAGTGTGAGTTCAATCATTTAAATCAACGATATAAAGTCTACCACATAAAATTCTACGTTTGCAGGAAATTTCCTTAAAAATTTTGGATTTCAAAGCTTGTTGTAATCTTCTGGTTTACACGGATGGGCCCAGAAGGAGAAACCTTCAAGGTGTTCTTGTGGCCAATGTATATTCTTAGATAACACAGCATTGCTATGGATACTCTGGACACTCAGCATGCTGAACGCTAGACATCCAGAGGGCTATGAAGGAAGCACACTGCAGGCCGGGAGAATCCCAAGTGAATGGTGATAGCATCTATGTATGATGGCTATTGTTGGCAAAAATGCAGCTTCCCTGTGGGTTTTGTGTACACAGTCTTGAAGACAGAGGCTGCTGTCCATGTGTCTGTCTTCAGACCTGTGTACAAGCCTGCCTACTTGACTATGCCCTTCAGTATGTGGCTGTGGAGTACTTTGAGGCCTTGGCTGCATGAATAAACTGTTTCTATCTGCCTGTGACTCTTCACATCTCCTAAGCTTCCAGGTCTCCCATGCCCCACTTCCTTTCCTGGCATGAAACTCAGATCTCATAGCTCAGCTCTGTCCAGGAAACCTAGACAGGAGTTCTATTTTCCAGCCTCCTGTAATTTTCTTGAAGCTGACTTACATTTTACTATTTTTTATATAATACAAAGCTAGTATAGTTGCTGGCGTATAGTAACTGCTCAGAAAGGATCACTGAAACAAAATACTTCTGTTTCCTTCCTAATTCAATGAGTACACACACACACACCAAAAAGTCTCTAATGACAATTAATAGGTGAGGAGGAACTTCCTGCAATTCCTATGCAAGTGCAGAATTTTAACTTACAGTTGACTTGTTTGTTATTCAGGGTAGTTACGTTCTATAAGGGAAACACTGAATCATCGCTCCTAGGAAATACAGGAACCTAACCCTGTATTAGAATATAAGATGGCTAGGTGCCAAAGAATACCACTAAGAACACAGTAAGTATAACCATATGCTAGCTGCAACTGTCTGTATATGAATATATATGATGTATATAAAAAAGGATATTCTACATATCTATGACATTCTCTGAAAGGCAAAACACTGCAAGGAAAAAGGGGAAAAGGTGATCCTATTTACTAAACTGCTAACAGAAACTTCAGTCTACTTGTGGTTAGAGATCACATTTACAATCCTGTTCACACAGGACAATGCCAGGACAAGATGGGGAGTACACGAGAAGCCATTAATGTAGCAAATAGGAGTTCAGCCTACTCAGTGGTATATACCACTTACCCTTAGTAGGTATTTGAAACTGCAGACACTATCAAACCTTATATATGCTATGTTTTGTATGCATATATACGTTTTGATTAAGTTTAATTTATAAATTAGGTACAGTAAGAAAGTAACAATGAGGAACAAATAGAAAAATTGTAACAAGATACTGTAATAAAAGTCATTAATACCGCCTCTCACAATCTCACTGTACTACTGACCTTTCTTGTGACCGAGTGAGGTAATACAACGTCTGGATGATCAGATGACGTGAAGGGTAAATGATTTAAGGAACCTGATCTATGATGTAAAGATAACTTGAATACAGTACCCTGATACCACAAAAGTAATCCTTATCCCGACCTAGGATTAAGTGATGAACAGGCAGGTCACATGTAGTGTGACCAGTTAGGAAGAGAGTGTAGTTTCATTATGTTATTTAGGATGGTATGTCATTTTTAAAAACCTTTATTTCTGAAGCTTTTCCATTTAGTGTTTTCAGACTGTGATGGAATGCAGTGGAAAGTACCATCACAGCTTTAGGGGGAACTGTGGCACTAGACCATGACTTGGGCTTCTAAAGGAAGGCCTGAAGCTGTTTATCTGTCATCATCTAGACCTGAGTATATTACTTACAACTGATTCCCATGGGTAAAATGGAATTATCACTACCTACTTGAAAAGAGAAACAGCTATCTTGTTATATCCGAGGTACAGTAAAATCATCTCAGCTTCCTCTGGACCTTCAGCTACTACTAGTCAAGCTACTACCAGCTATGAATACATCAGTCTGAGTTCTAGGCTTGGTACCTCAGAATCTTTCAATTCATAATCCACTCTCTTTTCACTTGTCAACCAGCACAGCATTTAACAGTTGACTCTGAGGTCATAGAGAGAGAAAAAAGCCCACGAAATGCAGGACAAGTAGAGTATCTTTCACCACTTAAAAGATAACTCAATTCCTTCCTCACCATTTTGTGAGGAATCCAGTGGAACAGCTGTCCAATCACACTGCCACCCCATTTGACAGATGTGAAGCCTCATTAACCAAGTACTGGGACTCTGCAGGTTACATGTCCCAATGTATCCTGGTCCTACTTCACTTAGAATAGCCAAATGAAGTATTTAGTTTTTTAAAAAAATTATCCTATGCTTTATATAAATACAAAGACTTTACAGTTTTTTCTTTTTAAACAAACAAAAAATGTTAAAATTATGGCAATGTTAGTGAGAACTAGAAAAATAATAAACTTTTTATGTTAAAAGGCTTGTTAATTTTAAAATCTTGCTTATTTTTTTAGATACAGGTGCTTATTTTTGAAAGCATTGACCAGCTTAATTATCAAGTCAATATACTTAATCAGGTGTCACTTTAATCTCTGCACTGCAAAGATCCAGAGGTCAAAGAGATACAAGGAATTAAGTTAACATAAACCCAAGTACTATCCTTTAAGAAAATTATAATTTATTTATATTATGAAATAAATGAATAAGATGATACCTACAAAAACTAAAAAAATAAAATAAAATAAAAAATTTCACCCAAATTCTTTAGCATACTGTTGGCTAGTACTGTGGTATTTACACATGTATTCTTCACATAAATGGTCTTACTAAACAGTTCTATCAAACATAGTAATTCCCAAGCCATCACATAATAGTTTCAATTGCTCAAATGACTTCAAATAAAAACTACCATTTACAATCAATAGTACATAAGCCACTAGGATGGTATCAATTTTAAACACAGTATGGTTTCATATCATGGAAGGTTGACAAGAGTAATTTATCCTAAATTAAGCTATAAATCAAGGACCGTATTCTATTGAGTTAGTTAACAGTGCTGAGAGTTGGCGTTTGTTGACTTCAAATGCCAGCGTAAAACCTTAAACAGGTAGGTAACATTAAAACACAAGACAAAACAGTGGAAACACAAAATAATAACAGAAAAGTAACCTAACTCAAATATATGGCTTTTAACAGAACTTCCTTTTTCATTAAAGGCAGCCTTAATCAATACAAAATACATTGTTTACAAGAGCAAGTTTCAATCACAAGAAAATCAACCTCATGTTTCATTTTCAAGACTGAGTTTCACACATCTTATAAAAGACCAAACTTTGATAGGACGTAGCTCAGTGAGAAACCTTAGCTCTTAGCATATACAGTACCTACCCTAGGTTCAACTGAAAAGCTTATAACATATTACTTTAACAAATTTATTTTACATATTTTAAGGTTTTATGTTTATTTCTATTGTCATTTACTTAGAACTAATAATTTGCCCAGCTGACATTTTATTCTTTCATAATCTATAGAATGCAAATTAAGTTATAAGATTATGGAAGGTACATAAAATCCCAGCCATAAATGATAGATTTGTACACATAACAATTTCATCAAAAATGTCCATCACTCTTTATTCATTTAAAATACATTTAAACAGTTTATTTCAGTACATAATCAGTACACATGCAAATATGTTGTATTAAAAACTTTAAAGTTTGAATATTTTCCTATATTTGACTATCACAAAGGAAAAAGTACAAAACATAGCAAACACGAATAAAAGAGAAAATAAAGGTGAAAGAAACTTAAATTCTGTAAAAGGAATAGTCTTCTAAATTAAAGGCGTATTTGTCTTGCTGTACAAAAATATATTAGTAAGAGAGCCACTCATTGTGTTCAAGCTTCAAAGGTCTACACAAAGACAGTGGTCAGCATTTAATCAGCTACTGAAGCAGCTATACTGTACTGAAGTAGCATTTTGTAACTGCCAGTACTGTTCAAAGCTTGCATTTCTGTGTACAGATTTCTCTATAACTTTATCATCTAACTTCTTTTTTTTGATTTTATAAAATTATGCGAATCCTAACATGTCAACCTAGAGTGGAGATAAATAGTATTATATTTACAGTATAACAGATTAAATAATACAACATAATTCCACTCCTTCCTCACTGAATCAAGGAGATTAAAATTTTCTGCAATAAAACAAATTATCTGCAAGAACATCTGGTTCTTATACTAATTTTTAAATTAAGTCACCAAAAGCATGGCATTTATTCTAATTTCTTTCCAACATTTAAGCACTTGCTTCTAACTTTCCACCCTCTTGCTGACCAGCTTTTAAAGGTAACTAGAAAAGATACTTCCTATTTTCAGTGGTCAGAGAATAGACAGAAGGAAAAGGAAGAATGGGATTAGGAACTGGATCTCATCTGCTTGTTGCCTTTGTGCTATACAGTTAAACCACCATGCCAAGAGAAAGCAAGCCTCTCTCCTAACACTCACTCTTGTTATTTTGGAATCAGATTCACATTTGTACTTGGAGGAAGTCACTCAGCCTTATAAGCTGGAGACTCCAGGTGCCAGGCATTATCCAGGTGACATGGTGTGTGCTCATAATCCTAGTACTTGTAAGGCAGGAAGATTAACGACAGGGAACTGAAGGTACCTTAACTACATAGGGAACTCTAGGCCAGCCTGGGCTATATTAAAGCTTGTCTCAAAACAAACAAAAAATGTGCCCATTGCAATCAGCCTATGCCTTCCTTACCTGCCATTACAGAGTAGCCATCGAGCAAGAGAATAGTGAGGTATAATCTTCTGCATGACACTGGCCATCACCATGGTAACAACCAGCTGTATACCTATCACACCCTGTGTGAAAAAAGAAACAAATAAATTTAACAATAAATTATTAATGTTTGGGGACCCTGTGGAAAACTCTATACATTTCGAAAATTCTATTTTAAAAAACTGGCTTTAACATTAAATTATCTTGTTCTTGTGGCATTTAAGTGTTCAGGAACACATACTTTGTTTAAACTACAGTATGGGTTTCACCTCCAAAATTCTCTTCAAATTACCAAAGTATCACATGCTTGAGAACACATGTAAAATAGACCAATCATTCAAAATTTATTCCCAAGAGTACTCTATATAAATTAGGGGTATCTGGTCAATTTTGGAGAAAGTTCTATGAGGTGCTAAGAAGACTTGTTTTTGTTTGGGGAACTGTTCTGTAAATATCTGTTAGGTTCATCTGGTTTGTAACATCTGTTAGCTCTAGCATTTCTATCTAGAACTTGTCTGTATGGCCTGTCTATTGTTAAGAGTGTGGAAGTAAAATCTCCCACTATCAGTGTGTGAGGGTCAATATGTGATTTAAGCTTAGTAGTTTTTCTTTTACTAACTTGAGCATCCTTGTGTTTGGTGCACCAATATTAAGACTTTAAATGTATTCTTGTTTTTTGTGGTTTTGGTTTTTTTGATATTGACTGCTTTTGGTTTGAGGCTTTTTTTTTTTTCAGGTCAGATATGAGATCAGCTACATCAGCTTGCTTCTTAGATCCATTTGCTTAGAATATCTTTTCAATCTCTTTAACCTGAGACAGAGTCTATTCTTGATGTTTCATGGACAGGGTAGCAAGATGGTTTCATTTCGTGTTCATTCTCTTAGTCTATGTCTTTTTACTGAAAAATTGAAACCAATAATGTTGAGGAATATCAATGAGCAGTGTTTATTGATTCTTGTTTGTGTGTGTCTGTGTGTGTATTTACCCTCTCTTTATTTACTAGCCTGGGATTATTATTTGTATTCTTCCTCCCCGCCCCTTTCTGTCCTTTCTATATGTATTTATGGGTTCCAGTTTATTAGCTTTTTAAAATGTGATTCCTAAGTAACAAGTGGGTCTCCACATCTACACCTGTTTCTTGTGACTTTCCCTGGGCTCTTTCCTTCTGTTTGTCTTGTCCTATTCTGATGTGTTAATTTTTCTTTTATATTTCATTGTTTACTTAGAAACCTGTTTATTTTCCAATTAAAGATAGAAAGTGGGTGGATCTGGACTGGAGGGGAGGTGGGGAAGAACTCTGAGGAGTAGATGGAGGGGAAACTGTAATCAGGATATATCATGTGAGGGGGGGAATTTTATTTTCAAGGAAAAAAAACAGTAAATTAAGAGTATGTAATATGGTGAAAGTATTGGTTTCATCATCATTCTATAATTCATTTAAGAATGAAAATAGGAAACTTTAAAACCACTAGGCTGGGCAAAGTGGCACAAACCTTCAATCCCAGCACTCAGAAACCAGACGCAAGAGGCTACATAGTGAGACCCTGTCTCAAAAAAACATAAAAAGAGCAGTATATGCAAAGCCAGACCTGGTGGTGAATGACAACGGAAGCTGAGGCAGGAAGACTGATTCAGAGTCAGAAGCCAAAGTGAGCTATCACACCTCTAAACAAACAGAAAGACAAAAGCAAAACACTACAAACCCCCAGGCTAAGCCCACCTCTTTAGACTGACTGCACAAGTGAATGAGTATAGACCATTGACTGAACTAAGTGTAGAAGCGTGAGGGCAGAACTATATTCCTCATCAACTACTGGATCTACGTAGCAGTGTGGTTCCGGCACACCATCTACTTAAACACTGGACCTTTGTTTCCAGAGACAATACTCCAGTCTACCTGACTGAACGGGCTAAGAGTAAAATCTAAGTGACTGCTATCATTAGAAGTTCCGAGGTGTTCTTAAACAGGACTGCTTTTAAAGGTACCTGATCAGTTTTACCTCTGCTTTGTGTGCGCATGCTCTAACGCCGTAAACTCAGGCAACTGGGTTACAAATAGGGCCCCTTTCATTCTGTTTTGCATCCATGGTTACATTACTACACTTTACATTCCCCACTGTTTTACCTGTAGTTTGTAACCAAAGTTCTGCAATTTCTATACTCTGAATATAACCACAAAAAAAAAAAAAAAAAAAAACTCTTCTTCAACAGTGTGCCTGGTTGGTTTCTTTAAAATTATAGATTTAAATGGCAAAGGAGTTTTGAGTTAGTAAAGTGTTGTAGATGACGTGAGCATCACTCAACCTGGCCTTGAATATGGTGATAGCAGCCCAGAGTGTCAAGGTCAGCAATATGGCCACTCACAGACACACTGACAATTTGACAATTTAAGAGTACAGTCATTTCTATGCTCAACAGTAAAACCATATTTTTAGTCACACTTAATAGAAAGTCACTGCTATAAAATGTTATTGCAGGAAGACTGATCTAAACAATGTTTATGATAGAACATGATAAAGTGGAGAAGGACATCACTTCTCTTCTTTCAAATTTCAAACTGTAGTGAGATTCTGCTGTTAACAGCTCTACTGTTAAAGATGCAAACCATGTAATATACAAGTAATCCAACAAACGTCAGAGAAACAGACTTAATAATCCAGGCTCCAAAATAATGACTTTATACCTTTGGTACCTGGAGGGAAAAAAGCATTCTAGAAATAATGTTGAAAAATTGAAAGACTGATCAAATATGAAGCCAAAAAGAGACTTAAGGAGACTCACCTCGAGAAAGTCAAAGCTGGTATATTCTCAGTATTTTAGTTCATGGACAAATTATTCAATGCAAACGTGAAACTCTCATTTGTTCAATTTACTATGTCACTTTCCTCTACTGAAATGAAGCTGAAAATAGCTTTCCAAAACCTCATCCACATACTGTGCTAAACACATGATTGCCTAACAGGAATCTTTCAGCTTTCTAAAGGGAATCAGTAAGTCTTTCCTAGAAGGTGTCCCTGTTAGATGAGTACACACATGATACAAAAGGAAACATCACTGTGACCCGAAAGCAGGGATCTAGAGTAAGAGGTCCTTTAAAAACTATGTGAAAAAGATTTCAGCATAGTTTCTTCTTTTCATACACATATAGGTGAGATACACTGTCAAATTGTGGTTTTTGGAGAATTGTCTCAGTAATTGACTCTTTTACTAGCACCAACTTAGACCAAGTTCTACAGCATGAGCGACTGTAGCATTATTATCAGATTTGAACATTTTCAAGTCTCTTAAATGCTCTGATTTTTTTCTTTTTAAATTTCTTTAACAGAGGATATTTTTAAAGAAATTTAACTATGGAGTTAAGAAAATTTCACAACATAAAGCTTTTAAACAGATGCACTGAAGCTTCAAAGACTATCATAGCTGAATCTCAAACATTCCACCATGCACTCTTAATGGTTTTTATTGGGACCTTAAAATAATAACTTGGTCAAACAGTTTCTATCTGGATTCACTGCCTTTGTTCAAACTCCCTTGACAACTGGAACTAGGAAAATTAACTTATGAAACAGTTTAGGAACCCAAGAGAGTTGTGAAACCTATGGTAAATTGCAGTGAACTTTTCCAAGTCTACTAATCTAAGGCCATCAAGAGTGAGGAAAAGTTACATCTAGTGTCTAGAATGACCATTTTAATTATTGTCAGTAATAGTTTCTGAGCAGGTTAAAAAAAAATCTTACCAATGAAAATTAAGTAATTCTCCAAGAAATAAAAAACCAAATACCAATAGTTTCTTTTGCTTGTCAACACTAGAAACAAAACTTCAATAAATACAAACAAGCTGCAATTTTAAATTTCAAACTTTTGAAAATTATGTCACCTTCAGTGGAGCTGACATTGTTATGTTTCATTAAAGTAGCTCTCCTGCTGGCAAACAAATTGAAAGGAAACACACACTGTTTACTACTAGAAGGCATATTTGCATGTAAACTTGGGACTCACATCACCCCAAATGGTTTCAATTATCATCTCCTGAGTAAGTTAGGCAACAAAAAGGAAAAAGGCTATTACCCATTGACCTTCACATTTTTTTGTTTGTTTCTCAACAGTTTAAAATGTTTAGCAGCTGAAAGAAAGTTATACTCCTTACAGATTTCTTAAACATGTGAACAGCATTTTACTCCTAAAGAACAGAAAACATCATTTCAACCTAGAGTAATACAACACTTAAGAATTCACACTTTAGGCACTTAACAAACCTCTAGACAATTAACAAAGGAAAACAATTTAAATGACCTAAATCATACAGTACTTGGTTATGGACTTACATTGAACCCAGGTACCTAATTTCAAATTTAATGATTCTTCTACTAAAGTCTACTGAGATCACTTAATTAACATATATTCAGGAACAAGCCACTGCATGGTGCTTTAGAACACTAGAGGCAAGAAAATGTGTGTGGTCTTGACCTCTAATGAGCAGTTAGCACATACTTTATGTACTGGCTTTGTGTCAACTTGACACAGACTTTATGTACTGGCTTTGTGTCAACTTGACACAGGCTGGAGTTATCACAGAGAAAGGAGCTTCAGGTAAGGAAATGCCTCCATGAGATCCAGCTGTAAGGCATTTTCTCAATTAGTGATCAAGGGTTGAGGACCCCTTGTGGGTGGTACCATCTCTGGGCTGGTAGTCTTGGGTTCTATAAGAAAGCAAGCTGAGCAAGCCAGGGGAAGCAAGCCAAGCCAGTAAGGAACATCCCTCCATGGCCTCTGCATCAGCTCCTGATTCCTGACCTGCTTGAGTTCCACTTCTGATTTCCACTGGTGATGAACAGCAATGTGGAAAGTGTAAGCTGAATAAACCATTTCCTCCCCAACTTGCTTCTTGATCATGATGTTTGTGCAGGAATAGAAACCCTGATTAATAAGACACCTTTTAGATGAGAGTTACATATTCTATTAAAAAGTGATGAAAAGATGAGCATTCTATGGCAATACAACAAAGGGGAAAGAAGTTGAGAACAAAACTATGACAGGTCACTATGGAAGGTCAATTCAAGAGGCAGTATTCAAGAGGCAGTAGCGTGGTCAATCAAAAGTGCTAACTGCTGAATGGGAAAGATGGAAGGCCAAAACCAGATATCAAGAGGTGAGACTATCTGACTTAAAATTTAAACTTAAGGCTATAATACTATGAAATGTGGTAGGCCATGGTGAGTAGTTAAGAAAACTCTTCTGGAGACCAAGAGCAAATATGGAAAAGATCAGCAGCACTAAGCCAATGGCTCAAAGGAGAGAAGAGGACCTGAAGTTCAAGAAGGAAACAGGACAGCAGAGTCTCTTATTTCAGTGGCAGGAACTATTTACATCTGTGTTTGTCGCATAGTGATAATTTAATTAATTTCAAACAATAACAAAGCACTATAAAACAAATTATACCATCACAGAAATAAATCTAAAAAGCAAAAATATGCTGTCCTGCTGGTTATGGTGACATATGCTGGTTATGGTGACATAATCTCAGGAAACAAAAGCAGGAAAACTGCAAGGTCTTCCTTCTTTTTCGTTTTTCTTTTTTTTTTAGGTGAGGCTACAAAAAGTTGGTATCCTCCCTGGGCTACACAGGAAACATATTTCAAAACAAACAAATCTCAAAAAAAAAAAAAAAAAAAAAAACCAACTCTCTAATATGCATAAGCTGATAACTTGCTAGCTGTGACCAGGAACTTAGCACAAAAACCTGTTTTTATTGACAGTTACACCTCCATCACTCAGAGCAATATCATTTAGAATCGTTTTGACAGCAAGTACAGCATGTGACAGCCGAATGAATGAAATTATAAAGATTCAGTATTAACAAAATTTATAATCCAAGATAACATTTGGGCACAAATTTGCACAGTATAAGGAAGTGCTACAGAAATTGAAAAACTGGATATGAAAGTTTCATAGAAATGGGGAAACCTAAGATGGAAATTGAAATTTCACAAACAAGGAAAATTCCAGGCTAAATGACAAGCATAAATATGAAAGAAGAGAGAGAGAGAGAGAGAGAGAGAGAGAGAGAGAGAGAGAGAATGTGTTCCCAAAGTTCTGATCACCAAGAACCTTTAAAACACATTAGGTTGAATATTAAATATTCCCTAAAAAGGAGTCATCTCCAGGTGGCTGATCTCACTGAAAGGTGATATAATTTAGCCTAAATAATGAAGGGGTCATTCAGTGATGGGGTCATATAATTTGATGGCATTACTGGGAAATGGTAGGAACTAAAAGGTGGATAGGCATGGATGAGAGGAAAGAAATCCCTTAAGGATGTTTCTTTAAAAGGTACAATTTGTTCCTATCCCTTTCCCATCTGCCTTACTGTCTTCTCAAAATGGCAAATACTCTCCTGCCTCAGCACACTGTCAGAAACAAGGGAATAGTTGGCATGAACCAATTTTAACACTGTAAAATCTTTAAAATGCTTTTGTATTTAATCATATCAGGTATTTTGTCATGGCAACAAAACTTCTAACATGGCAAGTATTTAACTCTCATATTCTGTTTGATTAAAAATAACATTTTGGAAGTCTAAGTAGTCAGAAATAGGGCAATGAGCATATACAGAATTAGACTCGTTAGTAATCTGCTTACTCAAAAAGAAGTTCTAATACAAAAAAAGAGAGAGAGAGAGAGAGAGAGAGAGAGAAAAGGCAGTTAAAACCAAGAGGTATGGACAGAGAGAGACCATTCCAGATGAAAATAAAACTGAGTATGCCTGAATACAGGAGACTACAACTGAGGAGGGCTCATGGTATGTTGAGAAGTTCCCTTTGGTGTGGCTAACACTATATAACAAAGTGGTAGACTGAAAGAATCTCAAGAAGCAGGTGGCAAGCCTCAGAGAAGCTACCCAAGGACACTTGAGTACAGCCTCAGCTTTGCAGAAAATACCTGTTTACTGATGTGGTAAGCATAGTCAATCTGCTTGAGGCACACTGATGAAACTCACGTTTGTAAGAGTGAGTGCTATGACTTCATTTACAGGAAAATGGAAGCTAGCAAGAAGATAATGCATTACGTTTACTAAGGACCCATTCAATTACTGTTTTAATGTGTAAGTTACACTAGTAACCAAAAGAACAGGCTAGTTGGTGAGTTTAGCACAGAAAACAGCAAGTACCACTGAAGGACATTTCACTCAGGAAATGCTTAAGACTGATGAAAAACTCATATGCAGTAGACCTTTATAGTATGTAAAATACATTCAACCCCAAATAGTTATGAATACATGTTTTACTTGTTTTTCTTCAGACTTACAACTGATAACGCAGACTTGTCTTCTCTTTATATAAAAAACAAATGAAACATTACTGCTTTTGACTCATAGATACAATTGATATGACTATACTCTCGACTACAAAGGCCAAAAGAAAAAACTATAGCTAAGTTCAATGTAAAAGGATATAATATTTCTTGCATTGTATGTTAATTTCATACTGAAATGCTAACCCTTCCTTCACCACCACATGCAAATAAAAGGTGATAAATCTTAAAACAAATAACATTGTCCAATGTTAAGTAACTGTGATGGTTTGTATGTTCTTGGACCAGGGAGTAGCACCATTTGGAGGCAAGGCCTTGTTGGAATCGGTGTGATCTGGTTGGAGTAGGTGTGTCACTGTGGATGTGGGCTTAAGATCCTCACCCCAGTTGCCTGGAAGTCAGTCTTCCACTAGCAGCCTTTGGATGAAGATGTAGAACTCTCAGCTCTGCCTGTGCCATGCCTGCCTGGTTACTGCCATGCTGCCACCTTGATGATAATGGACTGAACCTCTGAACCTGTAAGCCAGCCCCAATTAAATGTTGTTTTTTATAAGACTTGCCTTGGTCGTGGTGTATGTTCACAGCAGTAAAACCCTAACTAAGACAGTAATCCTCCAAGTTTAGGGAATAATTAAGTCTACAAAAGTGGTCTGGGAAAGTCTGGTTCAAGGAATGACATCTGATTCACTCAAGAGCCACTCCGCTCAAGTAGGCTGACAGTGGACCCACACCTCTCCTTCTCCAATCCACCAGTCTCATCCCCAGCTCTGTAGCAGAAAATTTGGTCTCCCGTTTTCTCTCTGACCCCATCCCCAATGAATCACAAAGATCTTCTCACCAAACCTTCTTTCTCCCAATCATCCATCCCACTCTCCTAGCCTCCAAAGTAGGCGTTCACTGGGAACAGGAGAGCTGAGAGCTGAGAGGCAGGGAAACAGATAAGCCAACCTTCACCACTTCCCTCCCCCTCTAAATCCAATCCCTGAATCTCAAGCCCAGCTCTTCAGCAAAACACCCATGGCAGCTCTCCCTGCCCCTGCTTCCAATCTTTCCCTTGTAACCTGTCTACCCCAACTCAGCACTGTACTTCAGCCCCCAACTTCAGCAGGTACCCCTTGCTAACCCACCACAAGCCAGAAAACCATACAGAATCCCTGCAGGTCTGGTATTCCAGCCTCATCCCCAGCTCTGCAAGAGAATGCCTGCTAAAGCTTTCTTTCTTTCCTCCTCTGCCTGCATCCCCTGTGGATCCTACAGACCTTCCCTCTCCCCATTTGTTGCTTTAGCCCTGCCCCAAACTCTAAGCAGGCATCTTCCCTTTTCTAACCCCTAGTCTCATTCCCAGCACTATAGCATACCCTCTTGGGTGACCTCTCTTCACTGACTGTCCCCCACTCCCATTGCCAATCCAAATAGACAAAAAAAGCAATTATTGAACCTTCTGTTCTCCCTCCTATGGATCCCCTTACACCCCTAGCCTACCCCTATTCCTATGTGTCAGCCCCCAATACCCAGAAACACATTTTATCTGGTACCCACAATGGTCACAACTATCACATCCATAGAAAACTTCCTACCAGGAACACCTCAGCATCACACTCACAAAGACAAATCCAGAAATCAGCACTTAGGCCTATAATCAAACCATTTCCAGATGCCTAGACACCAACTTAAAAACATAAGAATAACCAGGACAACATATTTCCACTAGAACAGTTATCCTACCACAGCATGACCCCAATATCCCAGCATAACTGAAGCACAAGAAAAAGAACTTAACACCAACTATATGAAGATGAAAGAGGTCCTTAAAGAGGTAATGAATAAACCCTTAGAGAAATACAGGAAAACACAAAGAAACAGCGTGATAATATGAATAAAACTGTTTAAGACCAGAATATAGAAATAGAATAAGAAAAGAAAAAACAAAACGAAGAAATGCTAGAAAAAAAATGTAGGAATTCCAACAGGAACTACAGGGGCAAGCTTCATGAACAGAATATAAGAGATAGAAGAGAGAATCGCAGGTGTTGAAGATATGACAGATGAAATGGATTACACCAGTCAAAGAAAATGTTAAATCCAAAAAAACCTCCTGAAACAAAGCAGCCAGGAAACCTGCAACACTATGAAAAGATCAAACCTAAGAATAATAGGAATAGAGGGAGGAGAAGAATACCAGCTCAAAAGTTCAGAAAATGTTTATCACAAAATTATAGTAGAAATTCTCCTAACCTAACGTTGATATCTAATAGAGATATAAGAAGCATAAAATACCAAACAGATTGGATCAGAAAAGAAAGTCACCTTGAGGCAGGGAATGGTAGCACAGACCTCTAATCCCAGCACTTAGGAAGGCAGGCAGATCTCTGAGACTTCAAGGTCAGCCCGACCTACAAAACCAATACCACGACAGCTAGGACTGTTACCCAGAGAAGCCTTGTCTAGGGGCAGGGAATAGCCTCTTTGCCACATAATAATCAAACATACTACAAGAATATTAATAACTGCAAGGGGAAAAGATCAAGTAACATATAAGGGACGACCAATTAGAAAGGAAAAGCCAGAAAGTCCTAGACAGATATGCTGCAGACTAGAAGAGACCACAGATGCCAGCCCAGACTATTATACCCTGCAAAAATTTCAGTCACCATTGAAGGAAAAATAAGATATTCCATGACAAATCCAAATTTAAACACTATATATCTACAAATCCACCCCTACAGAGAGTGCTAGAAGGAAAACTCCAAACTAAAGTTAACTATACCCATGAAAACGCAGGGAAGAAACACCAGCAAAATCAAAAGAGAAGCATACGGAAGCATATGCACAAATACACACACACACACACACACAGGCACACAAACACTGCCACCAGGAAAATAAAAGGAACCAAGAACCAAAGATCAATGATATCTTTCAGTATCAATAGTCTCAATTCCCCAGTACAAAGACACAGACTAACAAAATGGAAGTGAAAACAGGATCCAGACTTCTACTGCATCCAAGAAACACACTGAACATCAATGACAGATACTACCTCAGGGCTAGAAAAAATATTCTAAGCAAATGTACCTAAGAAGCAAGGTGGAGTAGCTATTTGAATATCTATCAAAACAGACTTCAAAACAAATCCAATCAGAAGATATAGGTAAGGACATTACTTACTCATTAGAGAAAAAAAACCTACCAAAGAGACATTTAAGTCCTTAGCATCTATGCCTCAAACACAAGGGCATTCAACTTTGTTAAAGAAAGACTACTACAGTTTAAACCACACAATGACCCTTACACACTGATAGTGAAAAACTTCAGTACCCCACTCTCACCAATGTATCGGTCATCCACACAAAAAAGTAAACAGAAATAATGGAACCAACAAACATTATCAATCAAATGGACCTAATAGGTATCTACAGAACATTCCATCCAAACGAAAGAATAAACCTTCTTAGTACCTCCTGGAACTTTCTCCAACATCAACTACATTTGCAGACATAAACAAGTTTCAGCAGACACAAGAAACTGAAATAACTCTCTGTATGCAGTCAGGCCACCACAGATTAAAGCTGGATACCAACAGTAACAGAAGCAACAGTAAGCTTACAAACTCATAGAAACTGAACAACTCTCTACTGAATGGGTAAAGACAGAAATGAAAAATTAAACTTTCTAGAATTCAACGAAAATAAATACACAGTATATATGATTTTATGGGACATAATGAATGCAGTTCTAAGAGGCTAGAACAAAGCACTAAGCACCTACATTTAAAAAAAAAAAACAAAACAAAAAAACCAAAGGAACAACAACAAATGCTGAAGAAATCTCATACCAGCAACTTAATAGCACACCTGAAAGCCCTGAAACACCCAAAAGGAGTAGATGGGAAGAAATGAACTCAGGGCTGAAATCAATAAAACAGAAACAAATCAATAAAACATAGTTTGTTCTGAGAAAAATTAATAAGATCAACAAAGCTTTATCCAAATTAACCAAAAGGCAGAGAGAGAACAAAGTCAGAAATGAAAAGAGGGACATAGCCATAGACACCAAGGAAAGCCAGAGAATTTAGGACATACCTAAAAAACCTGCACTCAACCAAGTTACAAAATCTAAAAAGAAATGGATAATTTTCTCTATAACCACTTACCAAAGTTAAATCAAGATCAGATAATCAATATAAAAGACCTATAACCCCTATTAAAATAGAAGCAGTCACTAAAAGTCTCCCAAGCAAAAAAAAAAAAACAAACAGCCAGATGGTTTTAGCACAGAATTCCACTAGACTTAAAAAAAAAAAAAAGTTAACAGCAATATCCCTCAAATTATTCCACAAACTAAGAGAACATTGCCCATTCACATTATGAGACTGCAGTCACCAAAACTACAAACAAAAGAAGAGAATTACAGACCAGTTTCCCTTATGAACATAGTTGTAGAAATAATAAAAAAATATTTGTAAACTAAATCCAAGACACATCAAAATGAACATCCACTACTATCAAGTAGGCTTTATCCCAGAGATGCAGGAATGGTTTAATGTATGAAAATCAATAAATGCAATCCACCACATGAACAAATTAAAAAAAAAAAAAAACAACAACAACAACCCACCACCATCTAACTAATTAGATGCACAAAAATCCTTTAACAAAATACATCCTTAATGATAAATGTCCTGAGATTAGGGATATAAAGGACATACCTAAATATAAAAGGCAGTTCAAAGCAAGCCCATAGCCAATAATCAAATTAGAGAGAAATTCAAATCAATTCCACTAAAATAAGGAACAAAACAGGTTGCCTACTCTCTCCATACCCATTCAATGCAGTACCTTAGCTAGAGCAGTAAGACAACTGAAGATCAAGGGGATACAAGTTTGAAAGAAGTAAAGTATTTTTATTTGGTGATGATATGACAACACATAAATGACTCTAAAAACTCTACCAGGGAACTCCTACAGCTGATATCTACTTTCAGCAAAGTAACAGGATACAAGATTAACTAAAATCAGTGGTCATTGTACACACAAATGACAAAGGACTGTGAAAGACACAGGGGAACAGCACTTTCACCACTCCTAACTTCAAGCTGTACTACACAGTTATAGTAATAAAAATCTGCATGAAACCGGCATAAAACCAGACAAATTGATGGATGGAGTCAAATAGAAGACCCGGACATAAAACCACACACCAATGGGCACCTGATTTTTGATAAAGAAGCCAGAAATGCACACTAGAAAAAAAAAAAGACAGCAATCTTTAACAAAACATTAGATACTTTGAACCTTATATAAAACAAAGTGGGGAATGGCCTTGAACGTAATGGCAGAGAAAACACTGATAGCACAGGCACTAAGATCTACAATTTATAAATGGGACATCATGAAACTGAAAAGCTTTTGTAAGGCAAAGGACACAGCAAACCGAAAAAGCAGCAGCCTACAGAATCAAAATATTTTTACTAATTCCACACTGATAGAGGGATAATATCCAAATTATATGAAGAACTCAAGAAACTAGGTATCAAGAAATCAAATAACACAATTTAAAAATGGGGTACAGATCTAAACAGAATTCTCAAAAGAGGAAAATCAAATGGCTAAGAAACATTTAAATAGAATGTTCAAAATCCTTAGTCATCAGGGAAATGCAAATCAATACTATTTTGAGATTCTATCTCACACCTGTCAGAATGGCTAAGATTAATAACACAAGTGACAGTTCATGCTGACAAGGATGTGGAGCAAGGCTAACATACATCTATTGCTGATAAGAATCCAAACATGTACAGCCACTATGGAAAGCAATATATTGTTTCCTTAGAAAGTTGGAATCAAGTTGGAATCAATTTACCTGAAGACCCAACTACATATACCCAAAGGATGTTTCAGCCTACCACAAGGACACTTGCTAAAACATGTTCATTGCTGTTCTGCTAAGAACAGACAGAAATTGGAAAAAACCTAGATGTCCCCTAAAGAAGAATGGAGTATTACTCAGCTGCTAAAACAATAAAAATAAAGTAAAATACAAAAAATATTGACATCATGAAATTTACAGACAAATGGATGGAAGTAGAAAAAAAAATCATCCTGAGTAAGGCAGCCCAGACCCTGAAATGTAAATATGGCATGTATTCACTTATATGTGGTTATTGGCCATTAAATAAATATCTAAGATAAAAATCTATATCAATCATATCACACATATATGGGACAAGAGGGGGCATATGCATCTCCCTAGGAGGAAGAAATAGATTTTATGGGTAGACTGAGAGTAGGGCAGAATGCAAATGGCAGCATCAGGGAGGAGGGGGCAAGGAGACAGGGTTGAGGATGAGAATGTAGAGAGAGAGAGACAGCTAGAATTTGCTGCTTTTATTTTGATACTAATTCCACTCTCCAAACAAGGAGTGAGTCAAGTACTCAGGTGACTTCTTGTGAACCAATCCCCTAATAAAAAGGAGCCAATCACTTGGAGAGCAGGAAGGACTTCCGGGTTGGGGAGAGGAAGAGAGAGAGGGGGTCCCTTTGGACAGGGATATTGTCAGGACAAGATGTAGCTACTAGTGTCTCCCAGCTTATATCACCGGAGAAATTAGATTTAATATAGCTTACAAGATTAGGATTCTAGTTGTTGCGCCCAGATATTGAGTTATCACTGTTTCTGAACTAAGTTTGTGTGGTGTTTCTCGCAGCAACTTGACTGGGTACAAGAGAAAAGGTGCAGCATCAAAGTCTGGGTTTGCCTGATGTGCACCTCAAAGGCTGTGGAAGTATTGAAGCATGGGGCTGAAGTGTTAACGACCCGCCAGTGGGAACCTAGCGAGCTAGGTGGAGAGTCTGCATGAGATAAAAACAGGTCTGCCATTCCCTACCAGTGCATGGCCAGCCAGGCCGCCAGAGCAGAGTTGCCGGCACAAGCCCTGGAACGTGCCGGTTCTTTTTTTGGTTTTCCTGCAACAAACGAGTGCCAATTGGCCATCTTATCACTAAAGGAGTCTTCCAGTACTGGGACTAGGTGGCATTCAAATGAACTGTTGGCCAGTGGGGTACCAAAGACATCCCCAAACAATCCAGGCTGTTACTAAGATAATAGCTTCCCCTCTGCAAACTGACTCCAGGGCCCCATTGCCAAGGACAACTTCCACCCAATTCAAAGAACATGGAGAAGTGGAGGTAGAGCCTACATGGCAGCCTCACCCACAAGTTCCAGTGTCTTTTGTGTGGTAAGGTACTCTGCAGGCTTCCAACGAGAAATGTAAACGCTAATCAAGCCACAAAACCTGTGACCTATAATGCCTGCAAGATACGCTAGGGCAATAGTAGCAAAGAACTTAAAGGAGTAGTCAACCAATGCTGATTTGACTTAAGGCTGCATCCTCAAGACAGAATTCATACCCAACGCTGTCTGGATGATCAAGAACCAGAGACTAGATAGCTCAGACATCTAGAAAACCAAACACTACTGGTCTAAAGAAAAAAAAAAGTAGCAATAAAATAACTCCTAATGATATTCTGCTATATGCATAGATGGCGCGCGCCTTAAACATCAGAGGTGCTTCCTCAACAGAATAATTAGAGACCCAGAGCCAGGTGTTACACAGAGAGAGACTTTAGAACCTGACTCAGGGACCCTGCAGACGAAGGGTAGAAAGAATTTAAGGGAGAAGGAAGATTGGTGGATGGGAGATATGGAGGACACCAGGAGAACAAGGTCCTCTGAATCAACTGAGCAAGGCTCATATGAACTCACAGAGAATGAAGCAGCAAGCACAGGGCCTACATCTGTTCCTCTGTGTATATACTATAGCAGACAGAAAAGGAAATGGGTCGGGAAGGGGAGGAAGGGGGAGGGCACCTCGAGGAGTAGAGGATGAGGAAAGTGTAATCAAGATATACTATATGAGAAAAGAATCTATTTTCAATAAGCAATCAAAAATAGTTCAAATAAACAAAACCAAAAACCCACAAGCAACCACACACACACACACACACACACACACACACACACACACACGTATAGCAAAAGAGGCAGATTAAATGTTACCATTTATGGGTAAGATTAGACCCAAGGCATAAAAAAGTGTATCTTTAGGTCTTTGTCCTTTGAGTGGAAGTATAAGTAAGGACTATGTTAAGTGTGAAAACTGTGGTCATCACAGGTAATATGAACCAGGTCAGGATAAACCAGATAAAAGGTGCCAAGATTCTAGATAAGTTTGCTAGTACCAGGTAGTTGAAAAACTCCTTGGATTTTTTTTTTTTTCAGAGATTTCAAATTAGCTCGGGCATAGTAAGTAAGCTATAGAAGGAGGGAGTACTTCCAATTTAAGAGAATTCTGGTTAAAAGCAGAACATAGGTATTGCATGGATCATTATCCAAGTGACTGTAAGTCTGCCTAAGTGACAACAAGCTTAGGTACATTATCAGACAAATGAATTATCAGGATTTAGAACCTTTATAGACCCAAGATAAAATAGCTTATCAATAGCCAAATATTACACCAGGCAGCATTTGAGATGTCCTTGAAGAACAGTCATGCAACCAACAGGTTCTCTGAAAGTGAGAAAAACAAGTCATAAAATAAATACTAGGGTTATCATCAAAATCAATGGCATTAAAAGAAGGGTTAGAAAATTAAGGGGAAAACTGATAAAAACAAAAATCACACAGGTGAATGATAACAGCCCTAAACTGAAGCTTTGAAGATGGATGCTTTAAGAAGTCAAACATTAGAATAGTTGCTTTAATAGGTCAAGGGATTAAGAACAGTTTAGACTTAATCCAAAGAGAAATCCTCTACAATTCCAAACTGGAAAAAGTAACATAAAACAACCATAAACAGACAAGAAGTCATTCTCAGGAGCCATTTCCAGTACCACAGAATTGGGTATGAGCTATTCCTGCCTAGAGCAGCCTTTAGAGGCACAGTAAACTGGATTTTTCAAAACAAGGCTTTTATAGTAAATGACATTAATGAAAGAATTTTGTAGTAAAGCAGCTAAAGAGGGCTGGCAAAATGGCTCCGTGTGTAAAGGTGCTTGTAGCTAACTAAGCCTTATCACCTAAATTCAATCCCTGAAGGAGAGACTACTCTCATGAACTATCCTCTGACCTCAGTAACACAAGTGTCTCCCCCAAATAAATGCTCTTTCCATAATTATAAAAAGCAGCTAAAACATTAAGTTCAGCAGTCAATATTTAATACTGATTCATTGAATGATTTATGAATTCAATCAAATAATAGATAGTGAACTATCTTCTGCTATAAAATAACTACATCTTAATGTTCAATTTATTCCTAAAAAGAGAACCATTGTATCAACTATGAGTTGAACCCAAAGGACAATTTTTTTTTATTTTTATTTGTATGTACATTGGTTTTCTGCCAGCATGTATGTCTGGGTGAGGGTGTCAGATCTTAGAGACAGTTGGGAGCTGCCATGTGGGTGCTGGGAATTCACCCAGGTCCTCTGGAAGAACATTCAGTGTTCTTAACCACTGAAAAAAATATTTAGCTGAATTGTTTGCAGAACTCTTTAGTTTGCTAGTATCGATGCTTCATTAACAAAATACTTTTTAATTTCTTTAAAACAAAAAGTATATACACAAATTTTACTGCTATTTTCCTAACTCAGGAAAAAGGTGAATATATTTTAAAACTGAAGTGCTGGATTGGAGAGATACCTCAACAATTAAGCGCACATACTAACAGTCCAAACCTTTAATTCTACCTCCCAGGAGCAAGGGGCAGATAGCAGAGTGCATGCTGCTCTCATGGCGGACCTCAGTTCTGTTCTGAGATCCTTTCCAAGAAGCTTACAACTGGCCAGTAGTCCTGCTCCAAAGGCATTTAGCACTTCTGGCTTCTTTAAGAACCTGAGCTCATGGGAACATACCCATCCACATACAAACACATACATCATTTTTAAATAGTAACACAATACTATTTTTTAAAAGATTTATTTATTTTATGTGCGCTGGTGTTTTGCCTGTTTTTATGTCTGTGTGAGGGTGTCAGATTCCCTGGATCTGGAGTTACAGACAGGTCTGAGCTGCCAAGTGGGTGCTGGGAACCAAACCCACATCCTTTGAAGAATAGTCAGTGTTCTCAACCACTGAACCATCTCTCCAGCCCCCAGTAACAAAACATTTTTTAAAAATTATTAAAAGTTATGCTTAAAAGTACAAATTCTCAAGAAAATGCCTAAATACAAGGTAATTTTCTTTAGAATTAAACCTATGATGCAACAGAATACATGCAATTGTATTCAAACCCATCAGGTCTATAGTTTTTGGTAAAGATAATAATAAAGACATCTAGAAGAACTGATTAAATTAAGAAATAACAAAAGACTTATTCTTCAAAATAAGTTGATAAAGCAAACGAGATTAAAAAAACAGCAAAGATAAGGATACATGGTAATGAAATACAATTTATAAACTATTCTAGCATACTGGTGTTGAAAACATCGCAAAGAGAAGGATACATGCTAATTAAGTACAAGTTATACACTACTCTAGCATACTGGTGTTGAAATTAATAGTTGTTTATTTAAAAGATAATTTTTCAGTTATAGCAGTTGAATAAATTATGCAATACCGCTTATAAAGCAATACTGTACTCATAAAAGCATTGCCAATGAACCAAGTATCTTAGAAGATGTTAGTCACTTCATCTCTAGCTAAGACATGACTTACTCAAAAACTGTTCTCATTTCTTCCACCTCACTCCAACCTCCACTTCCTGGAAGTTATCACAGTAGTTTTAATACCACAAAGTTAATACTTACTCCTTGATGAAATAAAGGACAAAGGATAAACTTGCCCGACTGTTTAATTACAGGCACTGTATGAAGCACTGAACTGTAACATAAAGAAAAGTCCTGTTTCTTTATGAAAAGGAGTACCTCTTACCAGGAAAGCCAATATACCATGCTCTCTGTGCCTCCAAAGACAAGGCATACCATAGTCATCTCAATTTAAAGTAGTGGCTATTTGTGTTACAAATACTTTCATTTATACAAGCTATATTTTACAACCATGTTAAGCACAGTAGTAATGATTCATAAAGCAAATTTAAAATAAAAATTCAGTTATAAATACAAAAGCCAAGAAACTTTAGGTATATATCTGTACAGTTAACTATTCCTTAAATGCACTCATGGTGAATATTTTAATGCACTGAATAAGTGAACACACTAGAGTACATAGTTTTGTTACTAGCAACACAACAATTAGAAAAGCTCTCTCTCATTTCCTATCTCTAAAATAAGGGGGAAATGATATCTCAAATCCCAATTAACCAAATTAACAAATAAACAAATAGTATTTGAAAATTTAACACTTTGATAGCATCAGCAAAGTCTCTGATATGGAATTTTCATCTAATAAATAATGGTCCTGTGCAAAAAAGTGATAAAATGAGCTACAATTTATAAGAAGTTTAAAAGGAAACTAAGATTTGCAAATTAATGTAAAGTAGGAGACTCAGTCCACTACTCAACAGTCTCATTGCAAATTAGTGCTTTAAAATAGACAGACAGACAGACAGACAGACAAGATCTCCATGGTGACTGACATGCTTATAGAGTATTAAGGCCTTTACTGCCAAGCCTGAGGATCTGAGTTGGATACCCCGGACCCCCATGGTAAAAAAACCTTAAGTCCAAGCAATCTTCAGAGCTCCACACACTCCATACCATGGCAGGTGCACCTGTTACAGTACACATAAACACAGGCACTTAACTTTTCAAAAATTCTATTTATCTCTAGAGACTTAGGACTTAATGAATCTTACAGTCTTGTTTTTGTTTATTTGTCTGGTTTTTGAATTCTATTGCAGAAACTTAGTAAATTCTCTCTTTAAATGACTTGGGGATATTTATTTTTAAATGATACAGTATTTTTTTCTAATCAGTGGTTATTAAGAGAAAGGAGTTGGGGATATCACTTAGCACTGGGAAAATAATGAAACAAAAGCATTTGAGGGTATTAGTAACACTAAGCACTTGGGTGATTTTATCAGGACAACAGGATCAAGACCAGCCTGACCTACAGCATTACATTTCAGGGCGCTCAGAGATCCACATGGAAGAAGAGGGAAAGAGGATATAAGAAATGAAGACCACAGACACTTTTAGTAAAAATGACTAATAAACAAATTGTAAAGATAAAATTCAAGGACTCAATAAGCATTGTTAAAATTATACTAGAAAAGAATTTCATACTAAAATGTTTCAAGATCATATTCTACAGTATATTGAATGTCTCAGGTTTTTTCCTATGTGTTTCTAATAGTCAGAAAAATACTGACCAATTACTTCCAAAATCCAGTTGCCAAGTCTTCTACTTTTATTTCCATTAAAGAGCATAAGACAATTTTTAAGAACAATAAGTGCAAAACTTAGCTAGGCATGGTAGCATATACCTGTTGGAAGCCTGTGGCAGAGGGATCAAGAGTTTGAGACAGCAGGAAGTACAGAGTGAATTCCATACTAACCTGGACTAATTGGCAAAACAATGTGGCAAAAATCAAAAATCAAACGGTTTTCCTTTTGAATAAGGCTAAACAGAAAAGAATGGTGTTAGTGACAAAATAAATCTGTTTACACAGACAACGTCACAAGCTGCAAGAATAAGAACCATTTATAATTAATCACTTATAATCATAAATATTGTTGAAGTCTTCTGGAATGATAAAAACATTAATGAAGTTATGGCTTTGGTGGAAAAGCATCTTCCATCATGACTTCCCTTCAGTGAAAGGAAGCAGAAGGTGACACATGGCTTTCCCAAGCAGTAGAGCAAACAGCAGCAGTCAGAAAACAAAGATAACACAACATCAGTTGAGCACAGCATGGTGCCAAGGACAAACATAATTTGAATGACTGAGATTATTATATTTAAAAGTTCCTATTTATCGCAGAGATAAAAATGTGAAGTTTACTTTAAAAAGTAAACACAGGTTGTAACTCAATGTCAAACCCTTCCCTCAGCATTGGCAAAACGAAGTAAAATGAAAACCTGATTGTGCTAAGTATTCATGGTAGGTATCAACCACTGACAATCTACAACAAAATATGCATAAAACACAGCAGAACAACATGCTAACGGTTCCTGTAGATATGCCAGTTGCACTGAACAAAGGTTTCTTTTCCCCTTCCCAGTGCCCCCTCAGACTAACCACATTTCCTCACAATCCAGACCTCTCCATTCCTGAGATTTTGCTGCAGAGATACTATCACTACCAACCCATGGCATGTACTGCAGGATAACTATGGATGTGGCCCAACATAAAATTGTAAATGTACTTAAAATGGTTTCTAACGTGACGTCTCTTGTAACTCAACTGGATGTTGTTGAGCATGACCTTGAGATGACAAATCCTTTATCAAAATATTCTATTTTTCCTCTAAAAAAATATCTGTACTAATTAAACAGTCAGTGATCAAAACATGGAGAAATGGTCTTTGTGTCTGCTGACCTTATGAAAGGGAGGCAAGTTTCTCTAAGAGATTACAGTTATTTTATAGCTCATTTGGTAGCCAAGTTTCAGAAGTCATCACAAGTGCAAAGAGGAGGAGAGAGACAATTGCTAGAACCCTGGGAAGAAGAAATGGGTGAGTGTGCCACATGCTTAGAACAAGTATGAGAGAAAACGCTTTCAGTAACTAAGGAACTCCAGTTCACAGCTTCTCTTCGGCAATCCCTCCTCATTCATCAGCATTATGTCAAGTCCATGCCCACACCTAAATGATTAATACTCTGCTTTGAAGGAATGTTTTAACTAGATATAGTTGAAGCAAAATAAGTACTAAGGAATTTACACTGTTGCTCTAATTTTGTGCCTCCATCTGTACAACTGAAGTTAAAACAAAACAAAACCTCAGAATTCAACTACTTCATAGTATTTAAACTGCTAAAAATACTCTTAGGTATTATAGTTACTGATAAGAAGCAAAATTCAATTTTTATTCATCTATAGTGCTTTAAGTCTTTAACTTTTAAAAACTTTTCTTAGCTGGGCGTGATGGCACACCACTGCCTGGCTAGCAGTATTTTATATCAGCATCCAAAATAAAGTGAAATATTTAAATAATGGTCTAAGAAGATATAGCTAGACATGGTGACACACACCAATCCCAGCATGAGAGAAAGTAGGAAGAGAGTAAAGTATAAGATTAAGGGGAGGAAGGAACAATTTTAATGTTTCCTAAGAAAATGTATTTTAATTGAGTTAGGCCCACCCTCTCTAGGTGATCTGTTTCACAGGAAGGAGACTGCCTACTGTATGAGATAAGAAAGTAAGTTGATCACAACCTGTCTTGACTTCACTCTTGCTCTAGACCAGCTCTCTGATGCATAGCTTTCCTGTCCCACAGAGGTCCTCCTGGTTGGTTAATAGTTCCCTTAGAGATGGAATCATTCCATCCAAAAAGGAAAGCTTTTTTAAATATGAAGGTAAACAACTTAAAATAGCTTCAGTAAGATCCTGAAACTAATCAGATTCCCTAGTGCCTTCCCTGCCAGAGTAAGCAATAAAAGCTGAGAGTTACCCTCAGACAGAAGGAAACCAGGCTGAGAAGACGACTCAGAGCTGCAAAGAAAACTTAAGACCATGAAAGCTGACTGGAAGGAGAAGGCAGCCAAGCTGCCTGGAAGAGGTTTCGACCAGTGGAGGCACCTGGAAAGAACACTCTCCAGCCTGTTGAGCTACCTTTAGGCTGTCCAGTGTGCTCATGGTTCCCAGCTTTGTGAGCTGTCACCTGTGCTAGGTATGTGTTGGGTGGAGTGGGTAAGGGGAGGGCTCAGTGATATAGATGTCTGTGTCATTTCTGCTGCTGTAAGTAATCCCTTACCCATATTCTTTTAAGTTACCCTACAGCACACATCAAGTGGACTTCAGTGGTATCTTACTTAGGTCTGTCATAGGTTCCCTATCTGGATGAGAAGACATTTGTGTTGCATCTCCCCAGGACAAGTTTTGTCACACAGCACATTCCCTGCAATCCAAGTACCACTGACTGGCAAGTATAGGTCCTGGCTCTGTCTTAGAATAAATGAAGGAGGAGGGTAGGAAACACAAGAGGAAAGGAAGAAGAAAACTATCAAGACACAAAGACCAGGGTAGAGGAACTTCAATATTACAAAGAAGAATAAGCCAATCCACAAGGGTTTTAAATTTGCATGGTTCCAATTATATAATATCCTGGAAACCCTTGATTATAGTGAAAAAAGATCAGTGGTTGCCTGAGGAAGGGAAAGAGGAAGAATGATTTCAGGGGAGTTAAAATACACTTATACCATAATGATGGGTGTACATAAAAAAAAAAAACCTATTCATTCAAACCCACATATAATGTGATCAAAATACAATATAAAATTCTCAATGAATGAAAATATATTTTTTAAAAAAATTAAAGATACATATCACTCGTAAAAGTTACAGATAATGGAGAGGCATGTAGAACAACAGAAACTCGTGCACACAATCTAAACCTAATCAAAAGTTCCTCTTTAAAAAAATAATCTTTATGGCTTGGAGAGATGGCTCAGCAGTTATGAGCAGTGGCTATTTTTCCATAGGAACCAGGTTCATTTTCCACCACCTATGTGACTATAGGAACTCTACTTTGATGATCTTGTGGAATTTATCACATCCCAATGGCAATACCCTGAAACATGAGTTAGGTGAAGTTTCTACCCTCCTAAGTCATTGGAAGTTAAACCCCAGTGCGAGTTTCAGAGAGGACAAGCCATAGTTTACTATCCTATCTGCTCTGGAATTATGTGAAACAAACAAACACAAAACAAAAGTCCTTGTGAAGTGAGTATTTTGTTGGTTTGGCTAAAATGACTATACCCTTTGTTTTACCAGACAACCGTTTAAAAAGCCCTATTATTTCAGAGGATACTTCTTCACTCATTCACTTGCCATTTGCTGAAACATTTCACTGTCAGCAAAGCTATCAACTAGATGAAGTCTCTCTAACTTGAACCAGAACTGTGAATAAAACCATACTAAGTCATTAGCAATGAAAATAGTCAAACAAGCAAAAAAAGCAGAAGGTAGTTTACAAATGTTTGTTTCTGCAAAGGTGCTCAGGCACAACCTTAACCAAAATAGTAACTGAAGAAACACAAGGCTCTAACATAGATTGACTAGGCCTCTCGGAAGACAAAGAGCAAAGAATCGCAGGAAAGAGAAATCAGAAAACTTGAGAAGAAACTCAGATCTCTGCTACTACATTCAATGTTAAAACCTCCTTAGAATCCTTAAAAGGCTCACAAGAGACAGCTATATCAGGATCCTTTCAGCAAAATCTTGCTGACATGCCTGGCAAACACAGAAGTGGATGCTCACAGTCAGCTATTGGATGGAACACAGGGCCCTCAATGAAGGAGCTAGAGAAAGTAGCCAAGGAGCTGAAGGGGTCTGCAACCCTATAGGTGGAACAACAATATGAACTAACCAGTACCCCCAGAACTTGTGTCTTTAGCTGCATATGTATCAGAAGATGGCCTAGTTGGCCATCATATGGAAGAGAGGCCCCCTGGTCTTGCAAACTTTATATGCCCCAATACAGGGGAATGCCAGGGCCAAGAAGTGGGAGTGGGTGGATAGGGGAGTGTGGGGGGGAGGGTATAGGGGACTTTCGGGATAGCATTTGAAATGTAAATGAAGAAAATACCTAATAAAAAATTGGAAAAAGAAAAAAAAAAAAGAATCCTCAAAAGGATTGTCTTTCACTCAAATGCAAAAGAACTTCCAATAAATACACTCCAGTTCTTAGTTTTCCATTTTCCTTTAAGAATGGCTTGAAGACCACTTGTTTCAGACTTAACTACAGAATTTATTAAAAATAAATTTTTGAGTTGGGAATGATAGCTCATACAATAACCCCAGCATTTGGGAGGCTGAAGCAGGAAAGCAGGGAGTTCAAGGCTAGCCTGAGCTACTGAATTAAGAACCTGTTTCCAAAAACAAGCATGCAAAGATTCAAAACTTTTACTACTCAAAATAGGATCCAAATACACATTTTTTTTTTAAACCAAGAATCATAGGTAATTTTTTTTTTTTTCCTGAGTAGTACAGAATTCACTGTATACCAGACTGGCCTTGGACTCACAGATCCCATGCTGGGATTTCAGGCATGCACCACCATGCCCAGGCATTCTTAAGGAAACTTAAGTATCCAACACTCGTCACAAGTTCACTAGATGTCAGCTATTCCTTGACTCCCTCAGTTTACAATCAATTCACTGGTCGGTACTCTCTAAGTGTACTGTGTGTGTTTCTCTCATATCACATAGCACATTATTTCTTCCCAGCACCGCTCCTCACCAACTCTGCTATAGCAAAGCTTTCTGTCTCCCCACAATTAACAGCAGCAAATTATTAAACTGCTACATTGACTAAACAAGCCACCAGGGATCTGTAACTCAAAATGTTGCTCTAATTGTGCTACTGTTCTCTCATAAATCAATACCAATGCAAGATTTTCATCACAACAGAAAGTGGAACAGAATTAAAACACTTGCAGTTATGTTTTCTACCAAATATTTTCACATACTGAAAGCAAATAATTTAGTTCAGTATTTTTGGTCTACATCACAAGCCTATTGTCCTTTGCTCACAATACAAGAACCTGATATACACAGCACATCTATGAAGTTTGGGGCTACAAAACCAGATCAGAGAATGAGCGGGCAGAATAAATTTATAACCAATTAAACATCAGTAAATCCAAAGTATCCACTGTGGGGTAGCATTTATAAGACATGAAATACCTGGCCTAATATAAAGACAAGGATTCTCAGACTACCCAAATGATGTATGTGTGTGTGTTTGTGTGTGTGTGTGTGTGAATATATATGAATGATGCTTTTAAAGGAACTAAAAGAGCAAGGGAACCATATTAAATCTTTTTTTGCTCTGTTTTTCTCTTTTACTTATTCACTTTACATCCCACTCACTGGCTCCCTCCCACGATCCTTCCCCTGACCCCTACCCCCACCCCAAGCAGGTGGGGCCCCCAGAATATCCCTCAATCCTGGTACATCAAGTCTCTGTACCAGATTAAATCTTAATCTGAAACTTGTATTTGTCATGAAATAAGGTTCTAAGTCACTGAATGTAAAGAATCAGAAGATGACTAAAAGCCAAATCTACTTTTGCCAGGAATTTAGAACTTCTCAAAGAGTTCAAACTCTTACCAAATTTATGTAAGTAAACTAATGGATAGAACCTGGGTCTTGAGAGTTCATGTCTAGTGAGTGTTCTTCTCACTGTATGGTTCACAACTTAACTGTTAATTCAACCAAGGTCAACCTAAATTCCGACCATCCTTGCTTTATTTTTTAAGGATTCCAAGCAATGACAGCAACTCCATACACAAACACCAACTTCATAGCGGTGAACAACTTTAACTTTAGTCAAGTAACTAACTCAAAAACAAGACAGATCAATGTCACAATGGAGACAACCAGGCCCCACATTGTGAAGTGTCACCATGAGATTAGCTGAAAACATATCTACTTCCTTCGAGCTGCCAGAATGGTTCTGTGGATCTCAGAATGCAGAGGACACATTCTAATTCGGCTTCTATGTGACTATCATGGATTTAATCATTTTATGTAGATACTATCGCCAACTTTCTAGACAAGACCAAGTTTATTAGACCTCACCTCAGGTATAACACTGCCTGCTTCTAAACTCCACATTCTTCCTTCTGTAAAATTGGAAGAGATGGGGAGGTTGCTAGACTTGAATTCCTTCTAGTGCTAATGTTCCCTCTCTAATTTCATGATCCCAAATGAAAACAGAACTCTCTTAAGGAATCTAAGCCATACTATTCAGAGGTTCAAAACACTAAAACAAACAAACAAACAAACAAAAACATTAAAAGAAAGAAGTAACCTGGTAGTTTGCAACTGAAACCAGGTTTTTTGTTGTTGTTGTTTTGTTTTGTTTTTTTTTCTCTAGTAAGTCATACAAAACAGCTAAAACTGGCAATATTAACCCTGAAAAAAGGGGGCATGGCCAAACTGGGAGTGGTGGCATATGCCTTTGATCCCAGCACTTGGGAAGCAGAGGCAGACAGATCTCTGAATCAGAGGGCAGTCTGGTCTACATAAAAAGGCAGCAGCATAGTCAACTAAAGCTTGAACCCAAGATAGAAGTCTCTGCAGATGGTTTGAAATCTTTCATGTGGCTGATTGCCTGTTCAACTTTACCAGAACCCTAGGACTTTGGAAATAGCAACTATCTTTTAAAAATTCTTTTATGTTCCAGAAAGTAGTTGACTGCAGTCACCAGCCCCTACACAACCACCTGCCTTCCTCTCATAGTCCCCCAATAAAGCCTAACTTAGATGTTTCGAAATCCCATTCATTCCATCAATTAACTTCTGAACTGTGTGATCAGTCAGCACCCATTGCTTCTTATCTACAGTTGATTAAGACGTTCTTTGTACAAGTCCCTGAACTTTGTCCTTTCAGACTAAAACAGCAGAGAACTCTGAGAATGACTGGCCTCACGGTAAAACACTCTTCGGTTACTCCTTTCCCTCCAATCTCTCACACCAGGTTCTTTCTATGTTTACGTATCCTTCTCACCTAACCTTTAAGACACTTGCAAATAATATGGCTGAGGCTGTGCTCCCTACTTCGATAGAGATTTACAATAAGAAATTACAAATTTTCCTTTCAAGTTAAATCTGTTGGGACTCAACCTGGACATTTTCTTTAAAAGTGACATTGATTTTTCAGTTCTGCTATAGTTGAGTGTTAAGAGAAGCCAATTTTGTCTTAAGTGCCTCGGCGTTGCTTGTCTCCAAGGAGACAGGAGAGCGTGCAAAAAGGCACTGCTGCGTCCTTAAATTCTCAGCCAAAAGCCTGCGGCGGGAAAAGGTGGCAGGGACAACGTGGTGGGTAGAGCAAGGTCAACAGTGGGCCACCGGGCGCCACAGGACACACGCGAGGGCAGGCTCCTTAGACTGGGTACTCCGACAGACCCGCCCCTCTCCAACCCCACAGGTCCCTCGGCTGACTGGAACCCCGGCGGCGGCCGTGCGCACTCTGGGAAGGTTGGGGTCCTGCCAGCGGTTCATCCCAACGCTCCAGCAGGTTCCATTCCCAGCAGGGACATCAACCGGCTCCTTTCACAGACTAACCTCCCTGTCCTTTCCTCCTGAGGTTGTCACTCTGATCCTCACAAGACTCACCATAACGCCAAGAACAGGTCGTGGGACAGACAGTCTAGAGTCCCCGGGACCGTCCAGAATCTCCCCTTCAGGTTCTGCAAAACGGAGCTCTCGAAACCGCGAAGGGAAAGGTCTTCCGGCTCGGCCGGAAGTCCTGCCCGCATGGGACAGGAAGTTCCTCCCTCTCCGGACCGCCAGCGACCCCACGCCACGCAGAGAGGAGGAGACGCAAGGCGTTCTCTAAAGCTACTTCCGTGGGTGTGAGGCTAAGGCGAGGGGCGGGGCTGACCTTGAGAACGCAGGGGCGCAGGCGCACAGGTAGGTGGGCGTGGCGGGGCGGGGCGGAATGCCCGCAGGATTCCTAGGTAGGTGCGGTACTTTTCGCGGGCGCTGGGGTCGGTTTGTGCTGCTGCAGGGATCAGCTGGGTGGGTGTAGCCGTCGTACTCTGACGGTTTAGTGAGGGTAAAGAACCTTCTAGGCTGTATTCATGCTGAGATCATTCAGAAATTGTTTAGCCAGCCTCCTTTCTGTCCGCTTTCCTTACGCAGTACCGTGGAATCTCAGTTAATTCATGCTGTCCAAGCACCTTCCTCTCTTAGGTCAATGAAATGTGACCCTTAGAAGTTCTTTGCTCTTCACAGACGCCAGCTCAAACCAGAGGATATCTACAAAAAGAGCAGAGGAGCTAAGAAGAAAATTCAGTATGGACATTTCCAACCTACTTAATACCAATATGAACAGAAAGGGCCTTACAACATTCTCATATACATACATACACACACATTTATGCTTTATGACACCTCCCTCCTTCCAAATCTGTACCAGTGAACTTGCCTTTTTATTGTGATGAGGGTTAACCATAGAGGTAAGTTTGAAATAAGGACACAGAGCATCTTTGACCCAGAAATTATCACACAGTTTAACGATCCTTATGGAAACATGCTTATCTCACCCTTCTCCGTGAGATACCTTTTACCATAATGTGGTTCTCTTGTGGAGTCAGAACTGGGGAGGAAATTCATCTTCAGCAGTCAAGGTTGCACAAACTTGCAACTATAAAGCAGCTATGATGTTCAACCTCTAACTGGCCCAAGGACCCTGGGAAACAATTCTGAGCTACCTAGAGAAATTAGATTGGTGCTGTTTCAAAAGGATACAGAAACAAAGTTTATATATTATGTTAATTTTTAATGGGGGGATAGGGTGACAGGTGATAGAGAAATTATAAGAAATGAGAGAAGCTACTCTGAGACCAATAGCCTTGAGGAATAGTTTGTGAAACTGAGTCTGCTGCTGATCAACCCAGAACTTCCCCCAAGGGTTCTGTTACTGCTTTATAGAAACATGCCTGCTAATAGACAGGCCCCAGGGCAACTGCAGTATGGTAAAGAAGGACTCTATCTGGGGGAAGCCATTGCTATCCTTGAGAAAGAAAAGGTGGAAGTGGAGAGTGGCTATCAGCCTGTCAGTGACATCACATTCTGTGAAGTCTTGTCTTTCACTTGTGACACAGTGGGTCTTCCATCTGTCCTAAACCTGGCAGCCTTGTTAAGGATCAGAAAACATCTTCTCCTATATGACAGTAGGATAGGAATTATTAGCAGGATAGAATCCATTCCTGCCAGAGGAAAAACAAGAAATCAGTTTTTACTACCTTATTGCTTTCAATAGACTGTCAGATTCTATATTCTTTATTTTGTACATGGCACATTGATTAACAATCCTTGGTTAAAATACTTTAGTTTCGCATAGTGTGTATATATGTTTACATTTACAGCTGTATCAAGTCTTTTTGTCCTATTAAAAAACAATATACTCTACTAATTACCTGTTTTTTTTATTGACCATTTTCTATTTCTTAAATGTATAGAAGTCTTTGACAAAGATTCAGAGAAAGAATTATGAAAAGGAAAGAGGGGAAATGTGATGATAAAGATTAAAAGATCTTTTTGGCAAATTAGTTATGATCACAGTCTTTGATAAAAGTCATGGCTGCTTACCATGTGGGGTTTGTGATAATTTAAAATGTCCTCTCTACGAACTGATCTCAGATATGTATAAATATCAACAGAATAGTATTTACATGAGCACTCTGGTCTGAAACTCTTCCAATTTTTAAAATCACTTTTTAAAAGTCTAAACCCTGTCTTAACAAAATGTGTTAATAGTTTTACCTCTAAAAAAATTCAAACTCTTTTCTCTTTACTGAATATGATATGTTTTATTCTGTGATTTATATTTCTTGTAAATTGTAATTAGTCTGTAACTATGTGTGGAACGTTGGGTTTTGTTCCCTTAGGTAAATTGTACTTAAAATTCTTTATTGGCCATCTTAGAAAAACCATGTACCAGTAACAATGATTTATTGGTCATGTTCTGCCATATATGGTTAGTGGAACATTTCGCAATTGTTCTAAAAAGTCACTCGTGGGAAATGGTTGTCTTTTAAGTAGGATCAGAGGATGGGACCTTCACAATGTGCTGAATGTCCTTTTCAGAGAGAGAAGAACTTGCTTCCCCGTTGTTTATTCTGCACCATGTGAGAACTTAATCACAACTCACTTGCCAACAACAAAGGGGTCCATTTTCACCCCCACCAGTGATACATATGAGAACTAATTTTGTGGTTTAAATCACCCAGTTTATGGTACTTTTGTTATAGTATCCAAAGTAAAGAATGCAAAATTGTGTTCAGTGTAATTGCTTTGACCTGAATAAAAAGCCCTACACTCGCAGAAAAAGATAATTGAGAATGTATCCATTACCATTCAGCATTCATTTTCTAAACTGTTCTATTTGAAACAATTATTAAGAAAAAAATTGTCCATCAATAAAGCTTCTTAAAGCCTACCTATATTGCTCTTACTTTCCTAATTTAGGAGAAAATGTCTTCAGAAGTTAAACCAGGCATATGACCATAGCCCCAGCAATTGGAGGGTAGAGAGTCAGGAGTCCAAGGCTAGTCTAGGCTACTTAAAAGTCTCAAAAATAAAAATGTACTGCATTCCTTCAATAATAGTAGCATTCCTGAGAATCTTTATTGCCATGTTGCTTCCCCTCATTGATTTTAGAAGTTGAGTGCAATGACAAATCTTGTACAAGCTGTATAGTGTATATTTTCACAGGATCTGGGGTAGGGGGAGTCAAAGACAAGTGTCCTTCCTCAAGAGCTGTAATCCCTTTGTCTCTGTCTCTGTCTCTCGATGTCTTTGTCTCTCTCTCCCTCCTTCCCTCCTTCTCTTCCTCTCTCTGTCTCTTTCTCTCTCTCTCTCTCTCTCTCTCTCTCTCTCTCTCTCTCTCTCTCTCTCTCTCTCCAAGAAACATTAACAAGTTTGTGTGTGTGTGTGTGTGTGTTGTTTGTTTGGGGGATTTGGTTTTGTTTTAAGCATAGGTTCTAGGATTCAAACTCAAAACAGCCAGCATTTTACTTGTCGGAGTTATCTTCCCATAATGGGATCTTGATGCCATTTGAAACTTTTTCCCCCTCCTTCAAGTGCCCCCTGGTCCTTCCCCATCTTTCTTTCCACTCATCTTCATGTTCTTTCTTCCTTTCAACCTAAACAAAAACTTTAAGACAACAAAGCAAAACAAAACAAACAAAAAAACCAAAAATGCAAACAATCAAATAAAACTACTAAACTATAACAGGAAAAAGCCCCCCCCACCAAAAAAAAAAAAAAAACACAACAGGACCTCAGAAAATGAAAACGTTTCTGTGTCGCAGAGGACACCATCAAAGTAGCAGCCTATAGATTGAGGAAAAAGATTTACCAGTTATACATTTGACAAAGCCTTTGTATGTAAAACAAAAACAAAAACAACTGAACATCAAGAAAACAATCATAGAGTCATTTTTCTAGCCATAGAAATGTCTTCTTAAATAGTCTACCTAGATTAAATCTTCAGTCAAACAACATCACACACACACACACCAGTCATAAACAACTTTAAACAAAATCATATAAAAGTGTCTCTTTAAAATCTAATCTAGCTTTATTCTATGATTAAATATTTACTTTCATCTTTCTATCAGTTATTGTTATACACTAAAGAAAATGGGAGAGTTATATTTCCTATGATCAGAAGTTTTCGTTTTTGTTTTTTACTACTAAAAGTTATTTTACCAGTAAAAGAAGTACTTTAACTAGAAATGGGTCATAAGTGAATAAAATATAAAAGGGTGCCATTTCAATGACAAGAAAACCCATTTTTTTTAAAAAATCTGGGAAGCCTTTATTAGTCAAATGGGGAACAGTACAGAACCTGAAACTACAATCCAGCTTGAAAAATTTCACGTAGTTCTCTCTACAGCACTATATCTAAGCAAAACTCAAAGAGTTACCTAACCATAGAGATAAGATTTCATATCCTCTAGGTGAGTAACAATTTGATACTGGGAGTATCCATGGAAAATTTATACATTTCTAATAGGTGGCACTGATACCGATTCTGGAAACGATTTGACATTACTAATAAAATTAAAAATGAGCAGTATCTTTGATCCATGAAAAGTGTACCACAAGATATACAAGAACATTTACAACAATGTCATATAAACCAGCAAAATTTAGGAATAATCCATTGTAGTTTGATAGGAAAGTAGGGAAATATGTTGAGAATATACACACAGTAGAATATAGCATTAGAAAAAGTTCATTACAAGTATAGAAACATGGGTAAGCCTATTCATAAAATTAGTCGAATAAAACATAAACTCACAATAAAGTATTACAGGATCCTACTTAAAAATTTAACAGCAACAAAAACAATCTAAGTATAACATGGATAATAAATTGTGGATTTACTTTTTTAGTTGTTGTTCTTTGTGTGTGCCTTGTATGTACACATTGATGTAGCCACACCCACACATGGGAAGGCTTTGCACCTTGAGACAAGTTCTCTCACTGAACCCTATTAGATAGATTTAGGGTAGCTGGACATTGAGTTGCCAGCATTTGCCTGTCTTCTCTTCCATCATCAACCCCCAAAGGGGAGGTTATAGTACAAGCTGCCAAGCTTGGTTATTCATATACTGGTCTTCTTGTTTAAATAGCCCATCCTCTCATCCACTGAGCCATCTCCCCTGCCCCTACTTATTCTTAAAGTAACATTTTCTTTACTAAAATTAGATAGACTGTATATAGCTGTTCATTGAATGGGTGTTTTGTGTTTCTTACATATATTTTATAAATATTCATTTGAAACTAGTCAATGAAGTAATTCTAGATGATAGCCAGTAGTAATACAGCTTTAAAATATTTGTGTATATAATAAATATAAATAGGGTCTATTTAAAAGATTATCTATGTAGATGTTATAAATAACATGTACCTGGCATTGTATTATACTTTTAAAGGAAAGTATATCACCTTTATGGAAATATCTATAAATAGTTGGTATGTATATTTTTACCTGTAAAGAATGAGTCCCCCAAAATATGCATAACTTTGCCAAAATTATAACATTTTTAGCAAATCAGGGTTTAAACTCATTGTGATACAAGAGTATATGTTCTCAACCACAGTAGCAAAAACTGTAGTATTCACTGTTAGCTTTTCATATGTGCCATAGACATCACTTATAGTCTGATAAAGTCTATAGAGTTCCCTTTAGAATAATGTTTTTAAGTACATAAAATATAATATGTAAGATCAATTGTTTGTGATACAGCAATAAAGACATTAAATGTATGCATGTACTTTTAAAATACTGCTTTAATGGAGGGTCTAATTGTAAAGTTTTGGTATAGTAACTACCAGTTATATCTTGAGACACATAACTATGATAATGTGATAGAAAAATATCTAACTTCTATAGGCAAAAAGGTCCCCAATACACTAGTAACATTGATCTATTGTCTGTGTCCACTATTTGAAGAAATTAGATTTTATTTAGAAGTCAACAGATGTAGGACTGCAGATGTGGCTCATTGGAAGAGCATTGGTTAGAATAGATGAGATCCTGTTTGTGATCTCCAGCATACATAAAAAACATTAGTAGACATGAGACTGCAGGTGTGTGTCAGCAAAAGAAGTCTTGGTAAGCATGTTCAAGACCCTATGTTTGATCCCAACATAAATACATGGCAGACATGGGACTGTAGGTGTGCAACAGTGGGAGAGCCCTTGGTTAGTGTGTGTCAGATACTGAGTTTAATCCCTGATGTAAATAAAATAGCAGAAAGTGGGACAGTAATATTTTTCTGAACTTGATTAAAGCCTGCTTTATTATCTCAACTTGTAAACTTTCCAACATATTTTACTTAAAATGATCATCCTCACATAACCTACTCTATGGCTTGAGATTATAAGCAAAAAGTGTTATGCAAATACATTTAGTTTACTGGAAAAAAATACTTCCTCAGGTGAATGTGTGGGTTCATAAATGACTGTTAGAGTAGCCAAACTCCTGTATAGACAAAAGAAAGCTCAGGGCTCATACAGAAGGTTTTATGTATAAGCTTTGAAATTGCTGCCAACATTTACTGCCATATACTAGTCATAAAATAATTTATTGTTGATTCAGTACCATTTAGCATATACAAAATTTCAATACCTGTACCCATGCCATACTCAGAGAAGAAAATTCAAATAACTGGACATCTTTAAAAGTTTACTTGGGCTAATTTTTTTAAAGTGAAGTTTTGTACTTGCTTTTCTTATGATTTTAGCATACTGGCACAGCACCTGGGGAACCTGACTCTGATCAACAAGGAGGAATTGCTTGGCTAATTGAAAGTGACAGAAACCTTTGGAGAAAGCAATAGCACACCAAGGATAATTATAAAAAGTAACATGAACACTAAAGAATACTGTTAAGAACCTAAAGCTCCCAAATGAGGTTAGACTTGCAAAAACAATCTAAGAGAGAGGACAAATAATGGACCTTTTAAAATTCTGCTCAGAACCAGGAGATAATCAGGGGAAAGCCATGTACAGCTTCTCATACTGGATCAGTGCTAACAGAGAAAGCACAACTCGAGGTCTTGCTTCATTTGTAACAAAGGAAGCATATGCTGGGATCGTGAATGAGCCTGTGTCTGTGGTGTCAAGCACCTGGGTTTAATCTCTGTTTACAATATTAAAATGTATCAAGGCCATAGTTTTGAACTGAGCTTCCCCTATAAAGCAGGCAAAAATAATCTTCCTGCTAACACTGGATATCACCAAACTGAAAGCATCCAACCCCCCCAAACAAGCTAGTTTTAGCCCACATAGTAAGGAATATGCTCTGCTGTAAGCCTGCTAGGAAAGTCACTTTGAAGTGACCAGTTGTCTTTGTATTCCTTGTTTGTATTCTTAAGCCTTGTTCTGCTTATTAAGCCCATCTCCCCATCCCAGCTTATTGGATCATCTATATTAGAGAATGAGACACCACTCAACTTTTAGACTCATATATAAAAGCCAGTCTATTTTTTTAAGATAAATGTTTTGTGATTTTTGACATTTGGCAACACTTAAATTTATTATTCTGGGTAGGTGTTTCTCCCAGCTATAAGATGGAGATAATATTTCTCGTAGGAATTATCCAAATAATGAAAATAACATTTTAAAACATGGAATCAGGCTCACAAAGAGTACCTAAAACTAGTAACTCTGACTTGCTAAATTTTCTTAAAAGCAAAGTTTAAATAGTAGTGAAAAGAATATGATTTCCAAATAGGTGGAGAAATCTTGATAGTTCCTAAAAATTTAAGTTTAAATTATATCCTGCTATGAATGGTTTGCTTTCCAGGCATTTAACAGAAAATTAATAAGATTTTAGTGATACACATATTTGAAGAATTTCAGGAAACAAATAGAGCAAGCTAACACATGTGTATCTTTTAGGGTAAGAAATTGAAGACTTTGAGAACTCAGGAATTCAAGGTTCATATGGAAACATAATAAAAGAGCTACAGCAAGCCAAAAGCCACTATCAAATTAAATGGAGAAAAACTTGAAGCAATCCCACTAAAATCAGAGGCAAGAAAAGGCTGCCCACTCTCTCCCTATCTATTCAATATAGTACTTGAAGTTCTAACTAGAACAATCAAATAACAAAAAAGAGATGTAGGGGATACAAAGGAAGGAGCCAAGGTATCCTTATTTGTAGATGATATGATAATATACATGAATGAACCCAAAAATTAAACCAGAGAACTTCTATAGGTGATACATAACTTCAGCAAAATGGCTGGATATAAAATTAACTCAAACAAATCAGTAACCTTCCTCTATACAAATGATAAACAGTCTGAAAAAGAAAAGAAGGAAACAACACCTTTCACAATAGTCACAAATGATATAAAATATCTTGGTGTAACTAATCAAGCAAGTGAAAGATCTGTATGATAAGAACTTCAAGTCTGAAGAAAGAAATCAAAGACCTCAGAAGATGGAAAGATCTCCCATGCTCATGGATTGGTAGGATTAACATAGTAAAATTGGCCACCCTACCAAAGTAATCTATAGATTCAATGCAATTCCCATCAGAATTACAACACAATTCTTCAAAGACATGGAAAAAGCAATTCACAACTTCATATGGAAAAACAAACAAACAAACAAAAACCAACAACAACAAAAAACCCAGGATAGCAAAAACAATCCCCAACAATAAAAGAACTTCTGGGGGAATGACCATTCCTAACCTCAAGCTGTACTACAGAGCAATAGTGATTTAAAAAACAAACAAACAACCATGATATTGGTACAGAGACAGGATGATCAATGGAATAAATCTGAAGACCCAGAAATAAACCCACACACCTATGGACACTTAATCTTCAACAAAGAAACCAAAACCATACAGTGAAAAAAAGAAAGCATTTTCAACAAATGCTGCTGGTCTAACTGGTAGCCTTCATGTAGAAGAATGCAAATTGATCCATATTTATCTCCTTGTATAAAGCTCACGTCCATGTGGATCAAGGACCTCAACATAAAACCAGATCCACTGAATCTAATAGAAGATAAAGTGGGAAATAGCATAGAACACTTTGGCACAGGAGAACATTTCCCGAACAGAACACCAATGGCTCAGGCTCTAAGACCAACAATTGACAAATGGGACCTCATGAAACAGAAATACTTCTGTAAGAGAAAGAACACTACTGATTGGGAAAAGATCTTCACTAACCCAATATTTGATAGAGGGTTAATATCCAAAATATGCCAGAGACTCAAGAAATTAGACTCCAAAAAGCTAAATAACCCTATTAAAACTGGGGTATAGAACTAAACAGAATTCTCAACAGAGGAGTCTCAAATAGCCGAGAATCACTTAAAGAAATGTTCAACAACAACTCCCGTCTGGTCGGTGCCAGCACCAGGTCACCTTGGGCGCAGAATCAGCGGACACCCCCAAAGTCCCCTAGAGGAATCTCCACGTGATCTTAGGACCACCAGTGAGTGGAACATAACTTCTGTTCCAACCCAATTGCGCAAAACCCGAGACAGCATTAGGGAAGCAGAAAACCCTGCCTGACCAGGGTCACAAATCTCTCCTGGTCAGCACCAGCACCGGGTCACCTGGGTGCAGAGTCGGTGGGCAGACACTCCCAAGGTCCCTAGAGGACAGCTTCTGAGGCAGACCCCTTTTCAGGCTCCAGACATCTGGGCACCTTTCCTGCCAGAGGAGAGGTGTCTGCCCTACCAGGGAGGGCTTTGCCAGAGCAACTGGGGGAGCCATCTTGGTTCTCGGATCCCTCTGAGACTAGTCTGCACTGGTGAGAGTGTGGACTACAGAAGCTAATAGCTTCTGTGACAGGCCGAAGCAACACAGCTTCTGGGACAGGTCCTGTTTCAGGCCTTCATCTTCTGCCAGGAGGCAGGTCTGAATGCCAGATATCTGTGCACCTTCCCTGTAAGAGGAGAGCTTGCCTGCAGAGAGTGCTCTGACCACTGAAACTCAGAGGAGAGAGCTAGTCTCCCAGGTCTGCTTATAGAGGCTAACAGAATCATGAGAGGAACAATCTCTAACTAGAGACAACTATAACAACTAATTCCAGAGATTACCAGATGGCGAAAGGCAAACGTAAGAATCTTACTAATAGAAACCAAGACCACTCACCATCATCAGAACACAGCACTCCCACTTCACCCAGTCCTGGGCACCCCAACACACCTGAAAAGCTAGACCCGGATTAAAAAGCATATCTCATGATGATGGTAGAGGACATCAAGAAGACTTTAATAACTCACTTAAATACGGGAGAACACTGCTAGAGTTACAAGTCCTTAAAGAAAAAGAGGAAAACACAACCAAACAGGTAGAAGTCCTTAAAGAAAACAGGAAAACACATCCAAACAGGTGATGGAAATGAGCAAAACAATACTAGACCTAAAAAGGGAAGTAGATACAATGAAAACCCAAAGTGAGGCAAAGCTGGAAATAGAAATCCTAGGGAAGAAATCTGGAACCATAGATTAGAGCATCAGCTCCTACAAGTTGTCCTCTGACCACACACATGTTGTGTCATTCACCACACCCCCACATACAAATACAAATAAATTAATATAATTTTCAAAAGTTTACTCTAAAGCACTGTACCTTGTTAAGTCAGAAGTATCTTTGTGATATGTTTACCACATCTCTTGATTCCTTCAAAATGACAAGTTGAGTGACTGGCTTACACCTTTGAGCTTTGTATCAATCCAACCTATGATGGATGTTTGCACAAAGACCACACAATTCATGTCGTAGAATTTTCTTTAAGTGATGTATGCTTATACATCATATGCCTTATACTTGTGACTTCCCTCTCCATGGTATCACATTCATTTACCCAAGGCAAAGAGATTTCCAAATAAACAAAAGAAGCAAAAAATAAATTTGTTGAAGAAATGCTTAAGTGGAAATGTAAAACTTGGAAACTAAAGTGGTATAGAAAGAACAAGTTTTTTGAATTTCATCAAAGCATTAAGAAGTTCTTGTAAAAGAGAAAACCTGTGTCCCTAAACAGGAAGTAGTGGTTGATTGTGATCCCTCAAAAGAGACCCACACCCTAATCTTATGACCTGTGACCATTATTGGGAAGAGATGTTATTAGGATATTTAAGATGAGATTATCCTGAATTACTTGGTGAGTTATAAATCCAATAGCATATTTTTATATGAGTAATAAAAGAAGAGAGGCAGTGTAACCATAGAAACAGAGAGTGGAATACTGTGGCCACAGAAACTGAAGAAAACTAAGAACATGTTTTTCCCTAGCCTCTCAAAAGGAAATTGAAGCCTGCTAAGGCCACAATTTTGGAGTCTTGGCTTAGAACTCTATGGGAGGCAATCTTCCTGGTTTTAAGTGGAGAGGGGAGAAGGAAGAAAAAAATGGAAGGACTGAAGAAAGGAAAGAAGGAAGGAGGGGAGAGAAAATGAATTAAAAGGGTGACTATGCTTGAGAATCTGAGCAAACAAACCCAGTTAGGCTTCAGGAAGTAATCTTGCTTAATTTGCAAACAAGCAAAATAAAAAGCTAATTCTTATAAATGCATATAATTACAGACAAAAAAAAATGAGCTTAAGCTTAACCAGAAGTAGCCAGCAAACATACAGGGTTTTCCAGTATTGTGAACCAAATGAAGCAACTGTAACTTCTAAATTATTCGGTTTGCTCTACATCTGTGTTTCTCCTATACAGCTTCCCCTCTGGTCCGACAGTGGAAGGTTTGCTCAAATAAACCTGATTTTTCTTTGCTTTTGTTTTTTGTTTTTGAAGTAGGATCTTACTGTGTAGCCCTGGCTGGACCTGAATGCACAGCAATTCGCCTGTCTCTGCTTCTAGAGTTCTGGGATTCAAATCGTGTACAGCCATGCCTGGCTCAAATAAACTGCTTACAAACACACACACACACACACACACACACACACACACACACACACACACACACACACTCCTTAGCTTATGTTTTTAAGATAGGTAACAGAAGGGTATAATGATTACCTCATGTGGTTTTGGATCAAGATCTCTTGTGAGCAAGCTGAAAAACCAATAAGGCAAGTGATATTATTCAGCTAAGGAATGAAGGCTTGAAAACTTGTAGCATGAGTGATGTCACTCTTTTGTCAAGTCACAAGAGTGAGGCTATGAGTGCTAGCTTAAGCCCAGATGTCAGAATCAGGTATGGCATCTAATGGGCTAGAGAACATTGATGTTGTAACCCCCCAAAGAAAGACTTGTTTATAAATTTGAGCAAAGAAGAAGGAAGACCAATGCGTGGATACTTCATTCCTCCCTAGAATAGGGAATAAAACACCCATGGAAGGAGTTACAGAGACAAAGTTTGGAGCTAAGATGAAAGGATGGACCATCCAAAGATGCCCCACCCGAAGGGCCATCCCATAATCAGCCACCAAATGCAGACACTAGTGCATATGCCAGCAAGATTTTGCTGAAAAGACCCTGATTTAGCTGTCTTGAGTGAGGCTATGCCAGTGCCTGGCACATACAAAAGTGGATGCTCACAGTCATCTATAGGATGGAACACAGGGCCCCAATGGAGGAGCTAAAGAAAGTACCCAAGGAGCTGAAGGGCTCTGCAAGCCTATAGGTGGAATAACAATATGAACTAATCAGTAACCCGAGAGCTCGTTTATCTAGCTGCATATGTAGCAGAAGATGGCCTATTCGATCATCCTTGGGAAGAGAGGCCCCTTGGTCTTGCAAACTTTATATGCCCCAGTACAAGGGATGTCAGGGACAAGAAGTAGGAGTGAGTGGGTAGGGGAGCAGGACAGGGGGAGGGTATAGGGGACTTTTGGGATAGCATTTGAAATGTAAATAAAGAAAATATCTAATAAAAATATTTTAAAAATAAAATAAAAAATAAATTTGTTTGAGCAGGGCCATTATACCTACTGGCATTGGTGAGGGAAAAAAATCTTAGTTCAGTGATGTAAAGGCTAATTTCTTACAGAAATACAAACACTCAAATATTTTACCAGCTATCTGTGTATCCTTTAATGCAATCTGGATAACATAAAATTAGCCATCACCATCAGGTTGAGAGGGAATGAGAGATAGGAAAATGCATGCAAGGGGTGAGGAAGTCTGAGATATGTCTCAGGGTGATTACTGGAACCAAAATGTAGTTATTAAATTACAGATCACTCAGTTTCTGTGGTGATATAGATTACCAAGTTTCAAAGGATACATACAGGATTAGTATTGCCAGCAGCATAAAGATGTTTAGCAAAGCAAAACGCAGTGCTCCCCAGAGTCAGGTAATCAGAGAAAGTCTGTTTGATTAGCAAATGTTTCTGCCTATTCCTTTGATCTGTAGAGGAAGTAAATCTGTGGTTAGGCATATATTTAAATCAATCATATTCAAAGTAATTATAGGTAAGATGCTTTTTAAAAGTATTTTCAAGCTTCAAATATACAGTTCTAGACAAAGTTTTTAAAGTGATATAAAATGGAAAGTACATCACTTAGAAACTGCCCCTCTATATTTTGACTGAGAATGAATTCATTCAGCTAAGACTTCCTGACACATGTTGATCCTTGGCTAGAATCTTTATGTGTATAATTGTCCTAGTTAGGGTTGCTGTTGCTCTGATGAAACAACATGATCAAAAGCAAGTTGGAGAGGAAAGAATTTATTTGACTCATACTTCTACATTGTGGTCCATTACTGAAGGAATTTGGAACTGGAACTCAAGCAGGGCTGAAACATGGAGGCAGGAGCTGATGTAGAGCCCATGGAGTTGCTGCTGCTTACTAGCTTGCTCATCATGGTTTGCTCAGACTACTTTAAAAAAAAAATTACTTCTATTTTTTTTTTTTTTTACAGTTCAGTCATTACCAACTCCTGGTCTGCCCTCTCTCTATGACAATGTCCTCTATCCAACCTTTCACCTCCACTCCCCAGCCCCAGCCCATACTCCTGCCAGACCTCCCCACTCCCTGGGGCCTCAAGTCTCTACAGAGTTAGGCACATCTTCTCTCACTGAGGCCAGAACAGGCAGTCCTCTGTTGTATATGTGTTGGGGGAACCTCAGACAAGCTAGTGTATACTGCCTGATTGGTTGGTTTCTCAGTGTCTTAGAGATCTCAGACTACTTTCTTATAGAATCCTGACGACCTGCCCAGGGATGTCACCCTTGCAATGCATGGGGCCCTCCCCCATCAATTAGTAATTAAAATGCCCTACAGGCTTGCCCACAGCATTATGAAGGCATTTTCTCAATTGAGATTACCTCCTCTCTGATGACTCCAGCTTGTGCCAAAGTTGACATTAAACCAACCAGCAAACTAATAAGGCACAGTAATCAATTTAGTACAATTATTACCTGTAGTAATGGGTTGTAGCCCAATTTTCTTCATCATAGGTTGCAAAGCTAATAGGAAAGACAGTGGAATAGAGAGTGTTTACCTGGGATCCATAGGATTCTGGCATATACGTGTAAGCTGAGGCATAGGGTGGGAGGAGTTTCTAAATGAGCACTGTCAGAAAATGACAGCAAAAAAAGTGAGTCTTGAGCAGCAGCTCTTCTCCCCAGAGGGCATTAGTATAGACTTACATTTTCTCCGTGAACAGCCTTGGGTTTCATTTAAGAATGAGAACATAGAACCCATACTTACCCAAATTATATCCAATACAAAGTCAGGGAGGATATATTTTTAAATGGTACTATTTAGAGTTGCCAAAACTTGTAGAGCTAACATTTAATATTATAAACAATTCAACAAAACGGCAAGGATTTTCACACTTAGTCACTAATTTTAATGCTATAAACTTATAGAATATTCCACATGTATATCTATGTTGGGTTTGAAAACAGTGATTAAACTGTGTTTAAAATCTTATAATGGAAACAGACTTGTAAAGAAGGAGAATATAACATTCTAAGGTATTATGTTTATTAAAATTTGTAAAAAGCTATATTCAGTTATATATGCCAGGACAGGGAAGCAGGAATGGGTGGGTTGGTGAGCAGAAGGAGGAGGGGTGGAATAGGGGGTTTTCCGGAGGCAGGGGGGGAGACCAGGAAGAGGGATAGCATTTGAAATGTAAATAAAGAAAATACCGAGAGAGAGAGAGAGAGAGAGAGAGAGAGAGAGAGAGAGAGAGAGAGAGAGAGAGAAGAAAAAAGAAAACCTAGGAAAGAGATCAGGAGTCATAGATGCAAGCATCACCAACAGAATAGGAGAGATAGAACAGAGAATTTCAGGTGCTGAAGATACAATAGAAAACATTGACAGTTTTAACAAAATGCAAATGGCTCTTAACCCAAAACATCCAAGAAAGAGGAACACTCCTCCATTGTTGGTGGGATTGCAAGCTTGTACAACCACTCTGGAAATCAGTCTGGCGGTTCCTCAGAAAATTGGACATAGTACTACCGGAGGATCCAGCAATACCTCTCCTGGGCATATATCCAGAAGATGTCCCAACCGGTAAAAAGGACACATGCTCCACTATGTTCATAGCAGCCCTATTTATAATAGCCAGAAGCTGGAAAGAACCCAGATGTCCCTCAACAGAGGAATGGATACAGAAATTATGGTACATTTACACAATGGAGTACTACTCAGCTATTAAAAAGAATGAATTTATGAAATTCCTAGCCAAATGGATGGACCTGGAGGGCATCATCTTGAGTGAGGTAACACAATCACAAAGGAATTCACACAATATGTATTCACTGATAAGTGGATATTAGCCCAAAACTTAGGATACCCAAGATATAAGATACAATTTGCTAAACGAATGAAACTCAAGACGAATGAAGACCAAAGTGTGGACACTGTGCCCCTTCTTAGAATTGGGAACAAAACACCCATGGAAGGAGTTACAGAGACAAAGTTTGGAGCTGTGATGAAAGGATGGACCATCTAGAGACTGCCGTATCCAGGGATCCATCCCATAATCAGCTTCTAAACGCTGACACCATTGCATACACTAGCAAGATTTTGCTGAAAGGACCCAAATATAGCTGTCTCTTGTGAGATGATGCCGGGGCCTAGCAAACACAGGAGTGGATGTTCACAGTCAGCTATTGGATGTATCACAGGGCTCCCAATGGAGAAGCTAGAGAAAGTTCCCAAGGAGCTAAAGGGATCTGCAACCCTATTGTTGGAACAACATGATGTACTAACCAGAACCCCAGAGCTCTTGTCTCTAGCTGCATATGTATCGAAAGATGGCCTAGTCGGCCATCAATGGAAAGAGAGGCCCATTGGACTTGCAAACTTTATATGCCCCAATATAGGGGAATGCCAGGGCCAAAAGAATGGGAATGGGTGGGTAGGGAAGTGGGGGGCGCTATGGGGGACTTTTGGGATAGCATTGGAAATGTAATTGAGGAAAATATGTAATAAAAATATTAAAAATCAAAAAAAAAAAGAAAAACACACATAGATGGAGAAACCAAGATATTCCATGAAAAAAACAAATTTACACAATATCTTTCTACAAATCCACACCGACAAAGGATAATAAATGGAAAACACCAACACAAGGAGGGAAATTACACGCTACAAAAGCAAAAAAGTAATCCTCTTTCAACAAACCCAAAAGAAGATAGCCATACAAACATAAAAATAACATAAAATATAACAGGAAGCATCAATCAATATTCCTTAACATCTTTTAACATCAATGAACTCAATTTCCCAATAAAAAGACATAGAATAGCAGACTGGATATGTAAGCAGGACCCAGCATTTTGCTATATACAGGAAATACACTTCAGTGTCAAAGACAGACACTACCTCAAAGTAAAGGTCTGGAAAACAATTTTCCAGGCAAATGGTCCCAAGAAACAAGCTTGAGTAGCCATTATAATATTGAATAAAACCAACTTTCAACCAAAAGTTATCAAAAAGGACAAGGAAGGATACTTCATACTGATCAATGAAAAAATCTACCAAGAAGATCTCTCAGTTCTGAACATCTATGCTCCAAATGCAAGGGCACCCACATTCATAAAAGAAACGATACTAAAGTTAAAAGCAAACATTGCACCTTATACAATAATAGTGGGAGACTTCAACACCCCAGACTCATCAATAGACAAATCATGGAAACACAAACTAAACAGAGGTACAGTGACACTAATAGAAGTTATGGACCAGGTGGATTTAATAGATACCTATAGAACATTTCATCCTAAATCAAAAGAATATACCTTCTTCCCAGCACTTCATGGTACCTTCTCCAAACCTGTTGCTTCCAGGCTAAAGTATTTAAGTCAGAGCACAATTTGCACACTGACTTTATTTGTATAAAATGCACAAGACACTATGTCAGAGTAAAGGGCTGAACAGTGTATTGAGATGAAGATACCAGTGAGTAGAAGCATCCTGAGTTACAAGGAGATACCTGGAAACTATCCTGGATTCTTAGCAAATTTGCCCAAAAACCTTTACTTTTTACTTAGAACACATTAAATTTTAATGAGTATACACTATCTTTTTTTTCAGGGTTGGATATTTTTTTAAATTTATTTTTTATTAGGTATTTTCCTCGTTTACATTTTCAATGCTATCCCAAAAGTCCCCCATACCCACCCCCCAATCCCGTACCCACCCACTCCCCCTTTTTGGCCCTGGGGTTCCCCTGTACTGGGGCATATAAAGTTTGCAAGTCCAATGGGCCTCTCTTTGCAGTGATGGCCGACTAGGCCATCTTTTGATACATATGCAGCTAGAGACAAGAGCTCTGGGGTACTGGTTAGTTCATATTGTTGTTCCACCTATAGGGTTGCAGTTCCCTTTAGCTCCTTGGGTAATTTCTCTAGCTCCTCCATTGGGGGCCTTGTGATCCATCCAATAGTTGACTGTGATCATCCACTTCTGTGTTTGCTAGGCCCCGGCATAGTCTCACGAGAGACAGCTATATCTGGGTCCTTTCAGCAAAATCTTGCTAGTGTATGCAATGGTGTCAGCGTTTGGAAGCTGATTATGGGATGGATCCCTGGATATGGCAATCACTAGATGGTCCATCCTTTCGTCACAGCTCCAAATTTTGTCTCTGTAACTCCCTCCATGGGTGTTTTGTTCCCATTTCTAAGAAGGGGCAAAGTGTCCACACTTTGGTCTTCGTTCTTCTTGAATTTCATGCGTTTAGCAAATTGTATCTTATATCTTGGGTATCCTAAGTTTCTGGGCTAATATCCACTTATCAGTGAGTACATATTGTGTGAGTTCCTTTGTGATCGGGTTACCTCACTCAGGATGATGCCCTCCAGGTCCATCCATTTGCCTAGGAATTTCATAAATTCATTTTTTTTAATAGCTGAGTAGAGTACTCCATTGTGTAAATGTACCACATTTTCTGTATCCATTCCTCTGTTGAGGGGCATCTGGGTTCTTTTCAGCTTCTGGCTATTATAAATAAGGCTGCTATGAACATAGTGGAGCATGTGTCCTTCTTACCGGTTGGGACATCTTCTGGATATATGCCCAGGAGAGGTATTGCTGGATCCTCCGGTAGTACTATGTCCAATTTTCTGAGGAACCGCCAGACTTATTTCCAGAGTGGTTGTACAAGCTTGCAATCCCACCAACAATGGAGGAGTGTTCCTCTTTCTCCACATCCTCACCAGCATCTGCTGTCACCTGAATTTTTGATCTTAACCATTCTGACTAGAGTGAAGTGGAATCTCAGGGTTGTTTTGATTTGCATTTCCCTGATGATTAAGGATGTTGAACATTTTTTCAGGTGCTTCTCTGCCATTCGGTATTCCTCAGGTGAGAATTCTTTGTTCAGCTCTGAGCCCCATTTTTAATGGGGTTATTTGATTTTCTGGAGTCCACCTTCTTGAGTTCTTTATATATATTGGATATTAGTCCCCTATCTGATTTGGGATAGGTAAAGATCCTTTCCCAATCTGTTGGTGGCCTTTTTGTCTTATTGACGGTGTCTTTTGCTTTGCAGAAGCTTTGCAATTTTATGAGGTCCCATTTATCGATTCTTGATTTTACAGCACAAGCCATTGCTGTTCTATTCAGGAATTTTTCCCATATCTTCGAGGCTTTTCCCTACTTTCTCCTCTATAAGTTTCAGTGTCTCTGGTTTTATGTGGAGTTCCTTAATCCACTTAGATTTGACCTTAGTACAAGGAGATAGAAATGGATCAATTCGCATTTTTCTATAGGATAACTGCCAGTTGCGCCAGCACCATTTGTTGAAAATGCTGTCTTTTTTCCACTGGATAGTTTTAGCTCCCTTGTCAAAGATCAAGTGACCATAGGTGTGTGGGTTCATCTCTGGGTCTTCAATTTTGTTCCATTGCTCTACTTGTCTGTCACTATACCAATACCATGCAGTTTTTATCACAATTGCTCTGTAGTACAGCTTTAGGTCCGGCATGGTGATTCCACCAGAGGTTCTTTTATCCTTGAGAAGAGTTTTTGCTATCCTAGGTTTTTTGTTATTCCAGATGAATCTGCTGATTGCCCTTTCTAATTCGTTGAAGAATTGAGTTGGAATTTTGATGGGGATTGCATTGAATCTGTAGATTGCTTTTGGCAAGATATCCATTTTTACTATATTGATCCTGCCAATCCATGAGCATGGGAGATCTTTCCAACTTCTGAGATCTTCTTTAATTTCTTTCTTCAGAGACTTGAAGTTCTTATCATACAGATCTTTCACTTCCTTAGTTAGAGTCATGCCAAGGTATTTTATATTATTTGTGACTATTGAGAAGGGTGTTGTTTCCCTAATTTCTTTCTCAGCCTTTTTATCCTTTGTGTACAGAAAGGCCATTGACTTGTTTGAATTAATTTTATATCCAGCTACTTCATTGAAGCTCAAAAACTACTTAACATGCATAACATTTCAATCAATAATTTGTGTCATCAGTCTCCAGCATTAAATTTTCTAATCAAAATGAAGAATGCTTTAATTATTTTTATTATTTATACTTTTTTCAAACTCATACCTTGGTGTAATAATTGCTAATCAATAAAAAGCATTGGTTTAAGCAGTTTTATAATTTCCTGTTAACAAAGACATCATATCCTGCTTTGTGGGAAATAAAATTGGGGCTTGAAGTGTGCATACAGAAAAAGTTTTGAGATCATGTTCTTGGATTCAACTCTGTGGTGAAATATAGACTTGGATAGAAGGATGAGTTGAGGCAGTTACAATAATACTCCCTCCAACTCCATGGTGGCTCTGAACCTAACATAGACTTTCAAAGGTTCCCAACCTGAGGCAGGGGTTTAGATATTGACATAACATTGGGGCCAGATACTGGATAAAGCCTGGCATGGGGAAGTGGATATGACCTGGAGTGAAACAAACAGCAATGCCTCTTTGGGATTTATATTTTTAGAACTGGGAGCCAAAGCATTTCCAGCAGTTGAGCAAATTCATCTTACATAAGGATCTCAATGTTTTCTACAACTGATAATCATGAAAAGTCATGTGTCTCTCTGAGCTATATCCCCCACCACTACTACCAGCATTCCAAAAGTCTACTAGCAATGTTGCTTTGTGCCATGTACTTTGTATTTTAAGTATTTTAAAATTATCTCACATAATTTTCAGACTAACACTATAATCTAAAAATGCCTTTATCTGAAAATTTTAAATTAAAATTTTTTGCTGAAACATGCTCCAATATTAGAAATTCTTTATTAACAGGCATTCAGCAATGTTCATAAATTCTCTCTCCAGTATGAGTATCCCCATTTGGTGGCATTCTTCAGCCAGAATAGCTTTTTCATAATTGCACTATCTAAATCATGGATGGCTTATGATGTCTGTAATTTATTCTCAATAATTAAGGATATACAATGTGAAGATATGTGCATATGTTAATGTATGCATATGTTAATGTATGCTATATCACAAAGTGCCATTGATCTCTAAAATTAAGAAACACTATTCTTACACATGGTTTACTGATATTTAGTGGAATAGCCACTATGCTAGATAATTGTTTTTAGTTTTTGTGGGTTTTTTTGTTTTGTTTGTTTTTTGTTTTTTTTTTGTTTTGTTTTGTTTTGTTTTGATTTTTTGGTTTTTTTTTTTTTTTTTGAGACAGAGTTTCTCTGTGTAGCCCTGGCTGTCCTGGAACTTTGTATAGACCAGGCTGGCCTTGAACTCAGAAATTCGTCTGCCTCTTTCTCCCAAGTGCTGGGATTAAAGGCCTACACCACCATTGCCCAGGTTGCTGAATAGTTTTATATCAACTTGACACAATCAAGGGTACCTGAGATGAAGGAATCCCAGCTGAGAAATTGCCTCGGTAAGATCAGGTAATCGGCAAAACCTGTACGAACTTTCTTATTAGTGACTGAAGTGGGAGGGTCAAGTCCACTGTGGGCAGTTCTATCCTTGGGCTGGTTGTCCTAGGTCTTATAAGAAAGCAGGTTGAGCCAGCTATGAAGAGAATGCCAAGAAGCAGCATCCTACATGTCTCCTGGACGAGTTCTTGTCTCAGGATTGATTCCTCATGAGTTTGAGTTCCTGCCTGACTGCCTTTGATGATGAACAGTGATGTGTAAGTGTAAACGAAAGAAACACATTTCTCCCCAAGTTCTTTTTGATCATGGTGTTTCATCACAGCAAAAGTAACCCTAACTAGTACAGAAATACTCCAGATAAAGCTATGGTATCTAATTATCTTAAATTAGAACATTTCCACTTAACATAGTGAGCATCGGCAAAAAGGTTTTGTTGGTAAAGTTGATGTTGTTCAAAGTATAGTGGATAATCAATTTATTTCTACTTTCCACCTTGACAGCATATAAAAATCTAGCAAGCACCATAATCAATATCCTTAAGAATTTATCCTTCCCAACAAGTTTCCTTCTGTCTTCTGTTTCTTCTTTTTGTGTGTGTGACCCACCAAGTTTCATTAGTTTCTTGCCCTAGGATGGGTGGGAAGTTATTTCCTGGGCTTAGATTATCAGTGGCTATGCCACTGAAGAAAATGGTGTTTCCTTTCCCCAACAGTCCCTCAGGAAGAGGTAGATCTTCAGGGTCCTCTCCTTCATCCTTTATGAAAGGCTGATGGGCAGAATCATGTTCAGGTCTTATTACAGGTAGTTACAGCTACTCTGAATCCACGACTGTAACGACTATTTCATGTCCAAAAGATACCTTTTTCTGGAACCAACACATATTTTACTGGACCTAAGTTTCACTCAGTGGGAGAAAATGCTTACACACTACCATGAACCTAGCCAAGAACCTATGCACCCATCTGTTATAGAACCTGTAGATTCCAACTGTGAGATATATATTACCCTTGTATCCATATATAAATGCAACATTTGCCCCTTGTCAGGCAGTTTCGTTTTTACACCTGAGAGGGGACAAAAGGGACCATCTACAGCATAACCACTACAACTAAACTCAGGGAACATTGTGAAAGAGTGGTGGAAAGACTGTAAGAGCCAGAGGACTAGGAGGACTATTGTGAAATACCCTCTTCTGCGTTTTACAGGACTGTTCCATCTATGAGCTCCCAAATGAATTGTTGCCTGCATATGACCACAGCAGTTGACATGCAACATAGATAGTGATAATTTCACAAAGTCCACCCCTAGTCGAAGAACTATAGTTAGTCGGTGGTTGCAAAGGGAAGGAGAATCATTTTTCTTCAGGAAAAAGCCCCTTGATATTTTAACCTAGTGTAACTGAGTTATACTAGGTCCCCAAATTAAATACATATAAGCAACACTAACTAGAAATAGTAGGTATATATTATATAATATATATAATATAGAAATAGGTATATATTATAGAAGTTTTGAGTTTGAAAGTGGACATGGGAGGATTTGGAGAAGGGAGAGAGAAGGAGAGAAATGATGAAAATACAGTGTACCCACGTAGGAAATTCTCAAAATGTAAAAATGAAGCACCGCCAATGTCAGTCAATACAGAGTTTGTTTCCTTTTAACGTAATGGGCATCCCTATCACTTACCTGGAAACTACTTTTATTTATCTAAAAAACCAAAATACTTGTATCAGATGAAATTGTCTTCCTATCATTCTGAGTTTCGTATTGGTTTTTACTTGTAATAATTTGGTTCTACCCACTTGTCATCATCACTCTAATATAATCATCTCTCACCTGGACTATTACAATAAATGCTAATTAATTTATACCTATTAGCTCTTCTTCATCTCATCATAACCATTAAAATTATAGTGATCCTTTAAAAACACATACTTATTATTCCACCACTGCCCTTCTCCCATTTAAATCTTTAACTGCTTGGAAGAGCTCATTAAGCAGAAGTTATAAAGACAAAACATGTCCTGCATAACCTCTGCTGGGCCCAAGCCTACAGCCAGCCCTTCTAGCCTTGTCTTCCACTCATCTTTATCTTGCTCTTGTGATTCTATCCCATACTAACCTTCCTTCAGTGATTAGTATTCTATTTTTCTCTGACCACCAAAGATGGTTTGTTTCATTTTGAGATATTGTCTTTCCATGTTTCCTAGGCTGCTCTAAAAATCCTATACTCAGTCACTATTCCTCCAGCAGCCTCTGGAGTAGCTGGAACTACAGGCACATGCCACTATAGCAAGCCAACTAACAATGATTGTATATGCTGCTTCCTCTGCTTTGAAATCCCTTCCTTTTCGTTTTTGTCTACGCTAGCCTCAACATTCTTCATACTTAATGGATCTATCACATTCTTACCAACATTTTGCCTAATACCTTTTGAGTTGCATAACGTCAACAATTTGTCTTTTGTACACCAGTTACATTGAAAATTTATATTTGTTTGTGACATTATTTGACTAATAATATGATTCCTTTTATCTACTATGAGAATAGGCACCATATTTACTATCATTCACTTACATGTTCTCTACCACAGTGCTCAGGCAATAATGCATATTTCATGAAAAAAAAGGAATACCTGACTATCTAATTTAATGATCTCATGTGACAATGAATGTTTCTTCAGAGCCAAACTACCAAAGTTTGAATTCTGTCACTTCCTGACTCTTTAATATTAAAGATGATTTTAATGCATTGTCCCATAAAGTTGTTCTCTGTGAATTGAAAATAATGATCTTGTTGAGTTTTAAAATTCTTAAATGAGTTAATATACATTAAAGTCTTAAAATAGTTTCTAACAAAGTAGATACTGTGTATGGTTTCTACATTAGTATAAATATTACACTCATTAGTATAATGATTAATATTTCACTCAGTAGTATTAATAATACACTCAGTCACTTTGACATATAAATTCCTTAGGTCATAATCACTAATTCCTTGAATATCTTTATTGATTTTTTATAAATACAGAATTTTACATGTCTATATAAACAAGAAAGTGTGTCAAAAAGCAAATAGACATGGAAGTGGCTGGTAAATCTTTTCTGAGCTGTTCACTGTTGACTCAGGTATGAGGCTACTGCTGTTAATGTCATGTCATTGGTGTTTATTTGATATTTTGCTATTTATGCAAAGCATCCAATGGAGCATGGGTTCAGGAATATGAGAACATGTTGGCTTCATAGATTTGTTTTAGGAATCCCTTGATAAGCAGATTGTGAAAAAATTCTATACATTCACTTTTAAAAATAATAGTCAGCAGAAATAATTGAGTCTAATTTCTATGCAGTTTTTGCAGATTGGTTGCTTAATTTGAGCCTCCCTCAATAATCTCGATTTAAGCATCAATAATAGCAACCTAGTGAAATCATATAAAATGCTTTTGGTCTCTTTGTGCTATCGAATTTCCACACTAAGATACTAACATTAAAATGGAAGGAAGCTGGAGTTTCCTTCTTACTAGACAATGGAACTATTTCACTCATTGATAAGGAAACTAATCCTTGATATGTCGTGCTTTTTTTTTAATAGCTCAAAAATTCCTTGATGGTTTCTTTTTTTAAATTATTAGATATTTTCTTTAATTACAATTCAAATGTTATCCCCTTTCCTAGTTGCCCCTCTGAAAATCCCCTATCCCCTCACCCCTAACCCTGCTCCTCAACCCACCCACTCCCATTCCTGGTCCTGGCATTCCCCTCTACTGGGGCATAGAATTTTCACAGGACCTAGGGCCTCTCCTCCCATTGATGAGCGACTAGGCCATCCTCTGCTACATATACAGCTAGAGCCACAAGTTCCACCAAGGGTTTTTTTTTGTTTTTGTTTTTGTTTTTGTTTTTTTTGTTTTTTGTTTTTTGTTTTGATTGGCAGTTTAGTCACAGGGAGCTCTGGGGGTACTGGTTAGTTCATATTGTTGTTCTACCTATGGGGCTGCAAACCCCTTCAGCTCCTTGGGTACTTTCTGTAGCTCCTTCATTGGGGACCATGTGCTCAGTTCAATGGATGATTGTGAGCATCCACTTCTACATTTTCCAGGCACTGGCAGAGATCCTCAGGAAACAGCTATATCAGGCTCCTGTCAGCAAGCTTTTGTTGGAATCTGTCATAGTGTCTGGGTTTAGTGGTTGTTTATGGGATGGATTCCCAAGGGGGGGCAGTCTCTGGATGGTCATTCCTTCAGTCTCTGCTCTGAATTGTCTCTGTAACTTATTCCATGGGTATATTATTCCCCCTTCTAAAGAGGATTCTGAGCTTCTGAGCTAATATCCACTTATCAGTGAGTACATATCATGTGTGTTCTTTTGTGGTTGAGTTACGTTACTTAAGATGATATCCTCCAGATCCACCCATTTGTCTAAGAATTTCCTAAATTCATTGTTTTTAATAGCTGTGTGGTATTCCATTGTGTAAATGTACTACATTTTCTGTATTCATTCCTCTGTTGAGGGACATCTGGGTTCTTACCAGCTTCTGACAATTATAAATAAGGCTGCTATGAACATAGTGGAGCATGTGTCCTCATTACATGTTTGAGCACATTCTGAGTATATGCCCAGGAGTGGTATTGCTGGATCTTCCAGGAGAACTGTGTCCAATTTTCTGAGGAATAGTCAGATTGATTTCCAGAGTGGTTGTACCAGCTTGCAGTCCCACCAGCAATGGAGGGGTGTTCCTCTTTCACCACATCCTCACCAGCATCTGCTGTCACCTAAATTTTTGATCTTAGCCATTCTGACTGGTGTCAGATGGAATCTCAGGGTTGTTTTGATTTGCATTTCCCTGATGATTAAGGATGTTGAACATTTTTTCAGGTGCTTCTCAGCCATTCCATATTCTTCAGAAGTCTTTGTTTAGCTCTGTACCCTATATTTAATGGGATTATTTGATTTTCTGGAGTCCAGCTTCTTGAGTTCTTTGTATATATTAGATATTAGTCCCTTATCAGATTCAGGATTGATAAAGATCCTTTCGCAATCTGTTGGTGGCCTTTATGTCTTATTGACAGTGTCTTTTGCCTTACAGAAGCTTTGAAAATTTACAAGGTCCCTTATGCCATTGCTGTTCTGTTCAGGAATTTTTTCCCCTGTGCCCATATCTTCGAGGCTTTCCCCCACTTTCTCCTCTATAAGATTCAGTGTCTCTGGTTTTATGTGGAGTTCCTTGATCCACTTAGACTTGAGCTTTGTACAAAGAGATAAGAATGGATCAGTTCTCATTCTTTTACATGATAACTGCCAGTTGAGCCAGCACCATTTGTTGAAAATGCTGTCTTTTTTCCATTGCAGGGTTTCAACTCCTTTGTCAAAGATCAAGTGACCATAGGTGTGTGGGTTCATTTCTGGGTATTCAATTCTATTCCATTGATATATCTGTCTGTCTCTGTACCAGTATCATGCAGTTTTTCTTTTTCTTTTTCCTTTTTCTTTTTCTTTTTTTTTTCTTTTTTATCACAATTGCTCTATAGTAGAACTTGAGATCAGGCATGGTGATTCCACTAGAGATTCTTTTATTGTTGAGAATAGTTTGCTATCCTAGTTTTTTTGTAATTCCTGATTAATTTGCAAATGGCTCTTTCAAACTCAGTGAAGAATTGAGTTGGAGTTTTGATGGGGATTGCATTGAATCTGTAGATTTCTTTTGGCAATATAGCCATGTTTACTATATTAATCCTGAGAATCCGTGTGCATGGGAGACCATTCCATCTTCTGAGATCTTCTTCAATTTCTTTCTTCAGAGACTTGAAGTTCTTATCATACAGATCTTTCACTTCCTCTTTTTGTGTCTACTTGGTTGATTTCAGCCCTGAGTTTGATTATTATCCTCCTATGTGAATTTATTTCTTTTTTTTCTAGAGCTTTTAGGTGTCAAGCTACTAGTGTATGCTCTGTCTAGTTTCTTTTTGGCAGCACTCACAGCTATGAGTTTTCCTCTTAGGATTGCTTTCATTGTGTCCTATAGTTTGGGTATATTGTGGCTTCATTTTCATTAAACTAAAAAATCCTTAATCACTTTATTTCTTCCTTGACCAAGATGTCACTGAGGAGAGTATCAACATTCAGCTTCCACGTGAATGTTGGCTTTCTATTATTTATGTTGTCATTGAAGATCAGCCTTAGTCTGTGGTGATCTGATAGGATGCATGGGATAATTTCAATATTTTCTATCTCTTGAGGCCTGTTTTGTGACCAATTATATGATCAATTTTGGAGGAGGTACCATGAGATGCTTAGAAGAAGGTATATCCTTTTGTTTTAGTGTAAAATGTTCTGTAGATATCTGTTAGATCCATTTGTTTCATAACTCCTGTTAGTTTCAATGTGTCTCTGTTTAGTTTCTGTTTCCAGGATCTGTCCAATGAGGAAAGTGGGGTGTTGAAGTCTCCCACTATTATTGTGTGAGGTGCAATGTGTGCTTTGAGCTTTACTAGAGTTTCCTTAATGAATGTGGCTGTCCTTGCATTTGGAGCATAGATATTCAGAATTGAGAGTTCATCTTGGAAGATTTTACCTTTGATCAGTAAGAATTGTTCCTCCTTATCTTTTGTGAAAACTTTAATTTCAAAGTCAATTTTATTCGATATTAGAATCGCTATCCCAATTTGTTTCTTGGGACAATTAGCTTGAAAAATTGTTTTCCAGCCTTTTATTCTGAGGTAGTGTCTGTCTTTGTCCCTGAGGTGAGATTCCTGTATGCATACCTGTTTATGTAACCAGTTTGTTAGTCTATGTCCTTTTATTGGGGAATTGAGTCCATTGATATTAAGAGATACTAAGGAAAAGTCATTGTTCCTTCCTGTTATTTTTGTTTTTAGAGTTGGAATTCTGTTCATGTGGCTATCTTCTTTATGTTTCTTGATAGATTACTTTCTTGCTTTTTCTCGAGCTTAATTTCTCTCTTTGTGTTGGAATTTTCCCATTATTATCCTTTGAAGGGCTGGATTTGTAGAAAGATATTGTGTGAATTTGGTTTTGTCATGAAATACCTTGGTTTCTCCATCTATGGTAATTGAGAGTTTAGCTGAATATAGTAGCCTGGGCTGGCAATTGTGTTCTCTTAGGGTCTGTATAACATCTGCCCAGCATCTTCTGACTTTCATAGTCTCTGGGGAGAAGTCCGGTGGAATTCTGATAGGTCTACCTTTATATGTTACTTGACCTTTCCCCCTTACTGTTTCAATATTCTTTGTTTTGTGTATTTGGTGTTTTGATAATTATTTGATGGGAGAAATCTCTTTTCTGGTCCAAACTATTTGGAGTTCTGTAGGCTTCTTGTGTTTTCATGGACATCTCTTTCTTTATGTTAGGGAAGTTTTTTTCTATAATTTTGTTTAATATATTTACTGGCCTTTAAGTTGGAAATCTTCCTTCTCGTCTATACCAATAATCCTTAGGTTTGGTCTTCTCATTGTGTCCTGGATTTCCTGGATGTTTGGGGATAGGATCTTTTTGCATTTCACATTTTCTTTGATTGTTGTGTCAATGTGTTCTATGGTATCTTCTGCACCTGAGATTCTCTCTTCTATCTCTTGTATTCTGTTGGTTATACTTTTATCAATGGCTCCTGAATTCTTTCCTAGCTTTTCTATTTCCAGAGTGGTCTCCCTTTGTTATTTCTTTATTGTTTCTATTTCCATTTTTAGATCCTGGATGGTTTTGTTCAATTCTTTCACCTGTTTGGATGTGTCCTCCTTTATTTCTTTAAGGGAGTTATTTATTTCCTTCTTATAGTCCTCCATCATCATCATGAGAAGTGACTTTAGATCCATGTCTTGCTTTTCTGGTGTGATGGTGTATCCAGGACTTGCTATGGTTGGAGAGTTTGGTTCTGATGATGCCAAGTAACCTTGGTTTCTGTTGCTTCTTTTCTTATGCTTGCCTCTTGCCATCTGATTATTTTAAGTGCTTGCTGTCTTCAATATATCTGATTGGAGCCTGTCCTTCCTGTAATCCCAGTTGAGTCAGAACTCCTCAGATTCTGATTTCTCTGTGATCCTGTGATTCCTGGATCCTCTGAACCTGAGTGTGTCAGAGTTCTTGGCAGTCCAGCTTCCTCTGAGACCCTGAGATCATGGTGTTACCAAACTCCTGGGATTCTTGGATCCTGGAATCCTAAGATCCTGGGTGTTTTAGAGCACCTGGAAGTGGTAACTCCTCTGGGGACCATGGGGCTATCTGCTGAATTCAAAAGCAAGGTAGACCAGTGCCAACCAGAAGGTACCCGAGCTGCTGTTCGGGTGGGTTTCCTGTGTCCCTGCTCCTGCTGGCACAGGCCCCTCACAATTGTTTTGGAACGGATGTGGCATTCCACTCACCTGTGATCCTAAGATCCTGGGCATTCTAGGACCCCTGGGGGTGGAGAGTCCTCTGGGGACCGTGGGATCCTCTGCCGAGTTTGCACCCACGAGTTATGGCGTTTTAAGTGCAGGCATTTTGTCATATTCTGTTCCCTTCTATAAACCTGTCCATCAGGCACTGCTACTGATTTAAGAAATAGGTAACAGACTGTAAGCTTCTTCTGCTACTGCTACAATCTCCTCCTTCTCTTCTACCCCCCCCCCATAATCATTAAAAATAACCTTGTATTTTCAAGAGACAGTGAGATTGTCCAGCTCTTAAAACTTAGATCTTTTCAGTTTGGGTGAAAGAGAAAAAAGCTTTTTAAAACTTTTTGCCAGATCTTGGCTTTCTGAGGAGACGTCTCTGAAAAAAAAAAAAATCAAAGTTACTTGGGACTAAGGGCAGATCAGATAGCTGGACTTTGTAGTTGCTGAAAACAAAATTATAGTTCCTGGAAAAGATTCACGTGTCATAACTATAAGGGGAAGAGTAAAGGTTACAGGGGAAAATAAAAACTAACCTAAAAATCCAGGGACCATTCTTCCAGTTTGTTCCACATTAAAATTCAATTAGAAATTCATTTTACAAATTAATTCAAAAGACTATAGAAGGTTATTTCTTTTTTCTTTTTTAGATATTTTCCTTATTTACATTTCAAATGTTACCCCCTTTCCTAGTTTTCCCTCTGAAAATCCCCTATCCCCTTATCCCTCCCCCTGCTCCCCAACCCTCCCACTCCCATTCCTGGTCCTGGCATTCCCCTATACTGGGGCATAGAGCCTCCACAGGACCAAGGGCCTCTTCTCCCACTGATGACCAACTAGGCCATCCTCTGCCACATATATAGCTAGAGCCACAAGTTCCACCATATGTTTTCTTTGATTGGTGGTTGTCTTAGTCAGGGTTTCTATTCCTGCACAAACACCATGACAAAGAAGCAAGTTGGGGAGGAAAGGGTTTATTTGGCTTACATTTCCATACTGATGTTCATCACCAAAGGATGGTGATGGACTGGAACTCAAACAGGTCAGAAAGCAGGAGCTGATGCAGAGGTCATGGATGGATGTTCTTTACTGGCTTGCTTCCGCTGGTTTGCTCAGCCTCCTCTCTTATAGAACCAAGATTACCAGCCCAGGGATGGTCCCACCCACAAGGGAACTTTCCCCCTTGATTACTAATTGAGAAAATGCCCTACAGTTGGATCTCATGGAGGCATTTCCTCAACTGAAGCTCCTTTTTCTGTGATAACTCCAGCTGTGTCAAATTGACACAAAACTAGCCAGTACAGTGGTACAGTTCCAAGGAGCTCTGGGGGTACTGGTTAGTTCATATTGATGTTCCTTCCATGGGGCTTCAGTCCCCTTCAGCTCCCTGGGTATTACTCTGGCTCCTTCTTTGGGGACCCTGGTGATTTCTATTTAAACTCTAAGTTCTCTATTGAATCAACTTCTTGAAACTGAATTTTGGAAACTGAGGCCAAGAGGTAACTTTAGCTTCTAAAAGTTGTGATCTGAGACTAGATGTGGATTGTCCAGGAAAGGTGGGAGGAACAGACTGCATCTCAAAAGAGACAGGATATCTGGCTGTGGAGACATGTTTGTTTTGTACCATGAATCTGAGGAAGATACAGGAAATGAAATGGATTTTAAATTTTCTTACTTGAGATTTGTGATAGACAAAAGAATGCAATAGCAGAATAAAAAAGACACTGTACTTGTGTTAGCAGCACAGATACCCAAAGGGACACTCGTGATCAACACTAGACTTTTAGAGTAATTTCACTTTCCTAACTATCTGAGTGATTAGCTTTTTTTTTTTTTTCTGATGATGTCATCAAGTGGAGGGCTGGATCTGTTCACATTCCTCAGAAATCCAATTCAGCAAGGAGAAGCTTTTCAAATGTTCTAGTTTTGTAACTGCTGCTACACTCAGAGGGGTATATCTCTAAGTCTGGAAAACTAGAGGTTTACAACAGTAGGCACTAGGGTTAGGTACTAATTGCTGTGGTATTTAGTATCAGTAGCCTGGCACTCAACAGCTAATGTTGTCCTCCATTAACTGCATCTAGCCGTAACAGAGGCCATTTCTAGCTAGCAGTACATGTGTTGGGTGTTGGATGTCAGGACCATTATAACTATAGCTAGTGTGACAGATCAATTCATCCAGCTCTGTACACCTCTCATCAGTAAGACTTCAGCTCTTTCAGTGGCTCCTCACACTTCTCTTTAGCTTGATATCAGCACCCTCAACCCTTAGAACCTCAGAGATCTTTGGAACGACCAGGTCTACAGACCAGGGCCCAAAGTTTGCCATCCTCAGACCTTTCTAACCTTCCACCTTCTGCTTCTCAGTTCTCTGTCTTCTTTCACTTCCTCTGTACTTCCTCCATCCTTTGTCATCTACCATCTCTGCATCCCATTGTCTGTAGGCCCAAATGCCCTCTTGCTACTGCTGCTTCTGCCACATCTGCCTTTTTTGCTACTGTTATAGCTGCAACCATACAGCAGCTGCTACTGCCATTGCTGCCACCATCCCTATGTCACCTTACCACCTTGGCCCACATTACCTCTGATCTCTTGTCACAATTTGACAAGAGAAAATGATTTTTGAGAAGCTCTGATGTTACTCCATTATTGGACTATCTTGAGAATATCTCGTAACTGGCTTGAAAAGTGAGACCAACTAGTGTGCTTGCTAATTTTATGTCAACTTGGCACAATCTAGAGTCATATGAAAGGAGAGATTCCCCACTCCCCTCAGTTGAGAAAATGCCTCCATAAAATCTGGCTCTAGGGCATTTTATTAGTTAGTGATTCACGGGGGAGGGAGGTCCCACTCCTTTGTGAATGGTGCTATTCTTGGGATGCTGGTCCTGGGTTCTATGAGAAAGCAAGTCACGAGGAAACAGTCAGTAGACATCACCTTGCCATAGCCTCTGCAACAGCTTCTTTCTCTACGTTTCTTCCATGTTTGAGTTCCTGTCTTTTTTCAATGGTGAACAGTGATTTGGAAACATAAGGCAAATAAGCCCATTCCTCCCCAAGTTGCTTTGATCATTGTGTTTCACAACAGCAATAGAATCCCTGATTAAAAGACCTAGGCACATAACCAAAATAGTGATATGTCATGGCACATATACATGACATGCAGATTTAGTTTTCCTTTTTCATCAATTATAGTACATTTTCCACTTCCAGTAATTCCAAGCCTTAACAGACAACCAATCATTGGCCTTATACTGTAACTTCAGAGCCACCAAGGGTAGTCCTTGTGCTTTAGCAAGAACAGCTTCAGAGTAAGCAATGGTCACGTAATGATGACTAAGGCTCATCCTAGAGTGTTGTCTTCTAAGGCCCATATAGATTATCTAGAGACAAAAGACCTTTGGGTTGGGAATTGAAACTTCAGAGGAGTAGTCCTAGAAGCTGAAGTATTAGTGAAGGATTTAAAACAGTGGGATAATACCCTAGTCAGACCATACACATTTTTTGCCTTTTGAAATAACTAGACTGAGAGGCAGAATCATTGTTTGCTAAAGGGCTTCTTAGTTAGCAGTTCCATCCCTTGAAGCAGCAAAAAGTATATGAGAATGAATCTGCTAGGTACCCAAGCCTTTGACTGCCATGGTACCAACAAGTCAAATAATTTAAAAAGGAGAATCTCTGTCTCTCTGTCTCTCTGTCTCTCTGTCTCTCTCTCTGTCTCTGTCTCTGTCTGTCTCTGTCTCTGTCTCTGTCTCTCTCTCTCCTATTATAAAATTAATATCAACACTCTCCAGCACAAAGACCACTTGACAAAACCAGAGTCTGAATTTGAGTCTTTATTAAGTGGCTGGGGACTGGATGGAAAGAGCTCTCTCTCACAGACCAGCACAGATTGCTTTCTGTAGGGAGCTTTTAAAGACAAAACCCATAGACTGGATGGCAGTTCTAGTGGGAAGCAGAGAAAGCAAGCAGTTTAACAGAAGCAAAATGTGCAGTAAGCCGGGGCATCTTTGACATCAAGTTCATGGGTAAGGCTTATGTGATTTTTCTAAGGTACTTTCCCATGGGAGGGGATGTAAACAGGGGGTCAGCTCTTAGTTGGACCTTGGCTGCAGCATGGACAAGATGAAGGAATCTTGGCCCTGTCACAACACTAGTTAAAAGAGTTTTGCTCTTACAAAGAACTGTTAACTATAATCTAACTCCTGCCAAATGACCCAGGAATGGTCAGGTGTCTCTTACCTGTCCCTATAGTCACACTAATTTGATTGTATGATTATGGAATGATATACAGAGCTGCCCAAGGGTAGTAAGTTTTTTGTTTTGTTTTGTTTTCTGTCTTTTACTAAATCTTTATATGTGCTTTCTTCTAGTTACTCACCAGTGAAATGTATGGGATGAATCTCTTTCCATGGATAGTTGAGAACATACTTTGTCTCACAATGAAGAATCAAGAAGAGACAAAGAAGGAGGTGGATGTAGATTTAGTCTTTGTCATTACATACTTGGCATTTGTCAGGTGTACTAGAATGGGAGAAATAGAGATCTAGGTAAAGGGGCTCAGTGGATAAAGGAACTTGCCATTAGGACTGATGACCTGAAGTCAATGTCCAGGCCCCACACAGTAGAAGGATAGAACTGACTCCCAAAATTTGATCCCTTACCTATATACATGTCCTATTACATGTATACAAGTGTGCACACACATGCACACACACACACACAAATACATACACATAGAGACTAACACATGCATACAGGTATACACACACAAATACACACTCAGAGATACAGACACACATACACGGACATAAATACACGAACACACATACAGACACATATTCACATACAGACTCTAATAAATAAATGTAATTTGAAAATTTAAAATTATGATTAGAAATAAAAGCTATCACCTACAAAGAGGTTTTATGGTAGGTTTGGAATATGCTAGCATGTGAAGGGAAGATGTATATGGTAGGAGCAGAGATTGTGTCAATTTATATCCTACCAGCAATTTTTTTGGTTCATTTTAACTTTTTGAAACAAGGTCTAGCTCGATAGACATGCTGGCCTGAAACTCTCTGTAATAACCCAAGGAAGGTTTAGACTCTTTGTTAGCCTACTCAGTGCTGGGATTACAGATGTACATCTCCAGCTTCTAACAGCAATTTTGAACATAGTGATGCCCAATTTTGATAATCTTAATGTATAGTCATGCAATCATTAGTTTCTATCCAGCTCTTTATCAGTTTCACATAATCTGG